>NC_133328.1:142001239-142306239 GCF_042186555.1 Aquarana catesbeiana | reverse complement strand
TGCACAGTATTGTGGGGTATTGCAGAGTATTGCAGAGTATTGCAGGGCATTGCAAAGCATTGAGGGATGGCTGAGCATGGATGGATGGATGGATGGCTGGATGTCACAGAGCAGCGCTGTGGACACTACAGATCCAGCCCACAGCGCTGCTGCCATCCGATCCCTCCCCCTCTCTGCTCATAGTGTACCGGTCGGTACACAGAGGGAAGGAGAGGAACCAGCATCATGAGATGACGCCGGTTTGTTTACATGTGATCAGCGATCACATGGTAAACGGCCACAATCAGTGGACCCGGCGGTCACGGATGTTCTCGGGTGCGCGCCCCAGGGGGCGCGCGAGAGCGGAATTCTGGGAGGACGTCACTGTATGCCCTCCCAGAGTTGAGAAACCGCCCTGTAGCCGTCATTCAGCTATGGGCCGGTTGTTAAGTGCTTAACATACATTTCCTGCAATCAGCCTGAAGTGGCGTCTGATCGTAGGAGATAATGTCGGCTCCACATTGCCGGGAGACACCCGCTGGTGGACACCAGTATTGTGGCCCAAGGATCAGACGATGCCACCAGCACGTGAAACCTTTCCTGACACACACATTTGAGGTGGATGGGGGAATCCTCCCTGCTTCACTATTGCTCTTGTACTCTGGGATTCCTCTGCTGCCAGAACAAACACTGATCAGGGCTGTGGCCAATTGGCTTTAAGTGTTGCTTAAGCAAAAATACAATGACAGTCCCTGTTGAATGGAAACGGCTGTGCATGGATCAAAATTCAGAAGGTTTCTGCTGAAACCAGCCAAATTTCAGTCCATGTATGGCCAGCTTTAGCAATCTCCTGCCGCTCCTTTTGCCGGGTATGGAGGAGCATGTATATAATCTCTTCCTATGTGACAGTGCTCTGGTCTAGTGGCCAATCACTAAGGGGTGGCATCATGGCTCATTCTAAACTCAGACAATAGTTATTTCATTCCTACAATGTAGGAAGGTCGAAGTGGGGGATCACTTGAAAGTTGAGTATAAGTGGGTTGGGGAGGTAGGCATAAACACTGTCACTTTGTTTTCAATGGGAAAAGTGACACTAGGGGAGACTTACTAAAGTTGGTGGACTCATAATCTGGTGCAGTTGTGCATGGTATCCAATCAGCTTCTAACTTCAGCTTGTTCAATTCAGCTTTGGCAATAAAACCTGGAAGCTGGTTGGTTTATATGCAGAGCTGCATCAGATTTTGCACTCTCTAGTTTTAATAAATAACCCCCTGTATCTTCTTAAAATGATGTTCCAGTCATTTTTAAGTTTATTTAAAGTCAGCAGCTAAAAAAAGTGTAGCTGCTGACTTTTAATAAACAGACACTCACCTGTCCTGTGGTCCAGCGATCCGACCACCCAAAGCATTGCTACTCTCCCTCTCTGCTACGCCGGCATTGCAAGTGTGGGCATCCAGCTGTGACAGCTTGTGGCTTCATAGCCGGGTGCGCACTGCGCATGTGCGAGTCACGCCATGCCTTCTCAGTGGCCAGGCAATCTTCTGGGACCTGTGACGTGTCCCAGAAGATTGCAGGGAGGGAGGGGGAGAGGAGGAGTCGCCTAGGGGGGCGAGAGCGGAAGTGGGAGCTGGGTACCTGTCAAAACAAGGTACCCGCTCCCTCACAAAAAAAAATGATATGCCAAATGTGGTATGTAAGGGCGAAGAGTGCTTAAAAATGGAAGTTCCACTTTTGGGTGGAACTCTGCTTTAAAGTGTGTTATTTTATGCTTTAATATGCATTGCAATAGGGTAGCCCATTCATTTTTTAATAGCATGCCAGCACACGGCAATGCACGTAAAATCACACATTACCTTTTTTCACTGCAGCGCACAATTTGTGCATTGTTGTTGCATCACCACTCCACTGACTTCCAGGTCTCACAGGAGACACTGAATGCAGCAGGCTCCTGCTACTGTCAGTCAAACCGAGGAAGAGCATGGCTTACCGGCGCTGTGTGTGTCTATGGATGCACACAGTTTGGCTTGCTAGCACAGGTGCCCTCATAGCAGCAGGCTTGCTAATGAGGCACCAAGAGCAAGGAGAAGATGATATCACTGGCAGGGGACTGCCAGAACAGGAGGTAAGAGACCGTTCTGTGCAATATCAATGCATAGAGCAGGAAAGTATAACCTTTTTTTATTTAAAAAAAAAACTTTCGCTATTATTATCACTTTAAGTCACTTATTTTCAATGTTGTGTTCCTTAGATTTTCACTTTTTGGCAAAAAGGCACAATTGATTTGCAATTTGTTTTTTTTCTTAACAATAATAAAAAAAAAATTTATTTACGATTTTGAAAGTTTGCTAAACATTTGCTCAACTAAACAAAACTAAACTCACAAAAGCAGTAACATCTTCTTTTTTTTTCTGCCGGCCTGTGCTTTCAGAAAATAGATTGTTTTGGGGGGTCTTTTACAAATTTTTAAAGTCGTAAGTAAAAAATATAACAAAAATCGTCAGGTCCGCTGAGGTCAAAACATGGGAGGCTGGGGGGATAAAACACACAACTCAACAATGAACCCTCCCTTATTTTTAACCTCAAGAGGTTTATTTGAAAGGAAATCAGTTCCCAGCTAAAAATGAAAAAAGATTTAGGTTTGATTGCTGATGGTTATTAGGTAAGTTATAAACACATGTATAGAAATGAATGTGCATTTTTCCTCTTTACAGCTTAAATAAGTGCAATTTACATCAGAGCAGAAGCTAAAAGCCTCCAGAAAGACAATGGAAACATTTATCAAAGTACCCGTCATTCTAAACATGCTTGTATTACATTGTTTGCACTGGTTTTATGTTGTGTCTATGTGTCAAATACATTTCCTGCAGATTTGCAGGATTTTGGTCAATGGAAGAACATAGTGTTGGCATATGTCCCATAACTGTCTTGACAAAATATTTCCGAGTACCACTCACTTATTGTCAGAAATGTTACATATATATATCTATATATACAGTATCTCATTAAAGTGAGTACACCCCTCACATTTTTGTAAATATTTTATTATATCTTTTCATGTGACAACACTGAAGAAATGACACTTTGCTACAATATAAAGTAGTGAGTGTACAGCTTGTATAACAGTGTAAATTTGCTGTTCCTTCAAAATAATTCAACACACAGCCATTGATGTATAAACCGCTGGCAACAAAAGTGAGTACACTCCTAAGTGAAAATGTCACAGTTGGGCCCAATTAGCCATTTTCCCTCCCCGGTGTCATGTGACTTGTTAGTGTTTCAAGGTCTCAGGTGTGAATGGGGAGCAGGTGTGTTAAATTTGGTGTTATCGCTCTCACTCTCTCATACTGTTCACTGGAATTTCAACATGGCACCTCATGGCAAAAAACTCTCTGGGGGTCTGAAAAATAGAATTGTTGCTCTACATAAAGATGGCCTATGCTATAAGAAGATTGCCAAGACACTGAAACTGAGCTGCAACATGGTGTCCAAGACCATACATTGGTTTAACAGGACAGGTTCCACTCAGAACAAGCCTCGCCATGGTCAACCAAAGAAGTTGAGTGCACGTACTCAGCGTTATATCCAGAGGTTGTCTTTGGGAAATAGACATATGAGTGCTGCCAGCATTGCTGTAGACTGGTTGAAGCGGTGGGGGGTCAGCCTGTCAATGCTCAGATCATACGCTGCACACTGCATCAAATTGGTCTTCATGGCTGTTGTCCCAGAAGGAAGCCTCTTCTAAAGATGATGCACATGAAAGCCCACAAACAGTTTGCTGAAGACAAGCAGACTAAGGACATGAATTACTGAAACCATACCCTGTGGTATGATGAGACCAAGATAAACTTGTTTGGTTCAGATGGTGTCAAGCATGTGTGGCGGCAACCAGGTGAGGAGTATAAAGACAAGTGTGTCTTGCCTACAGTCAAGCATTGTGGTGGGAGTGTCATGGACTGGGGCTGCATGAGTGCTGCCGGCACTGGGGAGCTACAGTTCATTGAGGGAACCATGAATGCCAACATGTACTGTGACATACTGAAGCAGAGCATGATCCCCTCTCTAGACTGGGCAACAGGGCAGTATTCCAACATGATAACAACCCCAAACACACCTCCAAGATGACCACTGCCTTGCTAAAGAAGTTGAGGGTAAAGGTAATGGACTGGCCAAGCATGTCTCCAGACCTAAGCCCTATTGAGCATCTGTGGGGCATCCTCAAATGGAAGGTGGAGGAGCGCAAGGTCTATAACATCCAGCACCGTGATGTCGTCATGGAGGAGTGGAAGAGGACTCCAGTGGCAACCTGTGAAGCTCTGGTGAACTCCATGCCCAAGAGGGTTAAGGTAGTGCTGGAAAATAATGGTGGCCACAGAAAAAAATTGACACTTTGGGCGCAATTTGGACATTTTCATTAATGGCTGTATGTTGAGGGGACAGCAAATTTACACTGTTATACAAGCTGTACACTCACTACTTTACATTGTAGTAAAGTATAATTTTTTCGGTGTTGTCACATGAAAAGATATAATAAAATATTTACAAAAATGTGAGGGTTGTACTCACTTGTGTGAGATACTGTATATATATATATATATATATATATATATAGATAGATATATATAGATATAGATATAGATAGATAGATATATAGTAGAAAGAAAAATTTTGCATATGTCTAAGCTATGTTGCAATCAAATCACGTATAACAAATTACAATTTTTTTGGAGTATTAAGTATTAAAGGAATGTTAATGTTTTAAGGCTGAACTCCGGCAAGCAGCTCAATACACAGTTAAAATACATATGTAGAAACAGTCTGAGCTGCCAAAAAGGTTTGTAATTCTATACAGCCAGTTTTGTGATCCAACCACTCCTACCAAACTGAATAGCCAGATTCTCAACCTCGACTGCAGCAGCAGCAGCACAGTTTGGTCAAGAACTGTTGAATAAACAGTAAAACAGCAGCAGCACACTGATAAAGTCATCCCTTTGGACTTTCCTTCTGCTAGCAGAGATTGATTTGTTCCTAGTGGCAGCTCTTTTCTCCTCATGCTCTGCTGGACACTACATGCACAGGATTGCTTACAACAGTCCAAATTACAGTCTTAAAACCTAATATAACATGTCAAAATTCTAATTAATTACTAAGAATCTTGTTCTTGCTAAAACCGAGTAAGGAAAACATAATTTTGTCTTTCCCAATGTATGGGACACTGTTGTAAGTTACTTTATATTAGGCCAAAGCTGACCAATTTGACAAATGTGATCTTGTGAGTACCTATTAATGCCTTTACGCGTTCTGGATTAGTAGTTGTTCTTGAGGATTACTGTATATCCCACACCCTCTGTTCATTGGTCAAAAAGAGACAATGCTAAGAAAATCTGGCAAGTATAGATAACATGAAACAGGAAAATAATAAAGCGTAAAATTGTATGGTTATGTGTTTTTACACACTTTGCACTCCTTTTTTAACAACTCCAACAGTTTTGCTGGAGGGATAACCATACAATGTACAACTGGAGATGGCTGGTTGGTTCATTGGTGTACTGAACATATGTATAGTTAAAGTAGCAATGAGTGAGTGGCTTGGTAGAACCAAACTAATGTAAGGTCTTACTTACCAATAAGATTCTGCAAGCTGAATTATATGCAACAGCTAAATATACGGATGAAATGAATTTGTGAACGCTGTTTGACATGCCAAAAGATTTGTATTTCTGTCCATCCAGTCCTGAGAATTACACCATTCTACCACATAACACAGACTCTTTCTGGCAGAGGAAGAGACCTGATCTTTCTCTGATGCAGATGCACTTTCACTTACAGGTGTCCTTCCCACCCCACAGCCTGTGACTAGTCCAGTGAAACTGATGAACTCATCTCTCTCTCTTTTTTTTTATTCTTTATTTAGAAGAACCAGCATGGCAGTGCAGAAGTTAAAACATAACATATACTGTATAAGAAGCGAGAGACTGCATTGCATAGCCAAGAATCATAGCATCCATGGACCCTATAAACCCAAAAAGGTGGTGGCCTATCAGCCTATCTCGTCTACACGCCGGGTCATACCTCCCAGTTTTTGTTATATTTTTTACAGGGGGGGGTTGTAAGTGTTGAACCCACCTATCAGTTTTACCCCCGGCCCTGCAGCACACCTAATAACCTACATAGAGTTCAGCTTTAGTTTGATTCTCTAATCTGCACTAGAAGATGGTTTGATGCTGTAGCAAAAACCCTTGTCTGTGCCTTTTAGTTTTTTTGTATTTGTTCCTTAGTGTTTGTATGATATACAGTACAACACCTACATACTGAACCATTAATAATAAGGTAAATGGCTTCACTTGTTACATAGTAGGTGAGGTTGAAAAAAGACACGAGTCCATCAAGTTCAACCTATGGACTCGCTGATAATTGCTACCTTATATTACTTGGCTTAGCGCCTGACATTATTTGTAGATGTATTCTTTGCTTTGATTGGGTTTCATATCCTCTTGTACAGAGAACCTTCAAAATCTTGTTTCAATGAATAAAACACAGTAGATTATGAAGCAAACCATGAGTGTTCTCCAAGAATAATGTGTTTACATAGCTATTATTAAAGTTGGAGCTGTTTAAATACCGAAGACCTTCTGACTTCAACACACTGCAAGGAAAATGTGAATATATATTTTTTTCTACATGATGATACAAGCCAAAACATATAAACTCCATCCGCCACAGGATTAAAAACAACGTGTAACAGATAAACATATCAAGAATCTGTTCTCAGTTTTGGATATCTTCGCTAGAACTGAATGGACAGACAGGGGTTGATTTACTAAAGGCAAAAAGACTGTGCACTTTGAAAAGTGCAGTTGCTCCAGAGTTTAGTAAATGAGCAGAAGCTCTGCTGACTTTCATCAACCAATCATGTGCAAGCAAAAATGCATTTTTTTTATTTTCCTTGCATGTGATTGGGTATTCTTTGCAAAGTAAAACTTTACCTCATTTACTAAGCTCTGGAGCAACTGCACTTGCAGAGTGCAATTGCACTTTCCAAGGTGCACAGTCTATTGGCCTCTAGTAAATCAACCCCAAAGTGTCTTCAATAATACTTTGCTGCTATGGTTGCGTAGTTGTTGTGTTAAAATGGTGTTAACATAGTCTTAACAGGCTGCTTTGCAAGTGCTGTTAGGAAGGAGCACAGTGAGGTTTTCCTGCCACTTGTGTCTTTTGAGGATAGCCAATGTAGAGATGAGATCTGCTCACCATCATGCCAAAGCTTAAACTGTCAGTTAGCTCTTAGGAAATACGCTTCATTAGGTGAGTTCAGGATTCAATAATGACTCACAGAATCATTGCTGAATACTGGCACTCGCAAGCCAGAGTCAGAAAATTGGACTTGAAGATCTAATTGAAGTCTAAGTCTTATTTACAGCTTAACAAAACATTCTATTGCTGTCACTTTCGCAACTTAAAGTGTTACTAAACCCAGGACCCTGCATTCGCTATATCTGCTCTCCCACAGTACACAGAATATGGAAATGCAATCATTTAACCTCCCTGGCGGTATGATTATTTTGGATTTTAGGTGCTGAAAGCGGTACAATTATTTTGCATGGAAATTTGGCGTTTTATATTGTAGGTCTGTAATTCTTAACAATAACACACTTAAATCTGTCCAAACAAGAGTCTAGTAGATATCCCGGGTATGATAAAGTTTGAAACACAAAAACATAAATTATAATATAATAAAAATAAATAAATAATAAAAAAAAAATAAAAATAAATAGTAATAAAATTAATTTCCACACGATTCACTATCGCTCAATTCTGCAAGTGTTCTAATTTACTATCGGTGTTTTCTAGCTGGTCTAAAGCCATTTTTGACGTAAAGGGACACTTTTTGGTTGCTATGGACAATCTCCAGTTTCCAGGCAGAAAGAACAGTATATATAACAACTGCATGCAGGGCATGGGCCAAAGCACTGGCGACAAAGGGGATGTGAAATCATTTCATACAGTACTGTAATCTGTAAGATTACAGTACGGTATGTGTTATGATTTTACACTTTTTTTGAATTTGCCGCCAGGCTCCGCCCCCGTGCGTCGCGCCGCTCGCAGGGAACGAAGCCTGGCACGGAGAGGCTTCGGAGGAGGACGGAGCCCGCAGACACAGCGGGGGACATCACAGGATCCCGGGGACAAGGTAAGTAAGGAGGCACCAGGATCCTGCGATGTAATCCCGAGTGTGGCTCGGGGTTACCGCTAATGGTCCTGAATTTTAACCCCGAGCCACACTCGGGAAAACCGCCAGGAAGGTTAAGTAAATATAAACTGCTAAATACCTTTTCTCATCAGCAGTATATAGCAGTCTTGTGACTTCTATCAGTGTCTGGTTAAAGCTTGTAGGAGGAGTTTTAATTCTCTCACTGTCCTATGAGGCTGCAGGACCCCTGACCCTCTGTCTGGACAGTGCTGATTGGCCCTGTGCTGATCCCACGCACATTCCCAAGGGGAAAAAAAAATTCTCTAGCAATACACACCAAACTGAGAATGTGCAGAGTGACTCCAAAGGCTCTGTCTTATCAGAAAATGGATTGGGGACAGTGGAAGAAGGGGAGGATCAGGGAAGACAGGATCAAACAGCCTTTTTACACAATGCAGAGGATTAACCCCTTAGGTTGCACAGTGAGTATAACAAGCATGCTTTACTGTATATACAGACTGATTTTACTGTTGTGGGTTTTGTAACACTTTAACTACATCCTGCCCAGCTTATAGCAAAACGATGGCAGGGCAGTGGCTCTCCCATTCTGACTGGATGTCATATGATGTCCTTCAGAATGAGCCACTTGTGAGAGCCCCCAGGGGTGTGCAGTAGGGTGATCGTTGTTTCGCTCTGACAAACCATATCTCCAATCATGGTAAAGAGCCTATGACGTAGGCTCTTTACCATGTGATCAGCTGTGTCCAATCACAGCTGATCACAGTGTAACTAGGAAGTGCTGGTTATCGGCATTCCTCTATTCACGCTGATAGGGCATGAGTAGAGGAGAGTCAATAAGCGGCTCTCCTGACAGGGAGGATCTGCACTGATAATGAGTGCAGTGATTATCAGTGCAGCCCCATCAACAATGCCCACCAGTGAGGCCCACCAGTGATGCAATCAGTGCCCATCAATGATGCCTTACAGTGCACATCAGTGATGCCTGTCAGTGCCTCCTCATCAGTACCGCCTATCAGTGCCCATCAGTAGTGCCCATCATTGCCCATCAGTGCCACCCATCAGTGCCGCCTATCAGTGCACATAAAAGCCCATTATTTCTGCCTATCAGTGCTTATAAATGCTGCCCATCAGTGCAACTTATCAGTGCTGCATATTAGTGCCTCCTCATCAGTGCCGCCTCATCAGTTCACATCAGTGAAGGAGAAAACATACTTATTTACAAAATTTTATATCAGAAACGAAGAAAACCTTTTTTTTTTTCTTTTTTTTTGCAAAAAAATAAAAAAAACAGAGGTGATTAAATACCACCAAAAGAAAGCTCTGTCTGTCTCAAAAAATTGTAAGAATGTTGTTTGGGTACAGCGTTGCATGACCGTGCAATTGTCATTCAAAGTGCAACAGCGCTGAAAGCTGAAAATTGGCCTGGGCAGGAAGGGGGTGAAAGTGTACCCTGTATTGAAGTGGTTAAAGGATAAGAGTACTTGTAAAGAAAAAAGTGTACTGCCCCTTCTCCTACTCTGGCTTCATGAGCTATCAAGTAAATCTAACACAGTACAGCAGAAATGTCAGTTAATATTGCCCAGCCTGTCCCGGGTTTGCGCAGTGTTAAGAGTCTCGGCAGTTCTTGCTGATATTAGAACAGGGCACATACTGTGCACCAAGTTGAGGATATAGTGTGGCTGTAGAGAGTAACACTGGGAAGAATAGCTTTTATTCCCTTTAGCTACAACCTGTTCTCTTCTTGGTTCATGTGACCTGCTATGAAGGAAGCAAGGTGATAACCAGTATGTCGCCCTCCCATAGGCTGGGCAGTTATGACAGAGATTTCCACTACATGTATATGGGAGGAATACTTGTATTTTTTCCTTTTAAAATTTCAATTATTGAATGTCTCTTGAAAGCAGCTCCAGACAATAACTAAAATGGATAAACTTGTATTTGTTTAATAGATAAAAAAATAAAATTTAGCAAGCTTGGTCATTTTTTATTTTTTTTTTTGTATCTGGGAAGGACTTCCTGTGATTCTGTACTATGCACTCCCTCTCATGGTTGGTATATATGTGTGAGGTTGCATGAATCAGGAACAACATATCTAAAGAGGCCCTGGGAACTTTCAAAGTTGAGCTTAAAACAAGTTAAAACTCTGACGAAGTGGCTCCCACACAACAAGGCTTCCCTCGATGAGCACCCGATAGAAGCTCGAACCAGAGAAATACAGAACGGAACTCCAGGCCAAAAACAGATCAAACAGTCCAATATAATTTTAATTGTTGGTCAAAAAAGGTCCCATAAAAGCATCCGATGCATTTAAGGGGCAACACCACTCTGCCTTCAGAGCTGCTCAGCCTAAAGTAACATTGTTACTAGTTCTAATATAGATCTGTAAGGCCCCTTTCACACGAGGCGGATCTGTTTTGATGGACTCCGCTAGCTCAGTGGGGATTGCTCTGTTGATCCCCGCTGAGCAAGGGGGTGGCAGGTTCGTCTCCACTCATTGTGCTGAGACAGAGTCCTGCTCTCCTCTATGGGGAGATCGAATGAAAATGGATAGCCTGTACATTTTTTATCCTATCCAATCCACTGGACGGATAGCGAATGTATCGCCAAACATCTGTTTTGAGCATATCTTGTCAGGTCAGATGGCAGGTGGGTGTCAGCGGACACATATCGACTGGCATCCGCCTCCCAATAGAAGTCAAGGGGTGGCCCGATCGGATCCGATCGGATGCTGTGTTTAGATAAATGTTTGCCTTGAGCTGTAATGTGCTTACAATTCCTAGTGCAAGCAACTGCAATCTGTATCAACTTAATAATTAAAGGTGCAATTTCTTAGTAGGCCATATAGTTGCCATGCAGCAACATCTATTTCTACTCACTTTTTAATAGTGCTTGTTACAGTTCCATGTTAACATTTATATCTCAGTTAGTAGTAGTACAGTTGCGCATGTCCGTACTTTTCCCTAAGCCAAAAAAAAACAACTCAAAATGTGGTTTGTCAAGCTTTGTATATCCCGGGACATTCTTCCCATGATGAATAATGGAAACCCATTTGAAATTATGACTTTACCTGTAAATTTTTGTTTGCTTCTTTGTACTTGACCCTGATTACTTATTACTATCTACAGAAATGACCAATCCAGGGAATGAGTTACCAACTCAGCTGTGAAGTTGAGTTTGACACTTGACTGGCAGTTTACCAGTCAGACTGGAAAATATGGGACTTGTAGCCCAACGTTATTACAAGGAAAGAGTATTTTATTTCTCAGAATAATAAAAATGTGCTGGAAACTAACAATAATCCGTATTATCTGTCTTATACTGAGTATTGTTGGTTTTCCTGCACATTTGTATGTGCATGAAATTAATAAGATTGTACACAAGTAATATACAGATTTTGCCCTGTTGAGTACAACCTGCCATTAAAAAAAAATGTACGAAAGGAGGACCCCTCTTGGGAGTGGGACTATGCAGGCACTGACACAAATAATTGAAGTGTGTGATCTAACGTAATGAAAAATTTGGGTAGAGAAATTTATAAAAGGGTTTAACATTTATTGATACAAAATATAAAAAGAGATGTCCTGGAAACAGAGTCCCAAAATACATACAGTTGTGTGAAAAAGTAATTGCCCCTAAACCTAATAACTGGTCGTGCCACCCTTGGCAGCAACAACTGTGAACTGTCTTTCACATTGCTGTGGAGCAATTTTAGGCCACTCTTTGCAGAATTGTTTTATTTCAGCCACATTGGAGGGTTTTCCAGCATGAACGGCCTGTATAAGGTCATCATGATACAGCATCTCAATTGGATTTAAGTCTGGGCTTTAACTAGGTTACTCCAAAACCTAAATTTTGCTTTGTTTGAACCATTTGGAGGTGGACTTTCTGTTGTGTTTCAGATCATTGTCCTGTTACATAACCCAGGTGCGCTTGAGCTTGAGGTCACGAACTGATGGCCGGACATTCTCCTTTAGTATTTTTTGGTAGAGCTCAGAATTCATGGTTCCATCAATAATGGTAAGTTGTCCAGGTCCTGAAGCTGCAAAGCAGCCTCATACCATCACGCTACCACCACCATGTCTGACTGTTGGTATTATGTTCTTGTTATGAAATGCTGTATTAGTTTTATGCCAGATGGGATGCACACCTTCCAAAAAATTACATTGAACGGATTTTGTTGTCGGAAAATTTTATAGCCTGCTCTCAAACTTTGTGTGTCGGAAATTCCTAAGGAAAAAGTCCGATGGAGCCAACACACGGTCGGAATTTCCGTCAACAAGCTCTGATCGCACATATTCCGTCAGAAAGTCCGACCATGTGTACAGGGCATTACACTTTTGAAGGTCCTGCAGCACCAGGACAATGGAAATGCCCAAAAAATTACATAAAAGGGACACGCAGAACGCATCGCATCTCCCGGGCACAGACATAAAAAAGGCAGTCATTAGCCCTTTATCCCAATCCGTGACACGCTGGGTCTGGGAGACCTGACGATCACAGAGATTCTCGGGTGCAAGTCCTCCCAGGCGCGATGCTAGGAAGACGTCATAGTATGCCCTCCCAGAGTTATCCGACCACGCTGTAGCCGTCAAGCGGGTAAAGAGATATTAAACCCAAACCCAAAAATGTTATATATTGCATCTTACCAATCATTAGATGTGATGGCTGCATTTAGTTTTCCTTTTTAAGGCTTTTTTTTTTCTTTTGTTCCCTTCACCTGGTGATCTGGCCAGTAACACACCTTCAGACCACACACCTGGATGAATAAGCACAGGGGGGACATTTGGACAGCAGCGATTCGGCACTGTGTCACTTTAACTGACAATTGCGTGGTCATGCGACGTTGCACCAAAACAAATTGACATCCTTTTTTTCCCACAAATAGAGCTTTCTTTTGGTGGTATTTGATCACCTCTGCGGTTTTTGTTTTGTGCTCTGTAAACAAAAAAAGAGGGACAATTTTGAAAAAAACGCAATATTTTGTACTTTTTTCTATAATAAGCATCCCCCAAAAATATATAATAAAAAACTATTTTTTTCCTCTGTTTAGGCCATTATGTATTCTTCTACATATTTTTGGTAAAAAAAATCACAATAAGCGTATATTGATTGGTTTGCGCAAAAGACATAGCGTCTACAAAATATGGGATAGTTTTATGGCATTTTTATTATTATTTTTTTTTTATTAGTGGGTGGCGGCAATCTGCAATTTTTATCAGGACTGCGACATTATGGCAGACACGTTGGACACTTTTGACACAGTTTTGGGACCATTGTCATTTATACAGCGATCAGTGCTATAAAAATGCACTGATTACTGTGTAAATAACACTGGCAGGGAAGGGGTTGAACACTAGGGGGCGATGACAGGGAGCAGTGATCTCTGTCATGACACAAGGCAGAACGGGGGAAATGCCTTGTTTACATGGGCACTTCCCCTTTTGCGGCTCCGTGACACGATCGCCGGGAGACCGGCGGACATCAAGTGACACTGTACGCAGCCAGCGCGCGCCTGCTATCCCCGCCTCTTAAAGGGGATGTACAGGTATTGTCCACTGCTGCCATTGTGCCGACGTATATTAGCGTGCAGCGATTGGCAAGTGGTTAAAAAAGATCCCGGGGTTATGGCAGCTATCTGCTGCCATAACAACGATATTCAACGTCAAACAGCCAACGTATAATGACGACGGGCGGTCCGTAAGTAGTTAATCTGCTTTAAGGGAACAGGATGTGAATTTTTTTTTTGCGTTCACAAACACTTTAAGTGGACTACAAGACTACAAGTGTGCTGATTACCTCACTCATAGTCATTGAGAACTACAGATCCGTCTGGCACAGTGGGGGACAACTTGGAGTTTATTCATTCACAAATCAGTGTGAATGATTAGCGCCGCTTTGCTGGCGGAGCCCCACACAGCCTCGCTGATTTGAAATGTTACAATGTCTGTGGGGGAGAGGCCATCTGTATGATGTCATGGGGGGGTCAAGGGGTGCTTAGGAACATGTTACACCCTACATAGGTCTGTAGCATGTACCTAAAGGTGAACTTAGCCTTTAATTTGAGGTACTAAGCACCGAATTTGCAGAAGATTTAAAAAATGTGTAAAGGATCAATTTCAAGGCAAAAATAATTTTAACAACAGGCAATTTGTTTCTTATTTTTGTTCTTTTTCTGCTGTTTCTAAAAATGTTCTTTACTTCAAAATATATCTTGGATGTTACTAATGTGCAGATGCAGCTTGCTCAGCATCTCTGGGAATAAAGCATTGCCAGGAGAAATATTAGCAATCAACATACTTTCGGCTAAAAGGAGCTTTCTAAACAAGGAGGAGATCGGCAGCTTATAGCAAAGCCCAGCCTTCGGTCAAAGATTTTAGGTCATTGATGGGGTTTCATTGCTTTGTTTGTGTAAAATCTGAACATACTAAATTGAAAGATCCAAAGGGGAATTTACCAAGGGCTGTTTCACACAGGTGGCCAGAGGGCAGTAAAAACCAGCAGCTGAGTCACTGTTGTAACAACCCCCCCCCTCCCCCTTCCCCCAACTTCACAATTAAATTCTACTATTGCAGCTAAATTGAAAAATTTGCTTGTAATCTAGAAGCCAACTAAAAAAAGTTAGGAGCCAGTTTTTTTTTTTTTTTAACTAACAAGCTTTATTTTCAGTGACAAAACCCTTTCTTTTTCATTAACCACTTAAAGTGGAGTTCTGCTAAAAAAAAAAAAAAAAAAAAAAAATTTAAATCAAAAGTCAGCAGCTACAAATATTGCATCTGCTGACTTTTAATAATCGGATACTTACCTGTCCCGGGGTCCAGTGATGTGGGGGAACGAAGCCTCGCTCGTCTCCCCCTCCTCTCTCCAGCGCCAGCATTGTAACTGTGGGCGCCTGGCTGTGGCTTCACAGCTGGGCACCCACTGCTCATGCGCGAGCCGCGCCGTGACTGGCCGGGCAATCACCTGGGACCTGTGACGTGCCCCAGATGATTGCGAAAAGGGAGGGGGGAGAGGTGATCTCCTTTTTGGTGCCGTGGTGCGCTGGGAGGAAGTGGGAGCTGGAACCCTCTGAAAAGAGGGTACCGCCCCCCCCCCCCCAAAAAAAATGACATGCAAAATGTGGCACGTCAGGGGGTCACCTCCCTTAAAGCAAAAGTTCCATTATTGAATGGAACTTCGCTTTAAGGACTGGAAGGATTTGCCCCCCTTAATGACCAGGCCATTTTTTGCAATTCGTCCCTTTAACTTACAATTGGGCGGTTGTGCGACGTTGTACCAAAACAAAATTCATGTCATTTTTTTCCACAGAGTTTTCTTTTGGTGGTATTTAATCACCTCTGCGTTTTTTATTTTTTGCGCTATAAACAAAAATAGCAACAATTTTGAAAAAAAACAAAACAATATTTTTTACTTTGTGCTATAATAAATTTCCAAAAAATGAATTAAAAAAATAAAATTTCTTCATCAGTTTAGGCCAACATGTATAAAAAAACCCGCAATAAGTGTATATTGATTATAGCGTCTACAAAATAGGGGATAGATTTATGGCACGTTTATTGTTTATTTAAATTTTACTAGTAATGGCAGCGATCTGTGATTTTTAGCGGGACTGCAACATTGCCGACATTGCAGAGGACAGATCGGACACTTTTGACACTTTTTTGGGACCAGTGACATTTATACAGCGATCAGTGCTAAAAATAGCCACTGATTACTGTATAAATGTCACTGGCAGGGAAGGGGTTAAAACTAGGGGGCAATCAAGGGGTTAGGTGTTCCCTAGGGAGGTGGTTCTAACTGTGGGGGGGATGAGACTGACTAGGAGAGGAAAGAGATCACTGTTCCTGATCACTAGGAACAGCAGATCTCTCTCTACTCCCCTGTCAGAACGGGGATCTGTCTGTTTACATTGACAGATCCCCATTCTGGCTCTCTGAGGAGCGTTCGCGGGTGGCCGGTGGACATCGCGGTTGCCGGCCACGCGCATCGGCTTTGGCATTGAACCGTGGATGCACGTGCTGGCCCCCTATCACTCTTAAAGCGGCCGACGTACACCTACAGCAATTCGCGCAGCCGTGCCAACCTGCTGCAGTATATTGATGGCGGCTGGTTGGCAAGCGGTTAATATGTGCTGGTATTTATCAGATTTGATAAAATTAGAAAACAAACTGTATTACGTCACGTTAATTTTCAATATACAGTATATCCTAATAAATAAATACAGTGTATATATACCCTTCATATTCATATAAATTAAGAGACAAAAGCTATTGGCTACTGCCCCGTTTATAGTCCCGACGTACGTGTTTTATGTCACCGCGTTCAGAACGATCAGATTTTCTGACAACTTTGTGCGACCATGTGTATGCAAGACAAGTTTGAACCAACATCTGTTGGAAAAAATCCATGGATTTTGTTGTTGGAATGACCAATCAATGTCTGACCGTGTGTACAGGGCATAAGTCTCGTGACAAAGGTGGCAAGGGTGACAATGCATGATCCCATATAGGAGACAGTTGTCATCTTATATCAAGAACCGACTCCACAAAAAACTATATAGCAGGGATACTGGGTATTCTTTTAATTAAAGCTTCAGATTTAATATGACAGAAAATATAATTTTGAAATTACATCAGCATGTTAAAGCTTGAATGAGATTTTAGTGATTAGGTTTGGATCTGTTCTGCTTCTGATCTAAATTGCTTTATTGCAGTTTAGGTTTTATTGTACATTTCTGGCTCTTGGCAACCCAATGTTTTTATGGTGCTCAGTATAACTTTTATTTTGATGTGCATAAATACTTTGAGTATTACTTATGTGGAAAATACCTCCATACCCTGGGATGTCCGAAGCTTCAACTGTATTCATTGTGAATATTAAGTATTTTGTGTTATTAGTGAAGTCACTATTAATGAATGAAATGCTCTGTTTGAGCACTGCCGCTGTGATAAGACTGTTTTCACCAGTTTTTTTTAAGGACATTACTATCTTCTTTGCTGGTGCAGCCATCAGGGCGATTCTTGTGGATGTCTGCCGACGGTTCATCCAGGGACTCATGCTTGTCCACCTGCTCTTTCCATGTGGCATTTCCCAGCCGCCATGCCTGCTTTGTGTCTCTATACTGTGAACTTTCCTACATGAGAATAAAGTCACCCAAAATATAAATCTCCCCTGATGAAGGAATAAATACTGACAATTCCGAAACATGTTGGGATGCCTGCTAGTAATTTCCATGGACTGACCACAGCCTGACTCTGGCAGTATCTGGATATAATTGCTTCTTTGGGTTTGACATTCATGTACATGTATTAGTTGTTTCATTTGCATATTTTGTATATTTTAATATAAATACCTATATGGCTATGTTCATACTTTCTTCTATATTGTGTACCCAATAAAAGTGGCACTGTGTTGCCTTTTATCTACTCTCTTTACCAGATTTTTTCAGCCTAAAAAGTCCAAGGGGGCTGCCCCAGTTGCATTTTGATGCATATCCTTTCCATTATTAATGAATAGAATTTTGTGAAGATTGGATTGGTTCTGCTAAAAAGGATTGTGGGAATGTATTCTAGCTAGTAAAATGGGCACTGGTCCTCGTAAATGGGAGCCTGACCTCAGTATGCCTTAAGCAGATGTAAGCAGCACACTGTTCTCATTTTGCAAATATCCAGCTTTTTTTTTAACAGGACAATTCTGTGTTTGTAAACGAGTAGTTATATTTCCATTGTAGTTCTTGGATGTGGATCTCATGGTGGCATTTGTCCAATCATGTACAAAGTTGAAAGTAAGCACTGGATAGATCTGCCAAATGAAATATTAAGCTGATGTATAGATGGAAACATTTTTCCTCAACAGGTACGAGGAACAAATAATATTGCAGTCAGTATTTCACTGTAGGAAACATCTCTAATGATCACTTCTGAACACATATGAAGTTTAGAGCTCAATTCCATTTTTAGGCGTAGATCAGCACAGGCTAAGTCTCTTTTCATTGCAAGTTCTTTTCTCTCCGTCATACGCTTTCTGTCCAATACAGCTGGATGCTGGAATACACATTTTAATAGTGTGATGAGTAGTGAATTTTTAGGGTAAACAGTTTGGTCCCAATAATCAGGAGGAGCATGGCATTTTTATATATGTTTGTGTCCACAGGGCTTTAAAATGTAAGTCTAGTTTTTATAAGAGAAAAAACAGTCCTCTATAAGCCTGGTACACACTATCAATTCTTTGTTCAACTCAGCGGGCTGACCAAAAAAAAAAACTGAGGAGCTTAGGAGGAGCTCACTGTACTAACTATGCAATGTTAGTACAATGATCTCCCCAATGAGCTATTGTGTTCTGGCAGGGGTCTGCCCCCCTGCCAGAACACAGCCATTAGCTGCCAGTTCTGATCAGATGCCGATTGGATGCTGGTTTTCCAGCATGCCCATTGGACCGGCTTCTGTCAGAAAAGCTGACGTACACATGGGCCAGATGTCAGACGGTTTCTGTTGAACCGGGCTTTAGGGACCTGTTCATGCCTTCTTTTCTAAAGTAGGGCTCTTTCACACTGATCAGTTTTTGCCTTACCAAAAGCGAAAGTAATATGCATGACCATTAAATTCTATGGAGCTCTTCACACTAGTCAGTTGCGGGTTAGTTCCTTTTTGTTAGTCCTGCATGCTGCATTTTTGTTGCATGTTTGGTGCTGTAAAAATAAAAGGCAGCCAAAATGCTCCTTTCCATTGAAATGAATTGAAAATGCTTCAAAAATGCGGTTGCTTCTTTTGGTGCACTTTTTGAGTCACATGTCCTTTTTTCACAGGTGCAAAACACACTGGAAATGCAGCAACAACGCGGCAAAAACATATATGTGAAAGCAGCCATAATCACTTTTGGTTTTCTTACCATGTCCTTCCTCAACCTGATTTTTGCTTAGAAGAGCCTACCTAATTATAATCATCTGATCAGTCTTAGCCCTGGATCACATTGATGCTACTTTGAAATCTTGCTACTGCACTTAAAGTAGCACGATTTCAAAGTAGCAAGGTCAGCGCGATTTCAGCTGCTACTTGATAGACATCTGTGTGGCTTCATGCACAGATGTCTATTGAAGTCGCACCTGAAATCGGCAAAAGTAGTGCAGGAGCTACTTTTGCAAATTGGTGCGGCGCCGCAAGATCTGTGTCGCACCGATTGGAACAGTGCCATTGCCTCCAATAGGCTGCGACTTGTCATGCAATTTGATCTCTCTCTGTGAAACTAGGCTTAGTGCTGTAATGTTAAAATCTACAGTGCCTGCATCCCTTTAGGAAAGGATGAACCATAGATCGTATTTTAGGAATAAGGAAGCTTATTCTCATGCCTGAAATTTGATTTGAAAACCAGTGCAGCCATCTGGGAAAATTGTTGAGCCAATCACACAAGTAGTAAATGACATTTCTTAGGGAGTTATATATACATACATGCAGATCACATTTAGGTTGCTACATTTGAAGGAAGCAGCGTTTGATTTTTTTTCCCCCATTTTTAGAAAATCACATGGGCGACAGGTTGGAATGAAAAAGTTACTCTTAGCAAAATTCTGCTAGATTATTTTTCTCCAACCTCATTGCCTTGAACAGAGCTTATTGCCATGTTTTGGTAAATTAGAAAACTGTTCACAAAAGTTATTCCGTTTGCATCTGTTTGGAAAATTGTAGCTAATTAAACCATATTATATTGTTAAAGAAGGCCTGCTGCCTAATTAAAAAGTACAATATATTTTTGAAAATTAGCAGTTCCGCAGAATGAAATGGCTTCTAAACCCTTTGGGGGTAGCTTCAATTAGATATAAATGTACTTTTTTCAGTTATTTAATCCAAGCCCTTTTATATATCCTAACTGTAACCTTGCTGAAAGATCTTCAGTTGTGTGGGATGCCTTGTCCTGTGTTGCACTCTTGTGGTTTTTGTCCATCAGTCCTTGTGCCCTGCAGTGATATATGAAGTAGCTTTGAAAACGCCACCAGGCAATGGAAATGCCAGCATATAGCGATATAGCGCTTCAAGGATTTTACATTGTTCCTTAAAAGCTTGGATATTCAAAGAAGCAAAGTTCAGAAGCACAGGCAGGGGGGGCAGTTAAATATTTATTGCTGCTGACTTTTTTTTTTAAAAGGACTTATGCCGCGTACACACAACAGGTTTTTCAGTCGGAATAAACTCTGAAGGTTTTTCCGACAGAGTTCCGACGGAGTTCCGCTGAAATTGTCTTGCCTACACACGATCACACCAAAGTCCGACCGTCTAGAACGCGGTGACGTACAGCACGTACGACGGGACTAGAAAAAGGAAGTTCAATAGCGAGTAGCCAATAGCTGCCGTCTCGTACTTGCTTCAGAGCATGCGTCGTTTTTGGTCCGTCGGAACAGCATACAGACGAGCGGTTTTCCCAATAGGAATTGGTTCCGTCGGAAAGATTTAAAATATGTTCTATTTCTAGGTCCGTCAGAATTTAAAAAAAAAAAAGTCCGATGAGGCCCACACATGATTGGAATGTCCGATGAAAAGATTCCGTCGGACTTTTCCAGCCGGAAAGTCCGACCGTGTGTACGCGGCATAGGTTACTCTCAAATTGATAAGTTAGGGGTCGGAGATGGATTCTCATAGAAATGTAGATATACACTTTAAGTGCAATTTTTGCCCTAGTGTAAAATGGCCAATCAGTTGTAGTGGAAAGTATAATTGTCTAAATTAACCCTTTTGGGCTTTGAAGTGCACAAAAGTTGAGATAGGATGAAAACATCTTCTTCATTTTTTTAATAATACAGTCCTCTGTGTTTATGCCTACCTGCTCAATCAACGAATGCTGATTGACCATCTGTTCATGTTCACTCTTGTAACTGTAAAGCTATTTAGCCTGCTAATACTTATGGCCCTTTACTCTCCACTTCCCAGTTTGTGTCTCCCCTGGGAAGTATCAAGGGCTTTCTAATGACACCTTCTTCCTCTAGGGTTTGCTGGTTCATTGTGTATTGTTTCTAGATTTTCCAGCCAGTGTTCCTGTGATTCTTGAATTTGAGTGTTGGCCTGATCATGATATCAGTTTTTCTTTCAGTCATAAGCCTTCTGACTCTGATCTCTAGGGTTCTAAAGTGGCTCTAAAGGCAGAAGGTTTTTTAACTTAATGCATTATATGCATTAGGGGAAACCTTGTGGGTGCAGCTCCCCCCCATCCCCCCTACTACTTACCTGAGCCCCATCTCGATCCAGCGATGTGCATGAGAGCATCGGCTCTCCCGTGTCTCTCTTCCATGATTGGCTCACACAGCAGCATGAACCTTTCTCAATCACAGCCAGTGAGCCAATAAGAAGAGAGCGGGGCCAAATCACGCTTTCATGTGTGAATGGACAATGTCCATTCACAGGAGTGTGACTCTGGAGCAAGCTTTCTTACCTGCCGCCATAGCAAGAGGCTTGCTATTTGGGGCACTCGACAGTGGGAGGAGCCAGGACTGCCAGCAGGGGACCCAAAAAGAAGAGGATCAGGGCTGTTCTGTGCAAAACCATTGCACAGAGCAGGTAAGTATAACATGTTTATTATTTAAAAAACAAAACCAAAAAAACCTTTAGAATCACTTTAAGATACAATAATCTAGACTTGATGGGGTTTTGGCATTGATTGACTAACCCTTGTGAGGCTCAATCTCCAGGTTACATTACTGACTTTTCACTTGGTGTCTCCATAACTAGCAGTCCCCTACTAGATATTATATGGACACTGCTGATTATCCAGAGATAGAACTGGAAGCCTTAACTCCATCATAATCGCAACATTTAGGGAACTTTTTTCTAGAAAAGACCTAAACTATGACATACAAAGGAGCAAAAGTGGCAACACAAAAAATATTTAAATGTATCCCTATGACAAAGGAAGTTAGTGGCAGAAGTTTTGTAGAGTTATTTTTTAAATGTTATGCAATACAGATGTATTATTCCAAGTATGACAAGAACACAGACAGTTCATTATAGCTGAATGTATATTTGGCATATACAGTATGTACAAAACTCAATGGCCCTTTTTGATCTTGGATGTCAGCAGTTTAAAAATGATGTAATGGAAAATGTATAAATGCCCCTCAAGCATGGGAAAATAGATGCAAATGGATTTATTTTGGTTTGGTCACTTTAACCCACAGCTCTATTAACATATTCATCTTCCAATGACAAGTACAGTTATTATGAGACAGCTACATAACTGCAGCTGCAGATGGAATAAAATACATATCATATTTTGCTTGAGGCGTAAATCACCTCTTAAAGTCTCATAAGCCAATCCATGGCTAAGAAAAGCGCTTTTCTTCAACCTTCCCCCACTTTATTTCTACAATATATGCATAGACAAAACCAAGTTATCAACTTAAACTGGCCACATGCGGGACTTTACTATCACCCAGTTTGACCATTTCATTTGCTTATACAAAATCTCACAAAAGTGAGTACACCACTCACATTTTTGTAAATATTTTATTATACCTTTATTATACCTTTCATGTGACAACACTGAATCAATTACACTTTGCTACAATGTAAAGTAATGAGTGTACAGCTTGTATAACAGTGTAAATTTGCTGTCCCCTCAAAATAACTTAACACACAGCCATTAATGTCTAAACCGCTCGCAACAAAAGTGAGTACACCCCTAAGTGAAAATGTTCAAATTGGGCCCAAAGTGTCAATATTTTGTATGGCCACCGTTATTTTCCAGCACTGCCTTAACCCTTTTGGGCATGGAGTTCACCAGAGCTTCACAAGTTGCCACTGGAGTCCTCTTCCACTCCTCCATGATGACATCACGGAGCTGGTGGATGTTAGAGACCTTGCGCTCATCCACCTTCCATTTGAGGATGCCCCACAGATGCACAATAGGGTTTAGGTCTGGAGATATGCTTGGCCAGTCCCTCACCTTTACCCTCAGCTTCTTTAGACAGGCAATGGTCGTCTTGGAGGTGTGTTTGGGGTCGTTATCATGTTGGAATACTACCCTGTGGCCCAGTCTCCGAAGGGAGGGGATCATGCTCTGCTTCAGTATGTCACAGTACATGTTGGCATTCATGGTTCCCTCAATAAACTGTAGCTCCCAGGTGCCGGCAGCACTCATGCAGCCCCAAACCATGACACTCCAACCACCATGCTTGACTGTAGGCAAGACACACTTGTCTTTGTAATCTTCACCTGGTTGCTGCAACACACACTTGACACCATCTGAACCAAATAAGTTTACCTTGGTCTCATCAGACCACAGGACATGGTTCCAGTAATCCATGTCCTTAGTCTGCTTGTCTTCAGCAAACTTTTTATGGGCTTTCTTGTGCATCATCTTTAGAAGAGGCTTTCTTCTGGGACGACAGCCATGCAGACCAATTTGATGCAGTGTCCAGCGTATAGTCTGAGCATTGACAGACTGACCCCTTCAACCTCTGCAGCAATGTTGGCAGCACTCATACATTTATTTACCAAAGACAACTTCTGTATATGACGCTGAGCATGTGCAGCCAACTTCTTTGGTCAACCATGGCGAGGCCTGTTCTGAGTGGAACCTGTCCTGTTTAGCCTCTGTATGGTCTTGGCCACTGTGCTGCAGCTCAGTTTCAGGTTCTTGGCAATCTTCTTATAGCCTAGGCCATCTTTATGTAAAGCAACAATTATTTTTTTCAGATCCTCAGAAAGTTCTTTGCCATGAGGTGCCATGTCGAACTTCCAGTGACCAGTATGAGAGAGTGAGAGCGATAACACCAAATTAAACGCACATGCTCCCCATTCACACCTGAGACCTTGTAACACTAACGAGTCACATGACACTGCGGAGGGGAAATGGCTAATTGGGCCCAATTTGGACATTTTCATTTAGGGGTGTACTTACTTTTGTTGCCAGCGGTTTAGACATTAACAAATTAACAATAAACAATTAATTAACAATAAAATATTGTGAGATACTGTATATATATTTTGGTATTCCGGCATGGGGCTCTGTAGTTTGGGGATTCCATAGTGTCTTGGGTTTGACGGAATCTCCAACCCTGTGTCCAGATTTTGTAGATGACCACCAGGGTGTGTGCTCAGGTGAGCACAACCCTTATAATGAGGGTATGGGAATACCTAATGGCTCCCACTTGGAGACTGCTCCACCCTAAGAGAGACAGGAGGTCTCCAGGAGTCAGAGGGGCTGCAGGAGGCAGCCAGAACGGAGCCGTGGGCGCTAAAGTAAAGCCACATTGAAGAAACCTATGGTCTGACGACCAGTGCCTTGAAAAAGTATTCAAACCCCTTGAAAATTTCCACATTTACCACATTTTGTCATGTTACACATAGGGGTTGATTTATTAAAGGCAAATTCACTTTGCAATACAAGTTTGGAAGTGCAGTCACTGTAGATCTGAGGGGACGATAGAAATGAGGGGAAGCCCTGCTGATTTCTATCATCCAATCATGTGCAAGCAAAAATGCTGTTTTTTGTTTTCCTTGCATGTCCCCCTCAGATCTACAGCGACTGCACTTCCAAGTGCACTTCCAAGTGCACTTGCAGTGCACTTGTAGTGGATTTGCCTTTAGTAATAAAACCCCATAATTGTGAAGTGAAAAGAAAATGATAAATAGTTTTCAAAATGTTCTACTTTGTAGAACCACCTTCCACTGCAATTATAGCTGCAAGTCTTTTTGGGTATGTCCCTGCCAGCTTTGCACATCTAGAGAATGACATTTTTGCCCTTTCTTCTTTGCAAAATAGCTCAAGCTTTGTCGGATTGGATGGAGAGCATGTGTGACCAGCAAAGTCTTGCCACAGGTTCTCAATTGGATTTAGGTCTGGACTTTGACTGGGCCATTCTAACACATGAATATGCTTTGATCTAAACCATTACATTGTAGCTCTGGCTGTATGTTTAGGGTCTTTGCCCTGCTGGAAGGTAAACATCCGCCCCAGTCTCAAGTCTCTTGCAGACAGGTTTTCTTCTAAGATTGCCCTGTATTTGGCTCCATCTATTTTCACATTCACTCTGACCAGCTTCCCTGTCCCTGCTGAAGAAAAGCATCCCCACAACATAATGCTGCCACCACCATGTTTCACGGTGGGGATGATGTGTTCAGGGTTATGTGCAGTGTTAGTTTTCCGCCACACATAGCATTTTGCTTTTAGACCAAAAAGTTAAATTTAGTTCTCATCTGACCAGAGCACCTTCTTCCACATGTTAGCTGTGTTTCCCACATGGCTTCGCGAACACTTCAAAACTAAACTTCTTATGGCTTTCTTTCAACAATGGTTTTCTTCTTGCCACTCTTCCATAAAGGCCAGATTTGTGAAGTGCACGACTAATAGTTGTCCTGTGGACAGATTCTCCCACCTGATCTGTGGATCTCTGAAGCTCCTCCAGAGTTACCATGGGCTTCTTGGCTGCTTCTCTGATTAATGCTCTCCTTGCCCGGCCTGTCAGTTTAGGTGGACAGCCATGTCTTGGTATGCTTGGAGTTGTGCCATACTCTTTCCATTTTCAGATGATGGATTGAACAGTGCTTCATGAGATGTTCAGAGCTTGGGATATTTTTTTATAACCTAACCCTGCTTTAATCTTTTTCACAACTTTATCCTTGACCTGTCTGTTGTGTTCCTTGGCCTTCGTGATGCTGTTTGTTCACTAAGATTATCTAACAAACCTCCGAGGGATTCACAGAACAGCTGTATTTATGCTGAGATTAAATTACAAACAGGTGGACTTTATTTACTAATTAGGTGACATCTGAAGGCAATTGGTTCCACTAGATTTTAGGGGTATCAGAGTAAAGGGGGCTGAATACAAATGCACCCCACACTTTTCAGATATTTATTTGTAAAAATTTTCCACTTCCACTTCCCAATTATGTGTCTCTTTGTGTTGGTCTATCACATAACATCCCAATAAAATACATTTACGTCTTTGGTTGTAACATGACAACATGTGGAAAATATTAAGGGGCAGTAATACTTTTTTAAGGCACTGTGTGTATGTGTGTTTGTGTGTGTGTGTGTATATATATACACATACTGTATATACCATATGGCTATATAGCCATTACCACAAATGAAGTGCTCTGTACACTGTTTGTATAGGAACTCCCCCAGTCTACTTTCCTGTCTACTTAATTGTCCAACAGATTTTCTTGGCAGTTTTTATCTTTATTATTATACTGGGATTTTTTTATGTGACATTAGTTGGTAGACTCTCAGTTTGTGCCCACGAGGAAAATGACTGCAGGAAGTAGAAGTGAGTGGACTCTTGAGTCCCTTTAAAAAGAAACAACACTATTCAGGACAATCCAATGAGGTTTACTAAAACCCTTGCACGTAAACAACAGTGGGAGGGTTTTCAACAACTATAAGTACACACTTTTAAAATATTGTATGATTGCAACTTTATCCTCCAAGCTGTGAATAATAATTGGAAGCCAGAGACCATGTGGTCTATGGCTGTCTAGGCTGTGAGCTGGATAGCAGCTGTTTTTTTTAATTATTTATTTATGACAAGAAAAGGATTTTTTTTTTTTATTGAAATAATACCGTGATTTGGTAATGCCGGCATGTTTTTTTGTTGATGTGTGTTATTTTAAATGATAGGTGTACTTTCATAAAAATATCACTTGGCAGGGACGTTTTACGTCAGCTTTGCCTAGGGCCACGTGGTGACTACAACAGGATCAGAGAGCGTACTCACCAAGGCGGCAGCTACGTCCAGAGAGATGCTGTCCTCCTCCCCAGCTGTCCTTGTGCGTGCCTTCTCTGCTGTCCTCATGCCCGCCTCCCCTGTCTCCCCAGCTGTCCTCGTGCGTGCCTTCTCTGCTGTCCTCATGCCTGCCTCCCCTGTCTCCCCAGCTGTCCTTGTGCGTGCCTTGTCTGCTGTCCTCGTGCCCGCCTCCCCTGTCTCCCCAGCTGTCCTCGTGCGTGCCTTGTCTGCTGTCCTCATGCCTGCCTCCCCTGTCTCCCCAGCTGTCCTCGTGCGTGCCTTCTCTGCTGTCCTCATGCCCGCCTCCCCTGTCTCCCCAGCTGTCCTCGTGCGTGCCTTCTCTGCTGTCCTCATGCCTTCCTCCCCTGTCTCCCCAGCTGTCCTCGTGCGTGCCTTCTCTGCTGTCCTCATGCCCGCCACCCCTGTCTCCCCAGCTGTCCTCGTGCCCTCCTCACATTCTGAGCTGCTGCTGACCTCCTCTGCAGCAGCCATGACGGATGTCCTCCACGGCTGCTGCCTTCTCTGGAGAGTCAGTAAGTTCTCCAGCCGTGTGTAGGGCCCCTCGTGTTTCCTGGTCAGGCTAATGGGAAAGTCAGCGGCTGCCTAGTTCGCCTAGCGGGAGTGCCGGCCCTGGCCACACCAATGCCACTTTTTAGTGAAATTCTAACAATTGATAAGAAAACCTTAATAGTGTGAAGCACTGGAATTGGGAAACATCTAAGCTGTTTCTACCATCACACACCAGTTACTGTGCTTTCAGCATGAGTTTCATTGGTAAAAAAATGTATTTTTGTGTTAACATGCAGTTTGTTGTAATTTTCCTGCAGGCATTTCCTAGTGCCTGCTTGCAATTTTTTTTTTTTTTTTACCAGAGCAACTTTCTACCATCAATATCCAGTTTGTGTTAACTAAGTTAGCATTATGATTCCACCAGCAGCTGCATTTTTTGTTGATGTGTTACATCACTGAAGGGCAAAAGGTACGAGGCTCCCATTGCAGTAGCTACATCATTTCACTGGCAACTGCTGTGGTGTGAGAACACTTGCACACACATTGGTTGGTGAACTTTGCCACAGATATAATTGTGTTGGTTTTAATTATCTCCGGAAATAATTTCTTTTGTCTTCAGTCATAAAATACTGCAAACACAGTCTGTCTTTGAAGCTGTGACAGTCAATTTGAAGTTTTTCAGATTTATTTATTTTGTAATCCAGAGCTTAAAAGGTCTGATGTTAACAACAACACACATCAAACAGTTTTATATATAAATCAAATCACATGAACATGAGGATAGGAAAGCCTTTTGCTTGTTTCTATTTGCGAAAACCAAGCAAAAAAAATGAGAGTAAATAGAGTAATGTAAAATGGTCAAACATACCACAAATACGACTGAAAAAAAATAGATGTGTAAATTGTGATTGTCAGAGCCTGAAATAAGGGGTTCTTTATAACAAAAAGTTTGTTGTGTGAATAATCCCTGTAATGTGTCTAATATGTGTATGTCTAATGCTGCGTACACACGACGATTTTCTCGTCAGGATAAGCTCTGAAGGTTTTTCCGACAGAGTTCCGACGAAATTCCGCTGAAGCTGTCTTGCGTACACACGATCACAAAAATTCCGACCATCAAGAACGCGGTGACGTACAAAACGTACGACGGGATTAGAAAAAGGAAGTTCAATAGCCAGTACTTGCTTCAGAGCATACGTCGTTTTTGGTCCGTCGGAACAGCATACAGACGAGCGGTTTTCCCAATAGGAATTGGTTCCGTCGGAAACATTTAGAATATGTTCTAGTTCTAGGTTCGTCAGAATTTTCGAAAAAAATAACTCCGATGAGGCACACATACGATCGGAATATACGATGAAAAGCTTCCGTCTGACTTTTTCTGTCGGACATTCCGCTCGTGTGTACGCGGCTTTAGGATCGTCAGCTCCATCTAGTAGCCATAATATTAATATTTTCCTGAAATATCTCAAGCAGGAAAATACTGCATTAAGACCTCTAACTGGAATGGTCAACGATAGGAGATTAAGAATTGAAATTTTGAAATTCAAATAAACTACAAAACATTTTATGGCGGGATTTTCTTTTTTTAATTCTCTTTTTTAAAAATGTAAGTGTATAGCACAAAACAAAACCTATTGGGCATACCCAGGCTTAGGTAACAACATAAAAGAAAACATACAATAACAACCTAATACAAGGCAACCATTTCCCTCCAATATGCAGTGCATTTTTGTAATAAGAGAGAAAAAAAAGGGGGATAATATCATAGATGAAATGACAAAACTTCCAACAGGAAAATAACAGCCGCCCTGAACTAATCTGGTTTATCATTAGATGCGACCATGTCAGTAGAGGCTATCCAAATATCCCAGACCTTTGAGAATTTTTGGGGGCAACCCCTCGCTTCATAAGTAAACTTATATAATGGGATTGCTGCATTAACTAAGTGCTTACAGAGATTAATTGTAGGTGCCTGCAGAGACTTCCATTTTGAAAGGATGGCCTTACATGCGTAAAACAGAAGCAAGCCTATCAATGTTTTCATTACTCTAGACATGGCTAAAAGGTGTACCAGACCTATGGTACAAACATCTATGGCAGGATTTTTGAGGCCCTTACACCGTACTCCAATATAAAATTCCAACACTTTTATTATGTAATCACAACCATTAAAAGTTCTCCAGTATTTTTTAAAAACAATTCAAATACAGAAACACTCCATATTTTGTTAAATATCATAAATATTTTTTTAACTGTTTGGTCGACAAAATTACGTATAATTCTATAGCTGAACGCGTTGCGTGGATGAAAATCCACTTCTTCAGGAGTTGACAACGGGGGAATAAAAAGTTACTTATCTAAACATCAAAAAAGGTTACAAAAATCAATAATTAAATAATCCAAAACTTAACAATTTAAAATATTGCATCGACATTTGCTGAGTGAAAGTATCTGGAGTCCTTCAAGGAGATGACTAACATCCAACCTGAACAATCTAAAGGCAAAAAGTATAGCCCCTGGCTGTCAAGGACCACTTCCCCTTCCCCCGACGACACCACAGGCAGGTGCATTCCACTTCTCCTTCCCCCGACGACACCACAGGCAGGTGTGTTCCTCTGACAACCCTTTAATCTATTAATGTGGGCCATAAAAAATAATGACAAAAAGGGGGCACCTAAAATATTACTGATCTATCTACATTCCATTCTTTAAATGTACTCTAACACCTTATATTTAACCCCAGATGAATTTAGGTCCCTAGAATACAGGGCAAAAAGTATAGCAGACCAGCAGACCCTGAGGTCAAGGTCCACTCTCTGATGACACCACAGGCCATCTTGGGGGACTATAAATGGGGCAGGATGCTCCCCATGGATCAGTAGGGCCTCCTTGATGACACTCTGGACATATGGAAAATCCTGAGTGCCCTTAGGCATCACGAACCGAGTTTTTTTGAGGGCTGGGGACATGTGAGCACTTTAATGGGATCATTATATAGTATAATAAAACAAATTTATTTATAGAGGATAAAACACAAGCAAGCTGACTAAAAGGATAACAAATACTCTATACTATAATTTGATACATTTTGTGGTGTGGGGCTAAATTGATATGTCTAAATATAGAAAGATATATACAGAGAGGGTTTAAAGGAGAAGTATGGTCAAAGTTCTTTTGGCCAAACTTCTCCTGTGGGTCATAGGAGTGCACTTAGTCCTGCACTCCTGTGACCCAGATTGAGGGGACTGCAGTATAAAGCCTGCAGTTTGCTGACATCACAGACCCGGTCCAAGCTTTTCAGGAATCCAGACAATAATGTCGGGACCCGCCCAGATGCCTGAACAGCAGCTGACTCAGCTTCTCAGTGCACCACTTAGAGCCTGAGCCAGCTGCTCCCACTCCCTCCACAGCCCGGAGCTCAAGTGAGCACTGAAGGTGCAAAATATAGAGCAGTGACCACTGAAGGGGCAGAATATAGAGCAGTAACCGACAGCCACTTCTCTGTGCTCAATGTGGACCCAAGAACTGAGTGATTAGTGGTCTTTGATCGCTCAGTTCTCATTATAGGGTCGACGGGGGGGGGGGGGGGTGACAGCAGCAAAATCAGAATGATGCTGCAGCCACTAAAGTGAGTATGTATGTTTTTGTTTTTTAAACCCTCACTCCTCTTTTAAACTCCAATGTAATCAAGTGAGTTTAGTCCCTTGGTAAGTGAATCTGTAGAATGTATAGAGACTTTTGTTCACTTTATTTATTTGTTTGACCTTGTTTTTTTTCTGTACTATTCTCTACTATATGTTATATTGAATATGCCTTGATCATAGGGGCTTAAAGTGATTGTAAAGTCTGTTTTTTTTTTTAAATAGCAAACATGTTATACTTACCTCCTCTGTGCAGTTGTTTTTGCATGGAGCAGCCCAGATCCTCCTCTTCTCCAGTCCCTCTTCCCTGCTCCTGGCTCCTCCTTCCTGTCAAGTGCCCCCACAGCAAGCAGCTTGATATGGGGGCACCTGACCCAAGTCACAGCTTCGTGTGTCCATTCAGACATGGACATTCAACACGGCCCTGCCCCCTCTCTCCCCTGATTGGCTAAGTGACTTTGTACTTTAGGAAGGGAATAGGTTGTATGTACCGCATTTGCATTTTGAAGTGTGCTTCAGGTTCTAAGGGTAATAGACTGTTTTTTTATTTTTAAGTCCGCATTTTGAGTGACATTTAAATCTTTCTGAATGTAACTTGGCAGCTTTAAAACCATTCAGCCTACACGTTTTTGTGATTAATGTGTACTTGTCCTACCTTGCGAGAACTAGGCAACCTTAAAATATATTCTACACAGCCTGAGTGTGCTTGCTAAATGTTTTTTTTCCTTGCTAGTGAAGTGCATGAGTAAATATATTATTTCTCATTTATTATCTGTAGACAATGTACTGTGAGATTATTTCCATAATAATGGAAACATTCTGTATTCTATATTCTTCATGAATTTTAATGCTCTTAATGGGACCTGTAACATTCTGATCACTGTTTTATTCTGATTTGCAGGTTACACATCACCAGTCAAAGAAGATCACTTCATATTTCCAATGAGGTACATTTTAATTACCAGAACTAACCATTTTTACAGTTTATTAAGTAAAAATAATGCATGTTAGGTCAGATATGAGTAGCAGGTTGTGGTTTTAAAATACATACTAACAAAAATAAATGTCTTTCATGTAAAGCTGTATGAGCATGATGGTTAGGACTTTTCTGGAACTTACAATTAATAATAATCCCATGAGGATCCCATTTATAAAAGCCTGACTAAAGGGGAACAAAACAGTACCCAGAGTGACCACTCAGGTTTCAACTTTTATTATTTAGTGTATGTTCACACCAGATAAATTCTGATTGCATTCTGAATGTATTTACAGTACTCCAATGAAACTAGTTAACTCCCTTATGTTGCAGTGCCCTTAAAAAAGTATAACATGAATTTTTTACAATGCAATGTGCATAAATGAGCATATGAACTAGTTTAAATATAGAAACATCTCTATAAGGAGAAAAGGTCCATCACCTACAGGACACTAGGAAAAAAACTGAGATCTCACGGAGTGGGGTGGAGTTATAACGGTACACCCAGTGTCCAATCACCTAAAGGTAGCAGTGTATATAACCCAGGATCTATGAATATCCACCTGTGTCCTGTCCTGTATTATTAAAGTGATACTAAACACACACTGTTTAATTGACATTGTCCTTTCTATTTCTGTATATGAATGATGGCACTGTAATTATTTTAATTAAAAAAAGCAAAGTACCTTTTTCCTAATCAATATACAGCTATCACATGACCCAGGTTTTTCCCAGCCTGTCTGCAGGGAAACATAAGCATGAGGAGCTTCTAGTCCTCTGCTGCTGGTCACATGTTCAAAAAAAGCAGCCTTTGGGATACAGAGTAAAACTAAATAATTAATATCAATTAACTGTTTTAAATTGTCATACAAATATACATTTGCAATCAGAACTGTATTATTTTTTGGCAGTAACATGGTCCGGGCGGATATCTGCCAGTCACGACTGTGTCACCCCCCTCTAGCCTGTGTCTTAGAATAAGAGGGAGGTGATGCCTCCATCAATCTACATGTAATATTTCCCCCCCCCCCCATTGTGTTTAGCTGGTTAATGGGCATTGAGGAGGAGGGAGAGAGTGGGCCGTTGTTTACCACTGTGTATACGCCGACATGTGTGACACATTGGCTGCTCAGATGTGAAAGGGAGGAAATGATCAGCATAGAAACTCACTGAAAACTGAGCATGTGCAGAGCTGCCAACACTGCTCTGCAAAATCCCTAGCTGAATTGGGGACATGGACAGAAGGGGGAGATAGAAAGCAGCAGGATCAACCAGGCTTTTTGCAGAATACAGAAAATGAATCTCATAGTGACTGAGTGAGTATGAACAGCAGGTAATACATAATTTATTTATAGTTTTTTATGATGTAGGTTTAGTGACACTTTAACCACTTCCCACCTGCCATATGCAGAATGACAGCCGGGAAGTGGCTCTGTTATCCTGTCTGGGCGTCATATGACATCCGGCAGGATAACATGCCGGCGCGCGCCCGCGTGGGCGGTGATCGCGACTGCGGCGTGTCAGTCTGACACCCAGCATCTCTGATCGTGATAAGAGGCCTCTGTCAGAGGCTTCTTACCACGTGATCAGCTGTGACCAATCACAGCTTAACATCGCGAGAACCAGGAAGTGCTGGTAAACGGCATTCCTCAGTTCGCGCTGACAGGGAGAGCCGATCGGAGCAGATTGGCGGCTCTTCCTGTCGGGGGGGGGGGGGGTCTGTGCTGATAATCAGCACATTGATTATCAGCACAGCCTACTCAGATGTGCCACAACACCTCAGATGTGCCCCCTCAGCTGTCAATCAGTGCCCCAATTAAAACACAGCTCACAGTGCCCATCAAAGTGCCAATCAGTGCCCATATCAATGCTAATCAGTGCCCACCACAAAGCCAGTCAGTGCCCATCTCAGTGCCCAGCAGTAAAACCTGTCAGTACCTCAACATCAGTGCTGCCCATCAGTGCCACCTGTCAGTGCCAATCAGTACCGCCTATCTGCCAATCAGTGCCGCCTGTCAGTGCCCATCACAGCCTCCTGTCAGTGCCCATCAGTGCCGCCAGTCAGTGCCCATCAGTGCCGCCAGTCAGTGCCCATCAGTGCTGCATATCAGTGCCGCCTATTGGTGCCCATCAGTGCTGTATATCAGTGCCGCCTATTGGTGCCCATCAGTGCTGCATATCAGTGCCACCTATCAGTGCCCATTAATTCTACATATCAGTGCATCCTCATCAGTGCCACCTTTTCAGTGCTGCCTCATCAGTGCCCATCAGTGCTGCCTCATCAGTGCCCGTCAGTGAAGGATAAAACAAAATTTTATAATTGAAACAAAGAAAAACTTTTTTTTTTTCAAAAATGTTGTTCTTTTTTAGTTTGTTTAGCAAAAAATAAAAACCGCAGAGATGATTAAATACCACCAAAAGAAAACTCTATTTGTGAGAACAAAATGATAAAAATTTAGTTTGGGTACAGTGTTGTATGACCACGCAATTGTCATTCAAAGTGCGACAGCGCTGAAAGCTGAAAATTGTCCTGGGCGGGAAGGGGCGAAAGTGTCTGCTATTGCAGTGGTTAAGATAATGTTAATAAAAGTAAAAAGCTTGTAAAGAACACATTGTAATGCATTTCAAAAATGCATGCCAAAGCTTGGGTGCATTACATTATAAGTACTTAGCCCAAACATCCATTTTGTTGTACACTGCCAGCTTTTCAATTTTTTGAACATGTTAATTTGTTAATGTATTGAACTGAGGCAAAGATATGTAAAGTGAACCTTTGCACCGAACATGAAATCATATGCAAGGAAAATATTATCTTTCATGCTCCTGCAGGAGTTAGAATTATTGGAGTGAAGTGAACTCAGGTTCAGAGTTAGGTTCACTTTAATTCATTAATTCTGTTGAAGTGGCAGAAGAGTTGTTGTTGTGTAGTATGCATTATCTTTTTTTGAACCTTGATGTATTATGTGTTCCATTGCTCAGGGACAGTTATTTGTTATCAGGGACAGTGGAATGAACACAAGTTCCCTTTTTGGCATAAAGTTAGGCTTACTTCAGTACTTCAGTTCCATTGTTCTATAGAAGAGGCGGCAGAGTTGTTTTTGTGCAGTTTGTGTACTACGCATTACCTTTTTTTCAATTATTTTATGGCTCGAGGACAGTTATTTGTTAATAGCTTTTTTTTTTGTCATTGACAGTAATGCCATCCACATGTTTTTTTTGACATTTGTTCAGTGCATTTAAAGTGGTTGTAAAGTCAGAAGGCTTTTTATCATTCTATGCATTAACCTCCCTGGCGGTATGATTATTTCAGATTTTAGGTGCTGAAAGCGGTACCATTATTTTGCATGGAAATTTGGTGTTTTATATTGTAGGCCTGTAACTTTTAGAAATAACTCACTTAAATCTGCCCAAACCAGAGTCTAGTAGACATCCCGGGTATGATAACATAAAACACATGAAACACGAAATCAGAAATTATAATATAATAAATAACTATAAATAATAAAAAATAAAAAAATACAAACAATATAATAATAATAAATATTCAATAATGTAATCAAATCAAAAACACTGAAATTTGCTCAGTTGCAGAATTGTCGCTGTCATTACTTTTAGTGTTTGATGACGAATTTGCCCGCAAATCACTATCGCTCAATTCTGCAAGTGATTCTAATTTATTATCGCTGTTTTCTAGCTGGTCTAAAACCACTTTTGACGTAAACGGACATTTTTTGGTTGCTATGGACAATCTCCAGTTTCCAGGCAGAAAGAACAGTATTTATAATATAAAACTGCATGCAGGACACTGGACAAACCACTAGGGACAAAGGGGATGTGTAATTATTTGATACAGTACTTTAATATGTAAGATTACAGTATATTGTATCTATACTGTGTTTTTTACTTTTTGAATGTGGCGCCGAACTCCGTCCCAGTGTGTCGCAATGCTCGCAGGGAACGGAGCTCAGCACTGTGAATCGAGCGAGACGCGGCGGCTCACAGATCACAGCGGGGAGACATCGCAGGATCCAGGGGACAAGGTAAGTAACCTCTACATGGACCCTGTGATGCAATCCCGAGTCTGGCTCGGGGTTACCGCTTTTGGTACTGAAATCTCACCCCGAGCCAGACACGGTAATACTGCCAGGGAGGCTACGATTAAAAAAAACTTCTGTATGCATCAGCTGCCCTCAGCCCCCCTAATACTTATCTGAACCCCATCTCTATCCAGCAATGTCTACTAGTTCCTCGACCGCCCGGGACTCTCCTCCTGATTGGCTGAGACACAGCGGCTCCCGCTGCTGTCAATCAAAATCAGTTAGCCAATCGGGGGCCGAACCAGAGCTCCGTGTCTGAATTGACACAGGGAGCTGTGACTCAGCCCAGGCGCCCCCATAGCAAGATGCTTGCTGTGGGTGCACTCAACAGAAGGGTGGAGCCAGGAGTCGAAAAGGGACCCGTGAAAAGGAGGATCCACTACAAAACCACTACACAGAGGAGGTATGTAATAACATGTTTGTTATTTTTAGAGAAAAAAAACACAGCAAAAAAAAAACAGCAACAACTAAATAATGGTGTATGCTTAGCTTATCTATGTAGCTGTCATATTCAGGGGTGATACTTCAGTAATAATTGGTGACTAGTGGGCTTAGACCAGGGGCCCAGGGGCGTATCATGAAATCAGCGGGCCCGTGTGCAAGATAAAAAGTGGGTCTTAGGCATCGATAAAAAAAAAATGTGGCGCGTGAATTGTGGGCATGGCTTAAATTACGCTTAAATATTGAGCGTGGCTTAAAGGGGGTGTGGTTTAATAGAGTCTGAGATGACTTACATAGTGCAGAATGTGGTAATGTTAAATAGGAAATGTACAGTGCGGAGTATACATCGGTGGGTAGTATGTGCAGGAGAGGGGTGAGGACTGTATGGAGGTGAGTAGTATGTGCAGGAGAGGAGTATGGAGTGTATGGTGGTGGGTAGTATGTGCAGAAGAGGAGTGCGGAGTGTATGGAGGTGGATAGTATGTGCATGAGAGGAGTGCGAAGTGTATGGAGGTGGGTAGTGTGTGCAGGAGAGGAGTGTGGAGTGTATGGTGGTGGGTAATATGTACAAGAGAAGAGTGTGGACTGTATGGAGGTGAGTAGTATGTGCAGAAGAGGAGTGCGGAGTGTATGGAGGTGGATAGTATGTGCAGGAGAGGAGTGCAGAGTGTATGGAGGTGGGTAGTGTGTGCAGGAGAGGAGTGTGGAGTGTATGGTGGTGGGTAATATGTACAAGAGAAGGGTGTGGAGTGTATAAAGGTGGGTAGTATGTGCAGGAGAGAAGTGCGGAGTTTATGGAGGTGGGTAGTGTGTGCAGGAGAGTAGTGCGGAGTGTATGGAGGTGGGTAGTGTGTGCAGGAGAGGAGTGTGGAGTGTATGGTGGTCGGTAATATGTACAAGAGAAGAGTGTGGACTGTATGGAGGTGAGTAGTATGTGCAGAAGAGGAGTGCAGAGTGTATGGAGGTGGATAGTATGTGCAGGAGAGGAGTGCAGAGTGTATGGAGGTGGGTAGTGTGTGCAGGAGAGGAGTGTGGAGTGTATGGTGGTGGGTAATATGTACAAGAGAAGAGTGTGGAGTGTATGGAGGTGGGTAGTATGTGCAGGAGAGGAGTGCGGAGTGTATGGAGGTGGGTAGTATGTGCAGGAGAGGAGTGCAGAGTGTATGGTGGTCGGTAGTATTTGCAGGAGAGGAATGCGGAGTGTATGGAGGTAGATGTTGTACGTGTTGGAGAGGAGTGTAGAATGTTTGGTGGTGGGTATTATGTGCAAGAGAAGAGTGTGAAGTGTATGTAAGTGGGTAGCATGTGTAGGTGAGGAGTGCTAAGTGTAAGGTGGTGGGTAGTATGTGCAGGATGGTGTTAGTAGTTCTTTATTTTTCTTTATTTTTTATTATCTTTTTACAATTTCATTTTGTATTATTTTTTTTTCTCCAAATGCTTTTTGGGAGCCAGTGGATGGTGCCAGTAGGGCAGTGGACAGTGTCAATAGAGCAATAGATAGTGTCAGAATTTTTTTGTTTGTATTATTTTTTACATTTTTTGCTTCTGGGGAAGAGGATATGGGGCAATGGACAGTGTGAGTACAGCAGTGGATGGTGTCAATTTTTTTTCTTTTTATGTATTTATTTGTTTACAATTTAATTTGTTTTTCATTTTTTTTTTTTTACAATGCTTTTTGGGGAGGGAGGGGGTTGGGGTAATGGATAGTGTTGGTAAGACGGGGGGATGGTGTCAGTAGTTTTTTATTTTATTTTATTTTTTTACAATTTTATTTTTCACATTTTTTTACAATTTTATTTTGTTACATTTCTTCTTTTTTTTTTATTATCAGCCCTGTTGGATGGTTTTGGTGAGACATCAGGGGTGTAAACAAACCTCTGACTTCTCCCCTTTGAGAAAGAGAAAGAGACTGAGGACACAGATTCCCTTGTCCCTTTCTCAGCATTGAAAATGAATGAGCAAAAGACAGAGGCTCCTGTTCATTCTTAAACTGAAGCAGAGTAATCACAGGTTACTCTGCTCACTTATTACAGGACACAGGAGCGATCGGTAGCGATCACCCTATATGTCCAATTCAGACAAGGAAGGGACTGGTAAATTACATATTTACCGGCCCCTTCCTCCGCTCTCCACCCTGACACATCCCCTGTAGCCGGCGGGAGAGGAGAGGAGGGAAGCCTGCTGCAGGGGATGGGGGGGGGGGGGCGGAGGATGAGTATAGAGCGTGGCGGAGGAGAACACTATGGTTGCCACCTCATCCCTTTAAACCCGAACACATATTAATTACACAGGTTCTGTGGCTGATTAAGGTGGTAATTAAACTCACTTGGTGCCTTATCTGCATTTAATTAGTCTCAGAACCTGTGTAATTTAAAGGTGTTTGGGTTTAAAGGGATGAGGTGGCAAATCTAGAGAACACCGGGAGCGGAGGAAGACACCGGGAGCGGAGGAAGACACCGGGGTGGACGAAGACACTGGGGGACAGTCAGGGATTATTGGTGTGGTGGGGGGACAGCTGCAGGCACCGATCTCCTTGTATGGCATTTCAGCAGACAGCGGTAAATAGAGGAGGAGAAGGGGCTGTCAGCTGAAATGCCATAAAGGGAGATTGGTGCTTGCAGCTGTTCCCTGCCACACCAATCATCCCTGACTGTCAAGAAACAATCATCCATGGGTGCAGGGTGGGTCACTGTGGGCCCCCCCCCTCGGGGCCCATGTGCAGCGAATACCCTGCACCCATGGATGATACGCCACTGGCTTAGAAACCCCCTAGCATCTTGTGTATGTGTATTTTTTTTCTACATCCATGATATTTCTATTCTCCATTTCTATTCTCTTTATGCTTATCTTACAGTTTTTGATGTTCTTGCCAACTTTGGGTGATCCCAACCCTCTCCCTCTGCTATGTTCTATAAAATATAAAATGATTGAACGTTCCTGCAGGTGGAGTAGGACTTCGTCAAAATGACCATAGTGGGTATACAGACCTGTGCGCAGAGATTTTACCACCACAGTCCATGAGAGCTAAAAATCATTAGGTAACTAATCGTGCATATCTCAGAATCTGAAATATCAATTTTGGGACTGACCCTTTTTATACTGCATTTAATTACATTTTAAATGTATTTGTGAGAGCAAACGTACATACTGGTTCCCAAAATCTCCCTTTTTTTCACATTTTTACATATACAGGTATACTGCAGTAATTACTTTTCTATTAGTAATAATGTAATCTGATTGGTCATGGTAGGTATGGTCACCCAATGCAGATTTATGTTTTTATATAAGTATAAGCATCTTCCTTAGACTTTGACTTTGCTGTTAAAGTTAGACAGCGGGTTTTTTTCTGAGCACAATGAATTGGTCCTCACCGTAGCAGTAGTCGCCTGTACATGCAGAGTAAACTAAGTATTTTTTTCCAGCCAACCATCTACCCTCCACTAACCATCACTGTTTCACAGGTTCTTATTATATGCTTCATTTTTCAACATGCTGGCAGCCCATCATAAATTCACAATCTAAATTTATCAGGCAAAGTATTTTGTAGTGCAATAAAAGATTTCAGATTTATATGCAGCTACAATGTTGTTATTTTATGTCTGTAAATAGCCTGCATTTGGCCATAGAAAGGTACTTTATGAAGTCTGGTGAAATATCAGTCAAATACAATCACAGATACAGCCTAGTATCATTTAAATCAAGGGCATAGTTATAGCCAGGGCAGACCCTGTCTTTGCTATGGGCTCCAGAGTCGGGGGGGGGCAGCACTAAGTTTTTTTTTGTTTTTGTTTTTTGCAGCAGCAGCAATAGCATTTGGCAATTACATCTGGCTAAAATAAATGTATTTAGCAACCTCTATATATTTGTTTAAAAGCAATTGGTATTCTGTATCACTGGAGGAATACCCTTTAAGATGGAAAATAGAGAGACAAGAGGGCCATGTAATGACTTTGCTATGGGGCCGCAAGGCCAGCTTTAACACAGGGCAAAAGAGGCAGCTGCCCCGTACCAAGTCATAGTTGTGGGGCCCAAGGTTGCTTTCCCTTGCGCCTGCACTGCCCGCAAATAGTCGATATGTGGATTCGTGAGGGCCCAATAAAATGTTTGCCAAGGGTCCAATCAATATTAAAGACAGCCCTGTGGGGCCCCAGCATACAAGAGTACAATCCTGCTTTGAAAGTGCAATTGAGTGCTGCACTGCCTATATCAAATTCCAATAAGCTATAAACCAATCAAATATCCAATGATCACATATGTGAATACAAATATAACTTAAAACTTGTGCTTATGTATCAAACAAACAAGTGACAATGATAAAGTTCATAATTATCCCAAAATATTGTTATCAGTTCATAAATGTTCTGTGATGATATACAAACAGATTCCTTCACTTCAATTCATCCTCATGAACTTTATATATGATTACACCTTCTTCCCATCCACCACCATGATCACACTGTTATCACCTTAGTTGACCTACAATGCATGTGTGTTCAGACAACGCATGTATTGCTCCCAAAGGATGTCTTTCAGGTCTCTCGGTGGTCTCTGTAGATTCACCATCAGGGTGCTCACTTCTCCTGTCCACTAGGGTGCCTTAATCTTCCATAGGGCTCATCGAGGGAAAAAATGGTGTTGGTCCCTTTAAGGTTGTTTCATATGCAAACTAACATAATAGCATGCTCCAGTGACATGTTAAAAAAAGGGGAAGAAAGTGGCCTCCACATAGTAAAATAATTACTCAGCATATCACAGAAATGTATAGGGATACCACAGTTATATGGTACACCTTTACTTCCGGTCAGCGATGGTCCTTACAAATAGTCTGCGATCATCAGGCTCTGCCCTATGCGTTGCACCCATGGGTCACCTGTATGTGTGGGTCCTGTTACATATCATATTGTAGGTTACAAAAGGGATCAGTAATTATCAATCACCTACATATGAGCATACTGATGATTGTTATCATGGTAGTATGGGATTGGGCTTAATTTACAATAATGGACGAGTGATATCTAATATATGTACTAATCCATCAGTAATATTAGTCATGTTTTGTCTAGGCTATCTGTGTAATAAAAGGTAAGGTTGCTGGATAAGTAAAAATAAAAAAAACATGGATAATGTCTGCCATATTAGTATTTATATCCATCCATCCCAAGCAAACTTAGCCGATAATACCAAGCTTATATGTAGAATGATAGGAAAAAGGGAGGCAGTTTCAATTCCCCCTTTTCCTCATGGAAGGAAAGTAATGGGCAGTTTTAAAGAGGAAGTAAACCCTGGTGGGTTTTACTTCCTCTTTGTTTCCCTGCAAAGGTAAAGCATAATGGGCTACTATGCATAGTAGCCCATTATGTGTCACTTACCTGACACAGAAGCCTGCGATGTCCCCGATATCCCCGCTGGCTGGAACGTCCATCTTCAGGGGCCTTCTGGGGGCCGCGAACTCCGGCTCTGTGACTGGCCGGAGTCACGTAACGTCACTCCCACGCTAATGCAAAAAAGTTTTTAACGCAGCAATGCTACTGCCGTTTTTATAACGTCCGGTGTACATGAGGCCCGAGAGTCAATTTCAAGTGTGTGTACCGGCCCATACTAATTTCTAGCCCTCCTGAGTCCTGTCCCTGAGCTGCTTACTTACTGTATCAAAAACTAAATAGGAAATATGTTTTTTGCCTTAATATCTACCTTAAATCACATTGCTTATTGCATATTGTACTTGTCTGTAGTCTCAATACTGAAATTTGCAATTAAAACTGTAATTTTGTAACTTTAGGAAATGCCAGTAAAAACTTGGCTGTGCCAGTAAATTTTGTATGTCATGTCAGTACATTTCAATCTGGTAGGTTGACAACACTGCTGCAGGACACTCTGTGCTCTCCTCTATCATCACAGGGCATTGTGAGATATTATATTCCTCCTACATGATTTTTTTTCAAAACAAATTTTAACATGCCGCAAACGCCTGCCAATACAGTTGTGGAGCATTTCTGTAGATTTGAGTGGGAGGCGTTCAAACTCCTCCAGACTCAACACAAGGCTTCAATTTTGAAGCAAAGCAATGTGGGGCTAACGCTTCATGTTTATTTGCAAATTTAGCCATTTTTTTTTTTTAACATGGGGTGGTGTTTGTGTGGGTCCCTAACACACATTCATACATGCATATTAGGGCCAATGTAGACAGGATCCGATTTACCTATCAGCATGTTTTTAGAGTGTAGGAGGAAACCGGAGTACCTGAAGGAAACCCACACAGGCACAGGGAGAACATGCAAAATCCAGGCAGATGGTGTCATGGGCAGGATTCAAACCAATGACCCTTTTAGCTGTTAGGTGAAAGTGCTAACCACTGTGCTGCCCAAATATATGTCTATAGATGTAGGTTCTTGTGTCCACAAGCAGAGAGAAGTTGGGTAGATGCCACACTCCCAATTCTAGAGGCATAATTATGGTCTAGCACCGGGGTCTTCAGTTGTTCAGGAACTACAATTCCCATCATGCCTAGTCATGTCTGTGAATGTCAGAGTTGTACAATGCCTCATGGGATGTGTAGTTCCGCAACAGCTGGAGAGCCGTAATTTGAAGATTCCTGATCACTCTATCATAGACTTGTGCACAATGGAAAATTTTGTTTAGTTTTGCTTCGTTGTCATCAGTAAAATACATAATTCCGTTCTGTTATATTTGTTATGTTACGTTAATTCGTTTTCGGATAATTTGTTATTTCTGTAGAGTGTCGATATTCGTTATACTGAATCATACTGAATCATGTTGAATTCATTTATATATATATATATATATATATATATATATATATATATATATATATATATATTCGTGATAATGATTCGTAGTTTGGAAGGTCGTTTGTTTATCTATTAACACACACAATGACAATATCTCTTCTCCTCTGCTCAAATACAATACAACACCCTTCTCACTCAGTTCTCAGGAATGCAGTTTGCCAGTAATCCAACCTCCAGCACAAAATTGATCAGCTGATTGGACTGTAAGATTTACTTTGAGTTGACCTTTTGTTTTATTAAATCTTTAACGAATTACCGAATCATGTCGAATTCATTAGTTATATCCGCTATAATTTCTTTTGTATTAGTTGAAATTCGATATTTATGTATGTGCATATATTCGTGCTAATGATTCGTAGTTTGGAAAGTTGTTTGTTTATTGAATCTATTAACACACACGATGACAATATCTCTTCTCCTCTGCTCAAATACAATACAACACCCTTCTCACTCAGTTCTCAGGAATGCACTTTGCCAGTAATCCATCTTCCAGCACAATATTAATCAGCTCATTGGACTGTAAGATTTACTTTGAGTTGACCTTTTGTTTCATTAGATCTTGAATGAATTACTGAATCATGTGTAATTCATTCGTTATATTCGCTATAATTTCTTTCGTATTAGTTGAAACTTGTTATTTTTTTATTCGGATGCATCCAAATGTCCAAAAGATGCAAAATTCATCCGAATTTTGATTTGTTACAAAACGAATTGCACATGTCTAGTTTCTCATGTACCTTGTATAATGCCCAAGAAATATCGTTAGGAAAATACAAGTGGGTCATGGCACATCTACATTCCAAATTTGGCACTTAAGGTGGTCATGCACCATTCAATCTGATTGGCCAATCTCTGTACAACTCGATATTTTGGCAAAATAGGTAATAAGAAGACGCACTTGAGCAATTAATTCAAATTATAGGAAATCAAACAGGGTCTTGCACTAAATCTAATTTACTGTATTTAAGTTCTAACTGATTGCAGTGTATGGTCACCTTTAAGGATCAAGATCTGAAAATATTAATTTATTGGGTTTAGAAACACTTCTTTGTTCTTTGTAATGTATTGAAAGATTTGGATAAAAATAGAAAAAAACACATTTCAAAGATATATTAGAAGTAATAGGAATGAGATTAGCATCAAACGGGTTAATTAACTGAGAACACCTACTAATTGCCTAACAAGACACATCCAATGAGATAAAATTAACCAGTTGTATTGGGCGCGTGCTATTATCAATGAGAAAACCGCAGTTTCCCTAGCACCAGTTGCAGTTTACATATTTATTATCGTTTTGCGCTTCAAAGTGCGCCGTTCGGTTAATGACTTTTCCAGCGCACCAATTAAGGTATGAACTGGCGCAGCGTATTCTTCTTAGTAAATCAGCCCCAGAGTACGATGATGTTATCATCACTATTATGTGCACAATGCTGTCCACCCACAGCTAGAATAAATAGATGGTATGGTCCTTGAATGCATTCTAATCAGTCTGGTTTGTGCTTTAAGCACCACTTACATCTAAGCAGACCATGTAATAGCTTGCTCTGGAAAATAAAGGAATATACAGAAAGGCATAAAAGAAAACATCAATGAGAAAGTGAACCACAAGTGAACCCTGTAGTGGCCCCATGTAACCCAGTGACTTTCTTTTACTCCTATGTATGATGCAGCATTGAGTCAGTTATTACTGTGTTATTGTAGAACATTACTAAGCAACCCTTGTCATCTAGCAGCCATCACTTTGCAGATTGTAAGCTGTAGTTCAAAAAACTGTCAGCTCTTCCTGTGCTCTGAAAGATTCATGGTTTTTATCATGGCTGAAAATAGTTGCTTGGGCATTTTGCTGGCAAAGTTTTGTACAATAACATTAGCGTTCCTGTTTTATTGAGCAGGAATTTGCATTTAGGGAGCCAAATGCTGATTGACTCTGACCTTAGATATCAGTCCAGTGTCGCTGCAATGTTTGTACGCAGAATGTCACTTGGTTATCCTACCCAACAGAGTCCTTTCAAAGTGGACCTGTCTTAGATTCTAAAACATAATTAACATAATGATTCAACCAAGAGAATGTACTAAAAAAGAGAGTCTGAATAAAGAAATGGGAAATTGTAAAATGTGGTAGTCAGCAGCTACAAATACTGTAGCTACTGACTTTAAATATTAGGACACTTGCCTGTCCTGGAATCCAGCGATGTCGGCACCCCAGTCAATGTTTCCATTGGCTCTCAGGTGCTGCTGCCGCCATTACCTTTAAGGGAACCCGGAAATGAAGCCTTGTGACTTTCTGAATGGCCCGGCGACGGAGAAAGGAGGAGAGGGGGTCCATCTTCCGAGTGATCTCGCTGTGGCGAGATTTCCTGGAAGTGGGGACAGGTACCTGTCAAAAAGAGGTACCTAAAAGGTGCTAAATGTGGCACTGGAGGGGAGGAGGAAGCAGATAAGCGGAGCTTCCACTTTTGGTTGGGACTCCGCCTTAACTGAAAATTGCGCAGTCATGCAGCCTTGTAGCCAAACAAAATTTATATCATTTGTATCATTTTTCACACAAGCAGAGCTTTCGTTTGGTGGTATCTGATCACCACTGGGTTTTTTGTATTTATTTGCGATATAACCGAAAAATGACCAACAGTTTTGAAAAAAAAAATATATACTTTTTACTTTCCACTATAAACACATTCAATAAAAATGTTTAAAAAAATTAAATTTCAGTCAAATGTATTTTGATACATGGCTTCAACACTTGCCTACAGGGCACTTACACCCCCTTCCTGCCCAAGCCATTTTTCAGCTTTCAGCGCTGTCGCACTTTGAATGACAATTGCGCATTTGACTGTGGGTGGACGGCAACTAGTTAATGAAAAAAAATCCCAATCAGTGTATATTGATTGGTTTGTGTGACAGTTTTAACGTCTACAAACTGGGATATATACTGGAATTTTTTTTTTCTTATTTCTTACAACTAAAAGCATTGATTAGCACCTTATAACGGGACTGTAGTAGTGCACAGGTTGATAAAGAAGTTGAAATGCAGGCAATTTGACACCAACTGCCACTGGGAGGAACTGACTAACTGTCACTGACATCACCAGTGACATTAATACAGTGATTAGTGCTAATAATATGCACTGTCACTGTACTAATAATACTGGTAGGAAGGGGTTAAAATCTAGGGCAATCAAGGGGCTAAATGTGTACCTAACTATGTGTTATGTGTGTGATATGTGCTGCTTTTACTAAGGACATTGTTGTTTTTTTCCCCCTGCTTAGCAGGGAATAAAAAAAACAGCAAGATCCCCTGTCAGTGAACAAAGCCCTGTATTGTTTTAACCCTGTAACTGCTGCACCATTGTGTCACACATGGTTGCAGGGCAGACCTATTTGCCTGAATGGGTTGCATTTGGTGGCAGGACTTCTTACCAAACGTGTTGGGGACGATCATTTTTGTTGCATTGTGTGTGGCATGTGTACACTCCTGTCCGAGGCCTTTGCAGCTTAAAGTAAAACTAAAGGCAAAATGTATTTGTTTTGAATGGAGTGGAAAAGGGATTAGACCAGCTGTTAGGATTTTATTGCTGTCTGTGCCCCCATTAGGGAGATTCACCCTCTCTATTTGTTCTGTTTACCTTTATCATTAAGGCTGGGTTCACACTATCTTCGCATGCGGCTCACAGCAGGGGTCCAGTGCGTCCCCGTTCACTATTTCAGGTCCAATTTCAGCCCAAATTTTTGTCTGAATTCGGACCAGAATCAGACCAAAAGACACACAGGGCTCCTGTACAATTCGCACCAGAGCCGCAGCGGAGATATGTGAACCGGCTCAATAGAGAGCCAGTCAAAATCTCCTGCAAAGAAGAACCTGTATCCAATTCGCAATAGTGTGAACCCAGCCTGAAAGAGAAAGTGAAAGAAAATCCCAAATCTTGGGTTGTCCCCAGAAAACTAGTGGAGGGGAAATCTTCCAACAGTGTCACTAGTTCTGGTGATCTGGGGGTCCCCAAGGATATCCCTTAATTTGCAGGGATTACCTTTCGCTTCCTGTTTGGCTATGGGACAGGAAACAAAGGGAAATCTCCGCAATGGGACACAGATGGTGAAAAAAAAATCTGACAGCGGTTATAATGCCCCTTGCTCTATCCAAAATGCAAACGAGTCCTAAGAGGGAATTTTTCTTCCCTTTGGAAAAAATCTCCTTTTACTTCCAGTTGTGTTTCTAGGACAAGGAGTGAAGGGAAATCTTCCCAATGGAAAACACATAAGAAAAAAACCCGGCATGGGTCTTAACCATTCCCTTCTCTATCCAAAACGTAAACTAAAAGGTTCTGCTTTACATAAACATTAATGTATGTATTTAATTTATATATTTAGCTATTTGCCTGTACAGTAGATCAGCGTTATGTAAAATGCCATAATGACAGGTTCATTTTAATAACCTGGCTTATTGGTAACAGCATAAGAGTTTGGTGGACCATCCTCTTTATCGGTGTATGGGAACGGCAGAGTGGACATGAACGGTTATACAGATCTAAAATACATCCACCATGTAGTAGATTTACAAATTGCTGATAGGTTAATAGAAACAGAAATAGGATTATTTCAGATGCGGGAATAATATAATTCCTTTTACAGAAACCTTGGCTTTTGTTGTGCTCCGAGAAATATCTTTTCGCTCATTCTTGAAGTGTTGCCAGGGTCAGCTCTGAGCATCAGTTTTTCTACCTCCATTTATTTATGACCTCTCAATAACGTTTGGACATATTTATGGTTTGCTAAATCATGATTGTTATTTTTATATTAGGCAACTTAACAGAATTCACATATGTGGAGCATACTCGTGTTTATTTTATAGGATTTAAAAGACAGACATTCCACACTTTATTTTCAGTTTGGGGGTTTTATTTGTTGGACTTATACACAAGTTTTTACCGGAGGGCCTTTCTGAAGACTTTCTCCATATGTTGCTATCATGTGTTTGTGGGGGAGTGATCTTATGCATGAAAAGAAATGAAGAATTAGCTGTTGTGGTTGAGGATGTATTTACGTTAGCGCTAGGCATATTGAAGGAATACGCCCCAGTTAAATGCCTCTCCATCTCTTGCATCACATGTACATTTTGGTGGCATATACCAAGGAGCATGGCACAACAATAAATAAACTCAACACTGAACCATTTCCTTTATTTATTTATTTATTTATTTATTTATTTATTATTTTCCTTTTATTTTTTTCTTTAACGAAAAAAAAACACTGAACCATTTCTAATGGGTTTTTACCCTACTACATACAGGGAAAAAAAGGTTTGACAAACTTTTGCTCTAGAACTTTAGTTATGAATACGTGGTGCTTAATTAATTATTGCGTTTTGCTATCAGCAGATTCCATTTTCAGTAGCTTGCGTAAAAAGAAAATCACCTTTTGGCTTGTTATTTTTTTACCATTATTAAAGTGATTGTAAAGGGAACATTTTTTTTAAATGACAAACGTGTTATACTTACCTGCTCTGTGCAATGGTTTCGCACGGAGCAGCCCCGATCTTCAACTTCTGGGGTCCCCTGCCAGCCTCCTGGCTCCTCCCTCCTTCTGAGTGCCTCCATAACAAACCGTTTGCTTTGGAGGCACTCATGTGAGCTCGATCCCGAGCCAGGCTCTGTGAGTACATTGACACACACAGCACGGCTGCCCCCCCCCCCCACTCTCTCCTCACAGGCTGTGATTGACAGCAGCAGGAGCCAATGGCTCTGGCTGCTGCCTCCACGTCCAGTGCAAAGGGGGAGAGGGCTGCTGCTCTCGGGAATGGTTCTGTATTGAGATCAGGCTCAGGTACTGTAAGTATTTGGGGTGTTGGGGAAGCTGCACACAGAAGGTTTTTTACTTTTATACATAGAATGCAGAGGTAAAAAACCTTCTGCCTTTAGAACAACTTTAAGAATTCCCAGCTCCACCTACCTGCAAGGATAAGAAGGACAGCCCAATAGCATACAATAATAAAGCTAGTTAGCAATCGCAGCCATCATATTTTCATATGTTTTATCCTGGTTGGGTTCCTCCAACCCTTTAATGACAAAGTCAAAACAAATCTTAAGGCCAGAGGTGTTTCATGGGCTTGTGATTATTTTGATTGACATACTCAGGAGACACTTTGTGCCTGGGAGCATGACAGCATGGTCAGAGTGCTGGGGGTGCATGACAGAGTTTGCTTCCAACACAAAACAGATGCAGCTGCTGTTTGGGTATTCTGACAGCTGCTGCTGGTGGCTGTCAGAATAAAATAACTCAGCAGGGGGATTCCTCTATCTGCACTGTTTAGAGTGGAAGGAGAAACCTGTTATATTTCTTTCATTCAGCCTGCAAGTCTGAACAAAAGAAACGAATGCCCCGTACACATGGTCGGACATTGATCGGACATTCCAACAACAAAATCCATGGCCTTTTTCCGACGGATGTTGGCTCAAACTTGTCTTGCATACACAAGGTCACACAAAGTTGTCGGAAAATCCGATCATTCTGAACGCGATGACGAAAAACACGTACGTCAGGACTATAAACAGGGCAGTAGCCAATAGCTTTCATCTCTTTATTTATTCTGAGCATGCGTGGCACTTTGTGCGTCGGATTTGTGTACACACAATGGGAAATTCTGACAACGGATTTTGTTGTCGGAAAATTTTATATCCTGCTCTCAAACTTTGTGTCGGAAAATCCGATGGAAAATGTGTGATGGAGCCTATACACGGTCGGAATTTCCGACAACAGGGTCCTATCACACATTTTCCGTCGGAAAATCTGACCGTGTGTACGGGGCATAACAGTGTGCGGCCAGCTTTAGACTTAGTGAACTCAGTCAGCAGCACTCAGAAACAGATAGGTATGACATGCACCATTTTCTAAAGCTTTCCATAAATGGATTAAAGTTCAGCCAGTTCAGCAGGGACAAGACGAATGTCAGTGTGGGGCTGTCAACAGAAGTTGATCATTTAATAGACATTTGTGGAAGAGTCATACTGGAAAACTTGTGTCGATCAACGGCTGTAGCAGCTGATCAGTTTATTCTGATATCCCACTGTCAGAGTAAAATGCCTCGGCAAGGGTGATTCCTCCATCCACCTTCTTTATGTTGATGGGGGTATCTGTCCTTTTACGTTCAGCCCACTGCTAAATGGGAAAAAACTACCCGTCTCTGGCCAGCTTTACTCATACACATACAGAGAGGTGTGCCTGTTTCTCAGCTGCCAGCATAAAGCTTTGGAGTGGGAGTGCATAAAACAGAATTTTTATTGATAAAAATGGTATCTTACGTAATTCCAAATCAGTAAAAAAAATCATAACTCGCAAGGGTAAAGAACTAAAAGGAGGGAAACTTCAATATGGCTTTACTGTAAAGCCTTATCTCAGCAAACAGGCCAGTGTCACTTATTGGATGTCTATGTAGGATTTAATATACATAAAATAATAAAAATCGCTTCTTTTTTTTAACCTTTTAATCAACGTTTTACCTTTTAGTCAACATGGTCACATGACCACAATTTCCCCTACAGATCATAACACTGTGGTTGGTGAGTGTATAACAGTACAACTCTTGTGACACTGCCCTGTGTTTACAAAGCAACCAATGGAGATCATTTACTAAAGGCAAATCCACTTTGCACTACAAGTGCACTTGGAAGTGCAGTTGCGGTAAATCTGAGGGGGACATGCAAGGAAAATAAAAAATAGCATTTTTGTTTGTACATGATTGGATGATAGAAATCAGCAGAGCTTCCCCTCATTTCAGATTCTTCCCTCAGATCTACAGTGAGAGCACTTCCAAGTGCACTTGTAATGCAAAGTGGATTTGCCTTTAGTAAATCAATCCCAATGCCAGCTACTCAACTACAAGCAGTAGTGCATGCCCATCTTACAAAGTGGTCAGTGCTTTTTACGTATAAGGAAAAATTATTATATTTGGAATGTGCACATTTTTTTGGGGTTGAAGTGTCCCATTTTAAATTATTTGGTATATAATGCCTAATTAAATTTTTTAATACTCATCTGTCTTTAATAACTATTTAAAAAGTCAAAGTACCTGGTTTGCAGTAATGCTTACTTTGCATTTGATATACCTTGTTTGTTTAGATTTGCTTACCCAAATGATTCAGGAATTTGTATTTGACGATTAAGATTTCTGAATACTCACTTTATAAGGATAAATTTACATTACATTTTATTCCCGGTTACCTGGTGGGTTGGAAAATGATGACAAGCTAATATTGAATGGTGTCTTTGTTTGAATGTGGATAGTGGTTTAATTACAGTCATATAGCTTGGCAACAATATGATTTTTACATAAACATGAAGTTTTTTATAATCAGCAGGGGGAAGCGTTAGGGCGAGCAGATATTTTTAGATCCCCAAATTGCTGACAAATCGAAGTAATTGATAAAACAACATTCCCTGCTGCTGTGTTGATTGCAGCAAACATTTTCAGCTTAGTCCTTTATCTATGCATGGTTTTTCACATATAAAGATAATACAGTATTGAAAGTTGCCGCATAAAGGAAATTGCTGGCAATCAGACATTTTTTTTACCTGGCTACAGATTTTTTTCCAATTCCAGCTGAGTTTTTTTTTTTTTTTTCAATCAGGTGCAAATTGTTCCTTCAGTTTTTGTACATTACAGTTATAGAAACATTTTCTTTCTGTACTATTTTGTGACTCACTGTACCTACCTACACTGAGATTAATAGATAGACTCCCACTGCTGAACGTCTTCTGAAAAATGCAAGTTTCCTGCAGTCTGTGCAGAGCATAATGCATTACATACGTGTTCATTATATGTGTTCAGTGCCTCAACAGCTGATTGTTAGAGTGTTTTTATTACAGACAGCTTAAACTCTGGACTAGGGTTACCCACCTCCCCAACACTGCAAAGATAAATGCTTGTTTTCTGTAGAAGGGCAGGAATAAGTACTTTACCTAACATATTCCTCATTTCCCTGGCAGCTGGCCCTCTCCAGTGCTCTCCAATACTCCTGGGATGTGGAAGAGTTCTCCAGAGTCCTGGTAGACCTCTGGTCTTGCATTGCACACAATGATATTGTGGAACTGCAGCTGGTGGGGAAGTGAAGACGAGTGGCTTTGGAGGACATTCCAATCTGCCTAGGAAAAACAAGCATTTAAAGCTACATTTAAAAAAAAAAAATAATAACAAACACGTCTATACTTACCTATGCTGTGCAATGGAATCGCACAGAACGGCGGGGAACCTCCTCTTTTCGGGTCCCCTGCCGAAGCTCCTGGCCACTCCTCTCTGGCCAGTGCCACCATGGGAAGCCACTTCCCATGGGGGCACTCGTGCCTGCTCGCACCCGAGTCCCTCTGCTGCGTCCATTGACACAGGCAGCGGAACTCAGCTCCACCCCCCACTCCCTCATCACTAGCTTTGATTGACAGCACTGAGAGCCAATGGCTCCCGATGTCCCAGCAAAGCCAACGAGACCCGGAAGTGAGGGGAGAAAAGACCAGCAGACATGCACGCCGCTGGATCGAATGAGGTCTCTGGTAAGTACAAGGGGAGGTGAGGGGGAATGCTGACTCCTAAACATGTTTACCTTAATGCAAGGAATGCATTAAGGTAAGAAATGTTTAGATTTTACAACCACTTTAATCTCGAAGTGCTGGGGGAAAGCTGTGTAAAGGTATTTTTTTCCTGTTGCCCATAGCTGAGCGTTAAGGTAGGCTCATGCAAAGTGTTAACAAAGGCACAGTACCAGCAGAAAAAAAAATGGCTGGAGCCACCTCTGAGATCAGAAGTGGAAACCCTTGTAAGTCGCTCATAACAGTTATACCTTAAAGTAGTACTATATACTTTTTTTCTTTTCATTTTGGACGGGGTAAGGGAGGATTATAAACCCTAGAGGGGTTTCACCATCTGCGTCTAATTGTGGAGATATCCTCTTTAATTCCTGTCTCATAACCAAACAGGAAGTGAGATGAAGTCCCTGCAAATTAAGGGAATTCTATAGGGACCCCTCAGTTTACCAGAAATAGTGGGATTTTCTTTTACTTTCAATGATAAGGGTAAACAGGACAAATAGAGAAGGGGAATCTCTTTAAAGGGGACACAGACAGCAATAAAAACCTGACAGGTGGTCTAATCCCTCTCCACTCTATCCAAAACAAAAAAAAAGTTTTTCCTTTAATTATACTTTAAATGTATGTTAAAATACGGAGGGCACAAGGAGCATTAGTGGAAGTTTAAAACATATAATTTTTTTTATCTTATTAAATTATATACCACTTTGGTACTTAAACTTAAAATGTACGTATGTTTAGGTTGTAAAAGAGAACTCTTCTAACTAAAGGAAATGGCTTTGGGCAGTGCTCCTTTGGGTGTCAAGCACAGTGGAAACTGTTTTGATGTGTAGACAGAGATGCCTAGAAATCTTCAAGGCTTTATTAACAAGGCTTCCAGAACCCAAAGCCTTGTTAATAAAGCCTTGAACCCCCACCACCCCACCAGGACATTGTATTCTGATAGCTGTATTGGCCACTGTCAGAATATACTGATCAGCTGCAGTAGCTTATCCAACTTGTCCCTTCGACAGAAGTCAATGGGGAGATTGATTTCTGTCAAGTGGGGTGCCCAGAATTCACGGTATGGTGCACACAGCCAGAAAGGCTGGCTACTGACTGAATGAAAAAAACAAACAGATCCCCCCCCCCTTCCCCCATAAGGACATTGTATTCTGACAGCAGGATCAGACACTGTCAGAATACACTAATCAGCTGCAGTAGCTAATCCAACTTGTCCCTTCGACAGAAGCCAATTGGGAGATTGATTTCTGATTTCTGTGCCCACACGCTGAACACATTTTGGATGGTCTCCGCTGAACCAGCTAAAGCTGGCCATAGATGATGTGATTTTCTTTCCTGCAACCATGTGTGTTGATGGGGAATCCCTCCTGCGAAGCTATTGTCGGGAGGGGGCAGGGGGAGCCGCCCCGGCCAGGAGAGCACACAGTGATTATTGCTAGCGAGTATAGCCGCTGGAAATAATCGCGTGACAATCCGATAGGCTGGTTGTACTTAAATTGAGCGATCAATCAACTTGTCTACAATTAGCCTACCCATACATGATTCGAACCACCTATAGCTTAAATTTCAATCAGCTTAAGGGTACCCGGTAACACCAAATATAACATTTGTACTTTATCTTTTGGGATGACATTGCCATAACAACCCTAGATGGGTCCTTTTCAAATTATATGGCATGTTAAAACACATTTTTTTAATATTTCACTTCATGGAATTATGTGCAGGATGAACACATGCATACCCAAGTATCGTCTCTTAACTGAAGCCCATAATCCATGAGTGCCTTGTCCTCCCCCTCTAATACTTCAATAAAACCATAACTGTTTCTCATTATGTCTCCTTATATCTGCTCATACAAATTCAGAAACAGGTTAGTTGTCAGTAAAATGTCAAGCAACAACTTCATTTCTTAATAGACAATGTTGTGAACTTAGCTAAATCTGGTTATAAAGTGACACTGCAATCAATATTGTACTGCAGTGCTTTAGAAACATGCTGTTTCTCATAATACTTAAGTCAATAGCACTTTATGTGTGGGCTTTTCTGTTGGCCATTTTATTCCTATCTTTCCTATTCAGCCGTTATTTGGGTGGCCTTCTAATTTGTCGTTGCTGTTAAAGAAGCTGATTGGCCTAATGGAAATGCATGATTTTATATTAAAGTAGGGAGCTGTTGAAATTACTAAATATAACAGATTAATGCAAACTAATTTGTCACTAAGAAATGATTTGCAGCTATTATCAGTAGATCATGCGACATATAGGGCGGCACAGTGGTACAGTGGATAGCACTTTCGCCTAGCAGTAAGAAGGGTCGCTGGTTCGTATCCCACCCATGACACTACCTGCCTGGAGTTTGCATGTTCTCCCTGTCTAAATTGTCCCTAGTATGTATGAATGTGAGTTAGGGACCGTAGATTGTAAGCTCCTTGAGGGTAGGGACTGATGTGAATGTATATGTAAAGCGCTGCGCAAATTGACGGCACTATATAAGTACCTGAAATAAATAAAATAAAATATAGGAGCCACAAATGAGGTATTAGTGATGGGAGACTTCCTGTGATGGGAGCTAATTGTCTGTATCTGAAAAGGTTGCTGCAGATAAGAGGAGACCAGCAGTACTATTACTAAATGCCAGGTCTATTATGGAAATAGTGTAAAGTGTCTGGAATAGGCCAAAATGGCGACAATACCTGAAATATGTTTAGTGGCAGCAGAAGGTATTAACGTTGTGTTGCTACTACATCTATGAAGTTCCATCAACTTTTATATGTATACCCCAGGTTCTGCTGCTTCTTATACAGGAACTGTTATATCTGGCCTGGCAATTCCCACCACCAACTCCTTTGCTTGAAATCTGCTGCTGGCTGGGAGGATTGTATCTGGAGTTACAGCTCACAGCTCTTTGTATAGGCACCCCTCACAACTGTGCCAGCCAACCACCCTCTTCTCCCATCACCACTGTGCCTGCACTCTCCTTCACAGAACCATGCATGCATCTTCCCTACAACTAAGTCTTCATGCCCCCCTGCATTAATAATACCAAAACTGCTCACCCCCATCCTCCTTCCCTCCACACCACAACTGCACAGCAACCCCTACACCATGGGTGCTCAACATGTGGCCCTTCAACTGTTGCAGAACTGCAAGTCCCATTAGACATGGCAAGGCTAACAGGCACAAGCATGACTCCAAAAGGCAGAGGCACGATGCGAAATGTAGAGGGCCACAGGTTGAGCACCCATGCCCTACAGTTACCACTGCACCCCCCCCCCCCCCCGCTTCCACTACTTCTCTCACATGCACCCACTTCATTGCCACTGCATCAATGTCCATCTCTGTGGTTGCCGCCACTGTAAGAAATGCCTCAGCACGCACCACAGCTATGCCAATATGCACTTCTGTGTTCTCTGCCACTACAGTTACCCACCCTTCTATATTTATCCCATACAGCAAATGGGCATGCTTATGCTAGTATGCTTTAAGACAGTCAGGGATGAGATGAGCCAGGCACAATCCCTGCCTCAGGGCCTGGGAGAAGTGCTTCACCCCAGCTGTTTTAATTAATTAATTGTCTCAAAGGACTGTGTTTATCTAAAATTATAATGAGGTTATTTCACAGACATACAGTATACTGCTTAGCAGAGTTTCACTCTAAATATCCTTGTCAAAAGAAGTTTATTGAGTATACAATGTTATAAAGATACATAAAGTAAGTTTACAAGGATCTATAAAGTAAGCTCATTGTTTTACAGGAGGGTTTATATAGGTAAATATCATGAAATTTCAAATATTAAACATTGGGTTCACGTAAACCTAAATTAAAGATATATATCATTTCCTTAGTTACTTTTGTAGGTATTTAAATGATTTATACCTACTATACATATTGTTTACAAGTAGAGTGTATATAGGTCAAATAAATTCTGATAATGAGCTTTAATCGTAAGGTGGAGAAAAGGAAAGAGAAAGAAGAAAAAGGGTAGAAAGGCAGAGGTATGGTCCACAAGGTTGTCCCGCTCGTCAGTTTATTATTCTTTTTAGTTCTCTTTGAAGCCTTAGAATGGGTGTCTCTGTAAGTCATTTAATCTGTTACCATGGCAACAGGACAGAGTCATTGAAGTTTGACAGGAACTGTTGTTTTATCCAAGGATGCCAAAGTTTTTCAAATTTTGGAATTTGATTTTGATCGATGGCTACCATCTTAGCATGGGACATTGTATTATTCATTCTGTGAATTGTTTCTGCTAGTACCAATGTAGGAGATTTCCATGCCTTGGCCACTGTTTGTTTTGCAGCCGTTATTAGTTGGATCATAAGTTTGAATTGAGAGAGTGTTAACCATTCCGGTTTTAGATTAAGTAAAGTTAAATATGGATCTGGTTGTATTATTTTTTTAAATATTTTAGATGCAATCACGAAGACTTCCTTCCAGAAGGTTTGGATTACTGGGCACGTCCACCATATGTGTAAATATGTGCCTATTTCTGGGCATCCTCGAAAACAAAGAGCTGAGGTATTAGGTGAATATTTTGCCACTCTAGCGGGTACAAGGTACCAGCGAGTTAGGACTTTATAATTTGTCTCCAGTGCTAAGATGTTGGGTGAAGATGACTTTGATGTGAGCCATATGTTAGACCAGTCCGTGTCTTCTAAAGTTCGTCCCAGGTCCTCCTCCCACCTCTGAACGTAAGAGGGTCTATTAAGATTTGGTACTCCATATAATTGATTATAAAGTGATGAAATTGTACCTTTAGCAAATGGATCTTTTGTACAGATTGATTCAAAAATGGATAATTGGGATAATGGTGTATCCCCCTTTAGGAATGGTGTATAGAAATTTTTGATTTGGAGATATCTAAATATCTCAGAGTTTGGTAGATCATATTTTTCTCTAAGCGATGGGAATGAAAGGAATGATTTAGATGCTATGAAGTCATTTAGTGTCTGAATGCCTGATGTTGTCCAAGCTTTAAAAGAATTTGGGTAGATCCATGCCGGATAAAAGGCCGGATTTCTGATAAAAGAAAGGAGAGGATTGTGTGGAGATTGTAACTGATATTTGGTTTTTAGTTTATCCCAGAGAGATAAGAAGTGTTTAGTTATGGGATTATGAATTTTAAAGCGGTCTTTAGGATCAAGCCATAATAAATTTGATATTAATAGAGGGTCATTTTCTGAAGCCTCTATAAATACCCATAATGGGATTTCCTGTTTTGCATGGTATTTGGACAGACTGGCCAAATGTGCCGCTCTGTAGTAGTTAGTAAAATTAGGGTATCCCAGGCCTCCTTTATTTTTGGGAAGATGTAGTGTGTGTATAGGTATACGTGGTTTAGAAGAGCCCCATATAAACGAAGTTGCTCTTTTTTGTACTATTCTCAAAAAATAGGAAGGAATTGGAATAGGGAGGACTCTGAATAGATAAAGCAATTTGGGTAGAATAGTCATTTTGATTGCATTAATCTTCCCCATCCAGGATAAAGGAAGTTGCGACCACTGTTTTATTAGATTTGTGATCTGTCTTAATACAGGAGGATAATTGGTTGAGAATAAGTCAGAATGAGAGGCTGTTAAATGAATTCCAAGATATGGGATTGATTTTTCTGCCCATGTGAATGGGAGTGCAGCCCTAGCCGGGATCAATTCCATGTTTGTGAGTGAAATATTAAGCACTAGGCATTTCTTAGGATTAATCATAAGGCCGGATAGGGCTGCAAATCCATCAAGAGCTGGTATTAAGTTAGGACCAGAGACCTGTGGTGATGATAGAAAAAGTAATATATCGTCTGCAAATATACATAATTTGTGTGTAATACCTCCTACTTCAATGCCAGTTATAGTTTGGTTTGTTCTGATATATTGGGCCATGGGTTCGAGTATAAGGGCAAATAATAAGGGAGATAATGGGCAACCCTGTCGGGTACCTCTTTCGATATTAAAGGCTTCAGATTTGTATCCAGCATATTTTATATAGGCTTTGGGTTTATTATATAATGCTTTGATCCATGTTAAAAAGTGGGGTCCAAAACCCCATTTTTGTAATAAATATTGCATATATTGCCAGGATACTGTGTCAAATGCCCTCTTAATATCGAGAGATAGAAAACATAAAGGGATTTTCCGTTTTTTAGCAATATGTGCCAATAACACTGCCCTGCGTATATTATCGCCTGCCTGCCTATTTGGCATGAAGCCTACTTGATCTCTATGTATTAATTTTCCTATAATGCTATTGAGGCGTTTTGCTATTATTTTTGCTAATAATTTAATATCGAGGTTTAACAGAGAGATAGGCTGATAATTCACACAGGAAGTATCATCAGAAAAGGGTTTTGGGATCATACAAACAATTGCCATTAGTGTTTCTTGCCGAAAAGAATGTCCATCTAGAAGTTTGTTAAAAGTTTCAGTGAGAATGGGAGAGAGTATTTCTGAGAATGTTTTATAGTATAAAGCCGAGTAGCCATCTGGGCCTGGTCTTTTGTTAAGTTTTAGGTCTTTTATGGCATTAGCAACTTCATCTATAGTTATAGGCTCATCCAAACTGCTTTTTTGATTCTGAGATAACTCAGATAAGGTTATTTTTGAGAAGAAGGATTCAGCCTCTGTAGGATTAAATTCATTGTTTGTCTTGTATAAAGTTGCGAGATGTGAGTGAAATTTATGGACTATTTTAACTGGATTACAAGTGTAAACATTTTTTGATAATTTCAAACGTATTGGTTTGAAAGATTTGTTAGTTGAATTTAATGCCCGAGCCAAATATGTACCTGGTTTGTTTGTATTCATGTAGAAATTGTGTTTGGAGCATTTGAGGGATTTATCAACTGACTCAGTGAGAAATAGATCGTATTCCAATCTAGATTTTTCCAGATGAGATTTTGTACTCTGAGATGGATTATCTTGAAATGATATGTAGGCTGCATTAAAATTGAGTTCTAGTTTTTTTGCTAGATTTTTGCGTTCCCGTTTAAATAGTGCCATTTGTCTTTGTATTGTACCACGCAAGACAGGCTTATGAGCTTCCCACAGTGTTATTGGGGAGATGTCTGTTGTATTATTAATTGATATGTATTCCTTTAAAGCTTGTTCAATGGCCATCTGATGTAGTGGGTGTTTGAGCATTATGTCCGGTAAGTACCACGTTGGGTCATGCGCTTTTGGTATGGCTGAGGCTATAGTAGTGTATACTGCATTATGGTCAGACCACGGAATCGGAATTATATCTGATGCAATAATTTCTGGTATCATTCCTATTGTTAGAAAAATATGATCTATTCTGGTGAAGGTTTGATGAGGGTGCGAGAAATAAGTGAATTTCTTTTTCATTGGGTTACTTTCTCTCCATGAATCTACCAGATTGTATTTGGAAAGAAGTTGCGAAAAAGGTAATCTAGAGGTTATTTTGGATGGTGTAAAAGGTGATTTATCTAGAAATGGGAGTAGGATCTGGTTCGAATCCCCACACATTATCACTGTTCCTATTTTGTGTGTATTAATCACTTGTAATATATGTGAGAGGAATGGTGTAGGTTGTTTGTTAGGTGCGTAGTAGGAAATCACCGTGATTGCTGTATCCATTATATAACCCATGAGTATCAGGTATCTACCTTCTGGGTCTTTAATTTCTGATGATAAGGTGAATGGTGTGGATCGGTGAAATGCAATTAGAGTTCCCCTTTGCTTGGTACAGGCAGAAGCCGTGTAAATTTGTTGATAAAAAGGAGAAATATATTTTGGAGTAGAATCTTTGGTGAAGTGTGTTTCTTGGAGGCATACTATGTGAGCCTTCTTGTTATGGAAAGTACGGAAGGCTTTGGTCCTTTTTTGAGGGACATTTATTCCCTGAACATTCAGGGAAAGTATATTCAGTGGTGCCATGGCAACAGATCAAATAGTTTTGACTTACTTTTTGTTATGCAGAGCTGACTGCGCAGATCAACCTGTGTGGACTGAAGAGATGAATAGATAGAAAAGAAACCAGTGAATTCTGGAGTAAAGAGTAAACAAAAAACATGTGAGATTAGATGATACATTGTATAAATTATTTTTTGCAAGTAATCACAATTTACCCGTGAAAGAGAATAAATATCTCTCTCAGGGGAATAAGTGCCTTCGTCACACTCCCACATAATATGGTTGGGAGAATGAGGAGGGCTAATGGGGGTACACGGATCTTCCGCTTACAGGAGAGAAGTGCTATGTCAAAAGACATCAAATTGATGTTTCATTAGTTGGAGTGCAGAATATAGTTTTTGTTGAAATTATTTATTCCAGGGTGGTTGTATATGGTTAGTCTTGCCCTAGGCTAAATAATTCAGTTAGAAAGGTACTGTTAATAACTTTGGTATTGATGAAGATAGTTTGAATTATTTTGGGGTTTTAACCCTTTTAGAGTAAACAATTACATATTTTATTCATATGTAACTGTTTAGATATGTTAACTCATAAAATTGAGGTTGTATTGCTTCAGATTAGAATAAACAAAAACATAATTCTAGGAATTAGAGTTAGGTAATAATATATTTGTTTTAAGAAAAAGAAAAAAAGAAAAAAAAAAAAAAGCTTCCATTACTTCTGGATTATTGAACATATTTGTCCTAAAAAGTAATAAATCTATTGTTATTACCTGATAATATATAACTGAACAAGAATTTCCTTATTTCACTTATATATTCTAAGGCTATATGAATCAGAAGTAATAAGAAATATAACTGGAATGTAACATGATCCCACACAGTGTGTGACTATCAGAATGCAGTTACATTCAGTTATAAATATAGGTTTTTTTATAGAGAACCATCTCTTAGTATAATAAATGAAGAGATATCAGGAATTAGGATGTCAGTCCATTGAATCTTCTTGGTCCATGGATGATGTGGCATAACGGCCTCTTTTGTGAGAATGATGATTCCCATTTTGTTCTGGAATTTTCTGGGTGCTGCCTGAAGGTGAAGATGATGCCATTCTTCTGCGTGTGGGAGTGTTGCTGCTTGTGGGTTCTGTCAGATTTAATTTTAAAAGAGTTTGTTGTAGTTCATCTGCTGAACTGCTTCTGTAAATTGTACCTTGGTAGTTAAATCTGACTGAAAAGGGGAAGCCCCATTGATACATAATGTTGTGGCGTTGCAGTTCCATTAGTTGGGGTTTCATGGATCGTCTTTTAGTAATAGTAAGTTGGGATAGGTCAGCAAAAATTTGATAATTGTGTCCTTGAAAATTAAGTTCCTTTTTTTCTCTTGCAGCAATTAGTATTTGTTCTTTCGTTCTGTAATAATGAAATTTTGTGATTATATCACGTGGGGGTCCATCTTTCTTTTTGGCTGTGAGGGCTCTGTGTACTCTGTCCAGTTCTAAACGTTCAATAGGGATATCTGGCTTTAGTTCTTGTAATAGAGCAGTAATAGTAGATTGCAGGTCTGTCACAGTTTCAGGTATTCCCCTTATGCGCAAGTTTGAACGTCTGGCTCTATTTTCGTAATCTTCGAGCTTAGTTTGAAGTATTAAATTCTCTTTTTTTAATTGTTCCAATTCTGTTATATTTTCTTGGGTTGTAATTTCAATTTCATCCATTTTTATTTCTAAGGCTGCGGTGCGGTTTCCCAGCTCTCTTATTTCTTTGGTTAGGCTGTTTGTTATTTGGTCTGAGGTTTGTTTTAAAGCCTTATGAAGCATCTTTTCAAATTGTAATAATATTACTGGGGATACTGAGGAGGCTTGTGGAGAAGTTTGTGAGAGGATTTGTTCTGTATCTGACTCAAATGGAGAGTCTTGCTGTGACATTTTCTGTCTGTGAGAGCGCCCTGATGCTGTATCTTGTGAGGTGACTGGAGCTGCTTCAGCTGCAGTGAGTGCCTGTGAGCTCTTTGTGAGGTGATTTTTATTTCTGCCACGGTTTCCTCCCCGTACCATATTTCCTGCCCAAACTTTCACAGTTTGTTCCCTGGGGCAAAAAGGTTCAAATGGATACCTTTTGAGCCTGCAGGCTCCGCTTTGTCCTTCTCTTCTCTCCACAGCGGTGTGGAGCTCTAACAATGCATGTCTGCTCCGCTAGGCTCCGCCTCCTGCCCCCCACTCTAAATATCTAAATGTGAATACAGCATGAAGTCTCTGCTAGTCTTCAGGCCTGTAAATAAACTGGAGTGCTTTTTGGGCAGCTGTAATTTTTTTCATCTAATATTTCCCTTTTGAGATGCTTTATTTAAGCGGTGCATGTGGAGAATGTATTTTATAGACCATGAATTTGGTTTTCTTCCAAAATATATGGCAAATTTGTCGTATGGGAAAGAGCGTAATATATTACTCTCTGCCATTGTAAAAATACTATTCCTCTCTAAAGAAACATTTCAGTCATTCTCTCTCCAAAGTTTATTTTGCAAGGGATTTGAGACTTGTCAAAGAACTCACCAAGTACCAACCCATTAATTTATCATACACTGATACACTGTAAGAGAAGTAGACTGAATTTCCTAGTGTTTAATTTATTTTACTTTAAATGATAACAAACAAGAATCAAGCACTTGCAGGGACAGAACAAGCCATCCTTGGGTCCTTAAGAAGTGTGTCCCCAGCTCCCAGGGCAGGCAGCCCTCCTGTACGGTACTTGAATATACAGGTGATGCTGCTTGTCTTCAGCCTGTCCATGACTGAAGCTTATGCAGAATCTGCACATTTCAGTTGAATTCAGTGAAACGATCCAATGCAGATAGTACAGTCCATTAGTACAACAGTGTCCTTTGCCCCTCATTTTTAGGATCAGAGTTTATTTTGGTAGAAGAAGGAAAGAGTCTTACTGTAGATTGTTTTCACATGTGAGTCCCATAATGAGCACACAGTGGATTTGACATGAAGAGCATTTAAACTCGGTACAGTTCATGGTGCCCCCCACAGATGCCCCTGACTCATAAGCATGCCCTAATTGTTTTTAGGGTTGTGGACAAGAAGGTGCCATACACCATATCTGGTGGACTTCTGAATCAACGTCTATTACTTTATTAGGTCTATCTAACCCATATTAACCTTCTGAAGTTCCTGGACTTGTTACTTCAATTTAAAATGACAAACACATCTAAATATATTCATAAACAAATATCCTTTATGTTCTCGCCACTTTGACAATTGCCTGAGCATGGAAAACTATGACTAATATGCCTAAACTAGACAAAAACAGAAGTGGATAGTGACCAATGAAAAATGAAACTAAGGGCAAAGGGAGCAGTTCTGAAAATATAATTCTCCTGAACTGAATATATTTTACATGGTCAGGCAACAACCAGTTGGGTCCCCCCCCCCCCCCGAGAGATTACTTTATCTTACTTTACTTTATCCTCCTATTCTTTTTACCTTTTTTACTTTCTCCCATTCTTTGGTTTCTACTTTTTTGTATAGATTTTCCACTGTTTGCAGTCTCTTATTGTGTCAAGGTACCCTTGAGGATAAACTGGCCACATTTCCATTAGGAAAATGTTGGGTTCCCCCCCTGAGAGATTACTTTATCTTTCTTTACTTTATCCTCCTATTCTTTTTACCGTTTTTACTTTCTCCCATTCTTTGGTTTCTACTTTTTTGTATAGATTTTCCACTGTTTGCAGTCTCTTATTGTGTCAAGGTACCCTTGAGGATAAACTGGCCACATTTCCATTAGGAAAATGTTGGGTCCCCCCCCCACCCCCAGAGAGATTACTTTATCTTACTTTACTTTATCCTCCTTCTATTCTTTTTACTTTTTTTCCTTTCTTCCCATTCTTTGGTTTCTACTTTTATGTATAGATTTTCCACTGTTTGCAGTCTCTTATGATTACAAGGTACCCTTGAGGATAAACTGGACACATTTCCATTAGGAAAACGTATCCTTTGCTTAAGTAAAAAATGCACTCTTTTTAATCAAGTATAATACAAAGATATTCCCCCATTGGGTGGGTTCAAAAATATATATTTCTTAAAAATGTATAAACTTTATTCTAATTCCATAAAAGAGTAATTTTATGCACATAGTGTTATATTAAAAAAAATTTCGTTTTTTCCATAAATGTGATTAATACAGAATTGCAAAGGAACAGTACACGTAAACGTATTGATACACCTTTTACACATGCAGAGATCACAAAAAGATAGCCAACGCATTTCAGAGGCAATTGGCTTCTTGTTCAGGAATAACTATGCAAACAGTATAGTGTAGTCTATGGTAGAAACCAGGCTTAAGGTAGAAGGACAGGCTTTAAGTCAGTTGGTCCAATAACTTTTCCCTGGCTCTAAAATCCTCTGATAAAGGAGGAAACATTGTAGTCATGGACTGTGATCAATATGTTTCGATGTGCAATAAGATCTTAAGTAGTGCTATCTGGTATCGTCCCATTGCACAGGTGATGAGTAGACCCCACGAATTTCAGGGGAAGTGCCTCCTCATTTGTCAGGACTGCTCTCTGTCTCATATGATGGTTCTCTGTCTTTTGACACCTAAAGGGCTAATGCCATACTTTACCTCTGGTTCCTGGTCAATCCCGATGGCATGCATCACCATAACCTCAAGTGTGACAACCTTTACACTGATACAAATCTACAACCTCAATTCAGGAGTGCATTAGTGCGTATGGAATGGGTATGAATCCATCAATGCTAAAAAGATATATCCAGATTTTAGTGCAGCATATGCTCAGGCAAGAATGGGACAACATTCCTCTCCCAAAACTACAGCAGCTGCTCTCCTCAGTTCCCAGACGTTTAAAGAGTGTTGTTAAAAGAAGAAGGGATGCTACACCATGGTAAACATGGCCTTTTTCTAAATTGGGGTTGTACTTTGCCAGCTTTTTGTTCCCCTGTTCTAACTTTTTTGAGACATGTTGGTGCCATCAATGTATTTTTTAATTTTTTTTAAACTGGTACATTTTCTCAGTTTAAACATTTGATATGTTTTCTATTTTCAATTGTGAATAACATATGGGTACAGCGTCCTGACATTTTGGAATTTCTCAATGCCTTTCTGTCCTTACCAGAGAGGCAACACCTGAGATCCTAATTAGGCTCACCCATGTTTTACCTCCATCAGCCAATGCACCCTCTTGAAGGACAACACATCCCAGATCACCTCTAGGTAAATCAGACTGGTCCAGCCCTGTCTCACACACACATCAAATCAATTTAAAAAAAAAAAAAAAAAAAAAAACATCATTTACTTACCAAATTGGGTTTATATCTCAATAAAAGATCTAACTTAGAAAAATGTGGAAAGTAAGTGCAGCGCTAATAAGTAGTCTCAGAGTAAACTAAGATTAAGGAGTGTATATAAAAAATATAAAAATCACAATGACGTGAATTATAAACCTTTAAACAAACAATGATGGACAAAGTGTGATAACAATGGTGTGAAAATGATACACAAATATAAATAGTGTCCAAAAATAATGTCCAAAAGGCAAATCACTAATATATAAAACAGACAGTGAAAGTGATCCAAGCAATATAGTGATAGGAATATCCAAAAGGTAAGCATCAGTGTAGATTAAAGGCAACAGAACGTGCTTAAAGTTGCTGATATGTGGTCCACCACTAGAGAATCGAAAGGCTTACCAGAGAAATTGAACTCAAACAGGTATACACCTAATGAGTCAATCAGGGGGAAACTGCCTCGACAGACACGACCTCCAGTTAGAAGATAAACTCCAACAATGGACCTCAATGGGATAAATTCTAAACCGGAGACCGGACGGATGGTTTCTCCAGTATAGTATATTTACAAAAAAAGAAAGAAGAAGAAAGGCACATAGTGTGATTCCATTTTGAAACCAGAAAATGTTTATTATAAAAAGGAAATTCACTCACATTTTAGTAGATAAAAAGTGCTTACGATAAAAAGCAGTGGCTTCAGCAGTCCTGACGCGTTTCTTCTCATAAGACATCAACTGGGGTGCTCATCTGCTGTGGCCACTGCGCTTATATAATAAAAGGGTACCCCCATAATGAGCTGCAGCTTCGTGGTGATGATTATGTGAATTAGTATCCACTTCCGGGAAACCGCAAAATGGCGCGGCCGCGTGCGGTACAAGCCTCATATTGAAAAGGCTAAAACCACAAGTGGCGTTACCACGTGTAGTACGCTTGTATACGGGACAAGCCTCGTTCGAGAAAAACGTAATCACGTGTGATGGGGCCGCATGTAGTTCTGATCTCGCTATTAAAAGGTAGTAAACAAACAGGGAATTACGTGACCTCGTGTATAAGGAGGTCATCTGACTAGGCTCAAGGTCAAGAAATACCAAGCCTCGCCATCGAATGTTTTGCAAAAAATCAAGCCTCATTATAAAAATGCAGATGAAACAAAAACACGCTCAATGATGGATAGCACCACGGAGCCAACCTTCAGTGCGGGGTCCTCATACAATACAAAAACATATATATTGATTAAATGTATATAACATACAAATATACATAAATAATAAAGATACAAATACAAAATTGGAAAAAATATTATATAAACCTTACAACAATTGCGACCAGAATTCAGATCATAAAAGAGGTGTACAGAATTAACATTAGCCCTTATTTATAAAGGCATTAATGTGCCACTCTATGTTCAACCCAAACGGAGAGTGGGACTGTAATTCGTATATCAAATATGTTTCTAAGCGTGAAACGCCCCTAGTCATAGCCCCTCCTCTTCACCGGGGAATGTATTTATCAATGATAAGAAACTCAGAACCTTGTGGATCACGGTTTTGGTATTCTCTGTAATGCCTAGGAACATTCTGCTTAATAACGACACTTTTTATCTTGGTGATATGTTCTCCAACCCTAGTGGCAAATGAACGTATCGCTCTGCCCATGTATTATTTGCCACATAGGCATGTAAACATGTACACAATATATTTAGTGGCACAGTTTTTTCCATAGTTTTGCATCTCCAAAGTGTGTTATGTTGACAAACTGTACACTTCTTCTAACTTAGAAAAAGAATTACAAAGAATTGTATTGTGGGACTATATATTTTCTTTCATTAACCCTTTTCAACAAAAGTATTTAAAAGCAAACTCCATGCAGATGGCTTTCTTTGTAGAAATTGAACCTAGGGCTACCATTAGAATTGTGCTCCCTTTGTGGGAGCATTCGGTAGCACATGACTGTGATTAATTTGGGATTTCTTGTAAGCTTTGGCTGGTATCTTGAAGTAGGAATCTTTGCACCCTGGATAACAATTGAGTTTTTTGCATCCAGTGCTCACAACAAATTACATACAGTACATACTCAATTCACAAAACTAAAACAAAAGGTGAGAATTCTTATTTCTTACTGAGACTTTAAAAAAGTCACAGATCTTAAAAATAACATTTCCTAAATTGCTTTGTTAATGTGCTTCAGCATTTGTCCAATGTAGACCATCACCATCACCAAGTCATAATTGCATAGCCCTGACTTATTTTTTTCCTATGATACGCTATGATTTATACATTTGCTTTCAGCTTTACTTTCATGTACTTTAATTTGCTTTAGCTTAAAGCCCTGACTATCCCTTCCCCAACAAGGAATTCATAATGTAAAAGGACAGACTACAAAAGCATTCAATTATTAAATTCCAGTTCTATTGAAGTAAAAAGGCTGGGGTCTTGATTGGTTAATGAAAAACAGGGATCTTTTTTTTCTTCCAAATGTATAAATGTAAGTTATAAGAGAATGTATTTTGAGGTGCCAACAGCACAGGGGCTTGATATTTACAGTTTACCTCTATGTTGCAATTGCACAATAATATACTGTTAATATTAGTAGTGATACATCATTTTTTTTATTGTCTCATCTTTTAGACCTTCCACTCCAGCCTTGCCTTATGAGCTTTGCATATACTTTGGAAAGTTTGCATGTAATATATGAAGCATTGCCGACTGAGCTTCACATGGTCTCAAAGCATTGTCCATTTTATGGCAACATTCCAAATAGCTGGAAACGCCTGGTAAATTTATAAGCGCTGTGCTTGATTTTTAAATTGTCCCCTGTGAACCAAGAGACACTGGTATGTAATGATGTGAAGAAATATGTGTATTAGGAGAACTCAATGTCATGTTAGGGTACTTCTGCTTCTAGATTTGTACTCCCTTTGAATATTCTGTTTTATGTTTCTTTGCACAGTATTACACAGCAGAATCGGTAACCTTAAAATATATATTTAAACCCAGTTACTAATAGCCCATTAATAACTTATTAATTAACTGAAACCATGGAAGATAACACTGGGGTCCTTGTTTAATCACTTCCTAGTAAAGATTTACAACACATTCTGTTCTTGTTTTGTTTTCATGGTAATATGTTGTCCCCCTGTCACACAGGCTTCCTATGGATACTGGTCCAATGGTCAGCTTTTATTCATTTATGGAAGATCTTTATCCCAAGAGGAAAAAAACAGTTGCTGTATCTGCCTAAAAGTGTTAGCTGAAGTTCGAGTTTAACACTACCCTGTCCAGATTAACATTGTTGCTGTCTGAAGGTATCTCCATGCTCCCCATCCAGAGTGAAGACACCCTAGGATACTAAATTTGTCACTGGCCGGATGGCTAATTGAAAATAAATAAAAAAAAAAAAAAAGCGACTAGTTATGACATCAGCCATTTGATGGCTTGACAGTTCAAATGAGAGCCCAAGCAAATGTGACAGTTATCATTCATGGCATGCCTTGAATACAACTGTTTTGGGAAACTATTAAATCCATGGGTTTAATTCCTCTTTAATGCCACCACAATAATGCCACCACATCTAAGGATTGGAAAGATGCAATATATTACATTTTTGCTTTTTGAGCTCTGAGGATGGACTAGATGGAAGACATCAGTGGTGAGATTTCCCTGTTTAATCCATACTGGCCTCCGATTGTGCACCCCCTTTTTCAAGTGTGTCTCCCAGCTGTGGGTTTACTTTCAGCAATTCATTCACCGCACCTGAAGAACGATCAAGTTCACAGGTTTTTCATATATAGGAGGAGTATTGACTTGCATTTGCATGAGCACCCTTCCAGTTTATTGCTGAAATTAACCAGTGGACTCAAGCTTACCCGGTTGATTATCTTGAACCTCCCGCTATCACCCCCCTCCCCCCCCTCCATGATTACGGCCAGAACCAAATTAGATAATGTCACTTAGGGTAAATAAGACGGTTTATGAGTGAACTATGGGCTAAGATTTACTGGGACATTTGCTTCACTTCTACAAGCCCTTTTACTCTTCATTACCAGGACTCATGCACTGGATCCCCCTGTGAGTGCATGGCTGTTTGGATGGGTGAATGTGCAGCTGCTTCCTGTCAGTGAGACAACGTTGTCTTTTTATTTTAAGTAAGTGTTGGTGAAGGGATTGGATTTGCCCTTTTTAATTGAACATTTGAACATTTTTCAATAAAGTAATGTGTGTTTTACTCAATTAAAGTGTGCCACTTAGGGGGTCATTTACTATAGTGCCGCGGTACTAATTAGCGATAATTAGCGCTAAAACGGTATTCACTATAGCGCTGGTAAAAAAAATACTCCCAAAATCAAATTTACTATGGTCCCCTGAAACCAAATAGCGCCCAAACCCTTACTTTGCTAAAACCTGGAGTAGTGCACATGGAAATAATGTTTAGAGCATGATATAATTGCCTAAACGGTACTGAAATATGCAGTCCATTTAAACATGGCATGCACGCGATCGTGTGCGGGCAGCCCTGTACCTTCGGTGGCGGCGTGTCACGGAGAAACCGCTCGCCACCGAGGGGGGTGAACAGCCATTGGGCATGGCTGTTTACCTCGTGATCGAGGATGGTACTGCCCCACTTTGCATGGCACATGCGCGAGCGTGCTGCGCGTGCACGTCAGTGGCAGCGTGTTCCCGGGAACACTGCTCATCACCGACGCTGGTAAACAGCCATTGGCCAATGGCTGTTTACCACGTGATCGGGTGTGATCCTTTCACAGCAGATCACTAAATGTAAACATAGAGCGGTAACAAGATGTTACCAGGTTCTCCTCCTCACACACCGATTGTGTGTGAGAAGGAGATTGCTGTAACATTTTGCTACCGCTTACACTGTACACCAACACACACTGATTGCCCCCCCTAATAAAGAGGACCTGTCACCACCCATCAAAGTACCTGTCACAGTCCATATGAGTACCTGTCACAGTTCATCTGAGTACCCGAGTTCCTGAGTACCTTTCACAGTCCATCTGAGTACCCGAGTACCTGTCACAGTTCATCTGAGTACCCGAGTACCTGTCACAGTCCATCTGAGTACCTGAGTACCTGTCACAGTTTATCTGAGTACCCAAGTACCTGTCACAGTTCATCTGAGTACCCGAGTACCTGAGTACCTTTCATAGTCCATTTGAGTACCTGTCACAGTCCATATGAGTACCTGAGTACCTGTCACAGTCCATCTGAGTACCTGAGTACCTGCCACAGTTCATCCGAGTACCTGAGTACCTGTCACAGTCCATCTGAGTACCCGAGTAAATGTCACAGTTCATATGAGTACAGAGTACCTGAGTACCTGTCACCACCCTTTAGAGTACCTGAATACCAGTCACCAGCCCATTAGAGTACCTGAGTACCTGTCACCAGGCCATCAGAGTAACTGAGTACCTGTCACCAGGCCATTAGAGTACCCAAGTACCTGTCACCAGGCCATCAGAGTACCCTAGTACCTGTCACCAGCCCATCAGTGTAACCGAGTACCTGTGACCAGCCCATCAGAGTACCCGAGTACCTGTCTGCAGCTCATCAAGTTACCCGACTACCTGTCTCCAGCCCATCAGAGTACCCGAGTACCTATCTGCAGCCCATCAGAGTACCCAAGTACCTATCTGCAGCCCATGCCTCATAGAATATATGTTGGGGTGTTTGCTTTCCAAAATGGGGTCATTTTGTGGGTAATTCCACTGTCCTGGTGCTCAAGGACCTTCAAAAATGTGATAGGTAGGAATGAAATGAGATGTGTAATTTATGCTCCTAGAACGCTTGAAGGTACTACTTCAATATTGGACCTCTGTATGTGGCCAGGCTGTGTAAAAGTCTCACACATGTGGTATTGCCATACTCGGGAAGAATAGCAGAATGTATTTTGGGGTGTAATTTTTGCTATATACATGCTATGTGTTAGAAATATCTTATAAATTGACAACTTTGTGTAAAAAAAAATGCGTTTTCATTTTTTTTTCCACATTTTCCAAAAACTTCTGGAAAAAAATGAACTGTTCAAAAAACTCATTATGCCTCATAGATTATACATTGGGGTGCTTGCTTTCCAAAATGGGGTCATTTTGTGGGCAATTCCATTGTCCTGGTGCTCCAGGGCCTTCAAAAGTGTAATAGGTGGTTGAAAAATGAGATGTGTCATTTATGCTCCTAGAACGCCTGAAGGTGCTACTTCAATGTTGGTCCTTTGTATGTGGCCAGGCTGTGTAAAAGTCTCACACATGTGGTATCGCCATACTCGGGAAGAGTAGCAGAATGTATTTTGGGGTGTAATTTGTTGTATGCATATGCTGTGTGTGAGAAATACCCTGATAATATGACAATTTTGTAAAAAAAAATCTTCATTTTGCAAAGAATTGTGGGAAAAAAATTACAACTTAAAAAAACTCACCATGCTACTTACCTAATACAATGGAATGTCTACTTTCTAAAAAGGGGTCATTTGGGGGTTATTTGTACTTTCCTGACTTGTTAGTGTCTCATGAAATGAGATTCACCTGATGTCCTGAAGGCCTGATCAGATGTGATCAATTTTCAGTGATTGGCACCATAGTTTGTAGACTCTATAACTTTCACAAAGACCAAATAATATACACTAATATGGGTTATTTTTACCAAAGCTATGTAGCAGTATAAATTTTGGCCAAAGTTTATGAAGAAAAATGACTAATTAGCAAAATTTTATGACAGAAACAAAGAAAAAGGCATTTTTTTCACAAAATTTACAGTCTTTATTTTTCATTGTATAGAATGAAAAGAATCAAACATTAGTAATAGTATTTTCCACGTATGATTGTGCTCCAGCTCCATAACGTAGTGGTATGCCCTGTTACCTTCAAATGTTCAAGCCATGGGTTGAAATCCCATCAATGGTATCACCTCTTGAAAACGTACATTATACTCAGCAGCATAATTAGTGAATGCATATCAGTTTGGTTTATCCAATCATTTTAACTCTTCAAATGCATGCAATGGTATGTAATTATTCAATAATATTATGGTGTGGAATTTCAAAAATCCAGCTATTCAAAAATCAAGGAGAAAAATGGCGTAGGGTCCCCCCCAGTGCATACTAGGCCCTTCGGATCTGGTATGGACTTTGAGGGGAACTCCATGCCAAAATTAAAAAAAAAAACTGACATGGGGTTCCCCCCCAAATCCATACCAGGTCTGGTATGGATTTTAAGGGAAACCCTGCACCAAAATGAAAAAAAAAATCGCGTAGGAGCCCCCCCAAAATCCATACCAGATCCCTTAACCAAGCACGCAACCTGGCAAGTCAAGAAAGGGGGGGGATGAGTGAGTGCCCCCCTCCTGAACCATACCAGGCCACATGCCCTCAACATGGGGAGTTTTGGCGTGGAGTTCCCCTTAATATCCATACCAGACTCGAAGGACCTGGTAATGACTGGGGGGGGGGGGACCCATGCCATTTGTTCTTTGATTTTTGCTCTATATTGCCGGGAACCGACAATTCATTACAGCCACGAGCAATTTTAAATGACATTTTTTCCTTTAGAAATGTCATTTTGCTGGGGTACAGTAATAAACACGGGAAAGATGCGCTACTTAACAGGCATACTATAGCATTGATCTCAGTAGCATTGCCATTTTGCATTCCATTGTATACACAAAGTCAATTTATCCACTCGAGTCCATGCTTTCTCGTTTTTGGCATCGGGTTACATCCAGCTATCACCTCCTTCACTGCCACTGCTTGTGAGCTGCGATCCCGAGAGACGCTAACTTCCTCAGAGTTCTTTTAGTTACACTAAGCTACAAGCTTTCTTTGTGCACCAATACAACCTTCTAGTCACTGGCGCCTTAACAATCAATGACATCATTGGTTGATTAGGAGAACGTTGGGTGCCTGCCTGCATTTTTGTTTGCACCACCCCTGCCCCTCTCCATCAGTACTGGGGTCACATTAGCTGAGGGAGAGAAACTGAAGAAACATTGGAATTTGCCAGTACCAAGGTTTGTTTGCTTTGAAAGAATAAGTCACCTCTACTGTTGGGTGTCCTACATGTGTGGATATTGCTGCTTTGTGCAAAACTGTTATTTTTTTACATTTTAGAATAGGGTGTGTATAGTTTTAAAGGGTTAAAAAACTCTGTACTAGTCTATGCTGAATTTGGTGGTTATACAGTAAATGCAGTACATAGAGTGTTAAGTGACACTTTAAAGCCAAACTCCAGGTAGTATACCTAAAAGAAAAACTTTTTCTTTAGCTTTGGATAGAGTGAAGATGGATTTGAACTTCTATTAGGTTCTTACTGCTGTCTGTGTCCTTGTTACTGAGATTCACCTTTTCTATTTGTCCCGCTTATCATTATCACCTAAACTAAAAGTAAAAGAAAATTTCAAATTTTAGGTTGTCCCCAGAAAGATAATAGAGGGGAAATCCTCCAATTGGGATACTGGTTCTGGTGACATGGGCGGCCCCAAGGAATTCCCTTAATTTGCAGAGATTTTTTCGCATTCCTGTTTGGCAACGGGACAGGAAGTGAAGGGAAATCTCCCCAATGATGAAAAGATGTTGGGAAAAAAAACTGACAGGGCTTACAGCCTGTCCTTACTCTATCCAAAATGAAAAAAAAAATAATTGCCTATAGTTTTACTTTTAAATTATAACTTGTTTTGTCTAGGGGAGAGGAAAAACTGGTTTACTTACCCGATCGTCCGCTCCCCCTGCAGATGGCACTCCCCACGCTCTGTTGGTGGACTGTCACTTGGAGGTTGATTTACTAAAACTGGAGGGTACAAAATCTGGTGCAGCGGTGCATGGTAGGCAATCAGCTTCTAATTCCAGCTTGTTCAATTAGGCTTTGACAAAAAACCTGGCAGCTGTATGACTACCATGCAGAGCTGCACCAGATTTTGCACTCTCCAGTTTTAGTAAATCAACCCCTTGGTGTCATCACAACCCTGCTTTGGTCTTGATGATGTCAGGACCCTAGACCACTGAAGCCTGGGGGAGAAGGTGCTGTGGTGACCAGTCTAGCAGAAAGGAGTGGAGGATCGGGTAAGTAAATCTACTTTTATTGTCTCCCTAGACCTCAATAAGCAATTAACCATTGCGATGCAGGTACAGCTCCACTGCAAGGGATATTTTTTTAGTTGCCTAGAGTTGGGCTTTAATTGCTCCTTAGTACCTCCAACTTTATAGGTCAGTGAGAGTTTGTTTTAAAGACATTTTAAGCACAAAATGGCAAATGGCATTTCTTCTGACGCTGAAGTTTAGATGTAGATCACCATTAGACACATTGGGATTGATCTACTAAAACCAAAAAGTCTGTTCATTTTGCACAGGAATTTTCACTTTGCAAAGGAATTTTCACTTAGCTTAGTGAATGAGGTGGAGCTCATGCAAGCAAAATACAGTTTTTTGTTTGTGTGTGTAGGGGGAGGGGTTTTCCCCTGCATGTGATTGGGTATTCTTTGCAAAGTAAATTTTCATCGCATTCACACTGAACTAAGGAAAAATTCCCTAACAAAGTGCAAAATCCCTTGCAAAGTTAACAGCCCATTTGCTTTAAGTAAACCAACCCCATTAGCATACCTCCCAACTTTTTGAGATGCGAACGAGGGACACCTGTAAGCAAAAGAATGTAGACAAAGGACACCCCCCACCACGGCCCCCTTAACAGAGAAGTATACAAAAAAATATTAATTAAACCCACGTGTTTTTTTGTTTTTTTTTTTACCACTACTATTCCTTTTTACTGGCTTCTGAAATTTACAAAGTAAGCAATTTCAAAATTGGATGAAAGGTTTAACACTGGGAAACACTTTTTGAAAGATAAATAGTGCATTTTATATACAACTATATGGATCAAACCAAAATGAGGGACAAATTAGATGGGAAGAGGGACAGAGAGACTTTGTTCTAAATCAGGGACAGTCCCTTGAAATCAGGTATATGGGTATAGAAACAAAGATACCCACACACATCGTCAAACTATCACACAGTCCAAATAATTTGGTGATAAAGGGAGCCAAAATGTTGCATCCTTCTATATGGTGACTTTGAGTCCTCCTGAAAGAAGAATAAAAATGTGCTGGCATCATATGTTGTTTCCATCCAAACAATGTGGACACTGAGAACATTTTTGCCATATAGTGTATACTGGACTAAAAGAAAAAAAGTTTTTCTATAGTCTTGAACATAATAAATGCATACTATAAATGTATGTAAAAGCACACAGACTCAGATGCATAATGTCTTTAAAATACATTATGCATCTAAGTCTGAAGCATATTAAACAACAGTACATAGTATCCTAATAAAAATAATGTCCTACAGGAACAGATCAGTGTAGCTTGCTGAGTAGAGCTTAAACATTAAAATTCCAGGCATTGAGACTGTGTGTTGACTGTAAAGTTGCATTTTTTTTTTAAGAAAATTAGTGCAGACTTGGCAGTTTTCTATTTGGAATGTTTTCTTGGAAGCAGAACAGTCAGAACAAGGATTGCAGCATCATCGTGTGGGTTAACAGTGCACAAATTACCCAGAGTTGGGCACAAAGGCAGCTTGTCTGATTAAAACACATTGATTACCGTTGGTTTTAAATGTTATTAAGCAGTAAGTAAAGGATCTTGGTTTTCTACACTATTAATGCACAAAGACATGCAGACATTCTGAGGATTAATTGCTGATTACTTTGCAAGATAAGTCATATTTCAGCTATTTTGCAGCTCTTAAAGAATTCTTGTATTTGCGATTTGCCAGATACTCATTTTACGGTTGTCTCGTGGTATTACCCTGTGGGAACAAAACCAGCCAAACCAGTTATAGGACATATATATATTTAATAAACCACCCTTTGGCACGCATTGATAAAACAAATTCATAGTACAAAGAACAGAATATTGTCTATCAACCAGTGTTAATTTTGGCAGCAAATTTCAATTTAGTTGTAGTCTAATGCCCTGTACACACAATCGGACATTGATCGGACATTCCGACAACAACATCCATCAGATTTTTTCCGACGGGTGTTGGCTCAAACTTGTCTTGCATACACACGGTCGCACAAAGTTGTCGGAAAATCCGATTGTTCTGAACGCGGTGGCGTAAAACACGTACGTCGGGACTGTAAACGGGTAGTAGCCAATGGCTTTCATCTCTCAATTTATTCTGAGCATGCGTGGCACTTTGTGCGTCGGATTTGTGTACACACGATCCGAAACGATCGGATTTTGTTGTCGGAAAATTTTATATCCTGCTCTCAAACTTTGTGTGTCGGAAATTCCGACAGAAAAAGTCAGATGGAGCCCACACACGTACGGAATTTCCGACAACATAATCCGATCGCACTTTTTCTGTCGGAAGATCCGAACATGTGTACAGGGCATTAGTCTTAGGACTAAAATGGCATTTTAGTTTTAGTCCCATTTTAGTCTTCTGAAAGTGTTTTAATTTTAGTCTTAGTCTTTGACTAAAATGTCATTTTAGTTTTAGTCCCATTTTAGTCATCGTATTTTAGTCGACTAAAATCTCCAGTACATTTTAGTCTAATATAATCATTTTAGTCAACTAAAATTGAATGTGCACAGTACACAGCCCCCCACCCTCTGCACAATACACAGCCCCCCACAGCACACAGACCCCCCACAGTACACAGCCCCCACCCTATGCACAATACAAAGCCCCCCACAGTACACAAAACACAGGCCCCACCCTCTGCACAATACACAGCCCCCCACAGCACACAGACCCCCACAGTACACATCCCCCACCCTATGCACAATACAAAGCCCCCTACAGTACACAAAACACAGGCCCCATCCTCTGCACAATACAAAGCCACCCACAGTACACAGCACAGCCCCCTTCCTCTGCACAATACAAAGCCCCCACAGTACACAGCACAGCCCCCTTCCTCTGCACAATACAAAGCTCCCACAGTACACAGCACAGCCCCCCACCTTCTGAACAATACAAAGTCCCCCACAATACACAGCACAGCCCCCCACTCTCTGAACAATGCAAAGCCTCCCACAATACACAGCACAGCCCCCCACCCTCTGCACAATACAAAGCCCCCACAATACACAGCCCCCCTGCATTCCCAGGAGACCCCCAAGTACTCTAAAGTTAAGAATAAATCACTGCAACCCTTTCTTATACACAGCTCCTCCTGTGTCACTCTCATTGTAAATCAAAGTCTCTAAATTTACCTCATAGCTTCGTTCTTGCATGGACCCGGTCACATGGCTGCTCTCCTCTGAAGATTCATGGATGGTCATGTGACCGCTCTCCTCCTCCAATCTAAAGCAACGCTCAGAGGAGGAGCAGGAGGAGGAGAGTGGCCAACAAGAACGAAGCTATTGAGGTTAGAAGCTTCAGCTTACAATGAGTGACACAGGAGGAGGAGCAGTATAGGAGAAGGGGCTGGCAATGATTTTTTCCTAATGATAGAGTTTGCTGGCAGTGCTGTCCAAGGGCCAGGAGAGGCAGGGCGGCTGGCTTGACCACCCCCCAATGTGTGGCACCTGGGGGCGGACCACCCGATCCCCGCCCTCTATTGGTAAAAAACAAATATTGGCGTATACACTGTGTTATATGCCGATAAATACAGTAAATTCATGAGGGTAAACATCTCTCCTTGCCATTAACATCCCGTTTTCGTTCCTTAACGAAAACGGATTCTATTTTCGTCATAGTTTTCGTCAGTTGACAAAAATGTGCTGTACTTTTAGTTTCATTTTCGTCACCTTAAAAAAGCCTCTGACAAAAATTATGACAAAAAAAGTTTTCGTTGACGAAATTAACACTGTTATCAACTGTGAGAAAGACAGAAAAGGAAACAGATTAGTCATTTAGGGTCCATTCACACCAGAACGTGGTGTGGGAAACCTGTGTTTCATGCGTGTTTCAAAATGTACTAGGTGTGTGATTTTTTTGCAGGTGTCAAGGTAATCCTAACAATACTCCAAATGCGGATCTGGTGCAGTGTGTTTGCCTGCACCGGATTGCATGGTGCCACAGTACCCTGCAATCCAGTTCCAGTGCGTTTTTCTTTTTTTCTTTTTACAAAAAAAAATACAGACTCTGGGCATCACATGAGACCAAAACATAACAGCATACAAAGTAAACACAAAGGGGCTAATTTGCGAAAGCCTGCGCCATCAGTAGCGCATGGCGAGGCGCAACTCACATTTTCATATTTACAAAGCGGTGCGCCGGGAACAGAGCGCAAATCCCCCATTTACTATAGTGAACTCGGCGCACGGGAGAATGCAATCTGTGCGCCACTATGGACATGGCACACAGTATCTTCAATTCAATATTAACAGAAGATGGAGGTGCCAATATTATGGGGTGATGTGGGGTAATGTGAGGAAGTTTAGTAACAACTGCCCAAGTAACAAATATGAGAAATATATAAGAAGTTTTTTTTTTTGTCGTTGCCCCCTTATGATGTCATCATTTTGGCGCTGTTTTTCCCATGGTTTTGGAGCAAATTTGAGCTTTAAATGGCCGCCACACACAGGGACATGTTGTGACTAGCACAAGGCTGTCTAAATATCCAAGTAAGTACTTTTGCTTTGTAGCTATAGATGGATACTTTTGGTGCATCACTTGGTTACTTAACCTCTTGCTTACTATTTTTCTTGGTTTTGTTTTTTGCTCTATAGATTTTGCTACACATTGTGGACAATTTCTCAGTCTCACATTTGGACTATTTTTCCCGGTGGGTGTCCTCATTGCTTGGTGGGCTTTGAAGCCCATAGTTGGCTTCCCTCCTTCTTTGGTACTGAGTCCACTCTAGATTGGTCTGGCCTGACCTATCTGTGCATAGATTCTGACGGTGGTGTAGTAGAACCTGTTTCTAGTGGGATGGTACCCTCTGAACCAGTTTCTGGATACTTATAATTGAGACTTATTTCTCTGCAAGGTATGGTCGTTTGTTTAATCTATCTATCTATCTATCTATCTATCTATCTATCTATCTATCTATCTATCTATCTATCTATATATTTTTTTTTCAGACAGTGAGGTCCGTTCTCTTTATTTGCTATCTGTAGAACCTTGACTGTATCCTGAAGAAGCCTAACGGTGAAATATGTAGATACACAAGGGCTCACTGCACATTATGTATCAGTATACATGATTTTTTATTTTTCTGTATTGTTCTATTCATATTGTCCTTCTATAGATAAATTGTGGCTTTGCAGGTAGTACATTTCTTAGACCTTTATCTTTGAGAAGAATGGGCCAATATTTTTTAAAAACTTTTTCTACTTCTTTGTACTGTCGATTAAATCCTGTCAAAAAAGCTGTATCTGCCTTGAAAGGTAATTTCGATTTTTTTGTTAGTAGATCGTCTCTGTTCATATGTAAAACTTGTGTTTGGCATTGTTGCAATGCCCTAAGTGAATAGCCTTTTTCAATGAATCTTTCAGTGAGGATGGAAGATTGTGCTTCATAGTCCCTTACGGTGGCACAATTTCTCCTCAGCCTCATACATTGTCCCTTAGGAATTGCTAAGAGCCATTTAGAATGGTGACAACTATGTATGGGTACATACCCGATTCTGACGGTATCTTTGAAATACGTAAGTGTGGTAATTTTATTTTGTGTGTTAGTTAGTACCAAATCCAAATAACTGATTGACTTGTTGTTCCATACACCTGTGAAAATCAGTTCATCAGCTGTATGAACTTTACTAGGCTACTTTCGGAGCCCTCCCACAGCAGCACTGCATCATCTATGTACCTCTTGTATAATTTGAGGCCTTCCCATTGGTGTTTATAGATGAATTCTTGTTCCCATTTATTGAGTACCAGGTTCACTACACTTGGGGCATAACGAGCCCCCATTGCATTTGGTTATAGTGTGTCCCCTGGTACCAAAAACGATTGTTTGTCATAGCCAATTGTAGTCCTTCTACCAAATACTTTATTTGTGCCGATTTAAGCTGGGATTGGTTTTTCCCATCTTACATCTGTAAGCCCATCTTGTTGTTTAATGTTAGTATACAGGGATTCTACATCCACTGTAACTAAAAATGTATTTGGATTGGTAGTTACGTTAGAGAGAATATTTATAAGTTCTCTACTATCTTTGAGATAGGATTGGCCATTCATCACCAAAGGCTGGAGAAATATTTCTAAATATCCCCAACCCTTGAGAAAAGGGAACCAATCCCATTCAAAATGGACTGTCCGGGGGGATTATCTTTGGATTTGTGGACTTTAGGGACAATGTAAAGAACTGAAAGTATAGGGGCTTGGAGAACAAGATATTTACCTTCTTTTTTATCTAAAATTTTCATTTTAATTCCCTTTTTTACCCACTTAGTGAGTTCAATTTTTAATTTTGGTGTGGGATCACCTTTTAATTTTGTATAGGTGGTCTTATCACCAAGTAGTCGAAGGACTTCTTTGTTGTAATTTTCTTTAGTCAATATTACTAGCCCCCCCCCCCCCCCCCCGTTATCGACCGGTCTTATTACCACTTTTTTTGTCCTAATTTCTTGATACCCTCCCAGATTATTGTATTGTTTTTATATCTTTTTGTTTTTAATTTTTTCACTTCATCCTGAACCATGTTTTTAAACACTTCTATGAAATGATGAGTGCATTTTTTTGGATCAAATACAAAGTTGTTTTTAAATCCACTATGTAAATAATTATCTATTTCAATAGTGGGTGGAGACCCAAGGGGTTGTCCACAAAAATGTTTTTTAATATTTAATTTTCTGGCAAATTTTTCTATGTCTATGTAGTTCTAAAACTTGTTCAGATATTTGTCTGGTACAAACTTGAGACCTAGTGCTAAGACCATCTCCTCTTTAGAAAACTCAACTCCTGCTACATTAAACAATCCTAAATGTAGTTGTCTCTCTTTCTTTTTCTAGTTCCTCCCCTCCTTCCTCTCCTTCTATATGAGATTGGTATTGGTTTTGATAGGGTGCTGGTCTCCCCCTAAAATTACCCCTAAAACTACCTCTCGGAGGTCTAGGTGGGTAATAGTTTCTGCCATAATTATAATGATCATATTGTTCTTGTGGTCTCAGTGGGGAAAATCCTTTGTGAGTGGGAACTGAATATTGTGGGGTGCGCGGATAATGATTAGGTGGATTGGGTTTGGGTTTATTAGATGGTTTTGGCTCTTTTTTGGTTTTAGATTTTTCATGCTAATTTTACTGGTGACTTCCATAGTCTCTTATTATATATCTATACCTACACAAAATAATGGATTGATATATATATATTATTAGGAATTTGATCTGGAGGGTCAAAAGAGGTTTTGTTGTTGTAAACAAAATTACAACAGGACAGTGTCAGTGGTTTTTCTTTTGTTGATTCTTGTGCTTGGCAAGTGTGGCTTCCATCCAAGATCATGCTTTCTATCTTCCTTTCTATCTTCCCCTTCATATCATCTTGAGGCATTCAGCTGTTTTTGGTTTATCTCCTTATTCAAAGCCATTTGTTACCCTTCCTGATAATCTTTGGCTTATACGACTCTTTGATTTAACCCCAGTCCCTCCATCCTTTCCTCAATTTTGAACGCCATTTTGTGCTGAAGCATTTTGAATAACCAGTAGATCCAGAAGAAGCCAGATGTGGGCAAAACGCGTTCATCCGACAATCACTTTGTACTCTATTGGTTGTATGACATACCTGGCACTTATATACAATTCTATGTTTTTAGATTGTACTTCCAGATTGGAAATCATGTATAATAAATATTCTAGTTTTTAATATATTAAAAAAAAATGTCCTGCATACTACTTTCGATAGGCACGCTAAATCCCTTACATACCTGTATCTCCCTAGTGGGAGACTTGGGACACTCTATTATTTCACTGTGAAAAAAAATTTCCTCTGCTGAGGTTTATCCCATGTCTGGATTGCTGCTCTTTACTGTAAAATTCATACTTTGGTCATAACGGAGTTTCAACAACAAAGGCAATGCTATCAATCCTGAAAGCAGTGGGCAGGACTAGGTAAGGTCATATGCTGATTGATAAGCTATAGGCTAGTGAATCAGCAGTCACAGTGCTGATAGCATCGTCCTTTGCAACATTTTGTTATACCACTGGAGTACAAACAGGCACAGCCTACAAATGGCAACTCTGCTCTGAATTCAGGAGCAGTGTAGCATTGTTGCCACACCATCACAGGAAGCTGTGTTAGGACTTCACTGGCAGGATGGATAGGTATTTGTGGAACCTATTAGGGGGACTAAAAGGACACAGTTAATGCATATTTTTCAATAAAGTAGAACTGAAGGCAAAACTTTTTTCATTTTGGATAGACAGTGACCAGGACAAAGGGAGGACAGCTCTCCAAAAGCCCATTTTACTTACCCGAAGCTTGTTGTCGCCCGCCCAATCTTTATCTCTTCTTTTGTGTATGCATGGGGATCTGTATCTGATCTCTATGTGATCTAGACACTTCCAGTTGGAGGCAACACTTCCAATAACTGGGTCCATTTTCACAGGAGAGCTCATGGGGGCAATGAGAGGTCTGGTACCCAAGAAGAAAACAAGAAGGGAACGATGCCTGGTCCCCAGGACACTAAATTAGTTTGGCACATAGAGGATGGCTTAGGAAGAGGTGTTTGGAATCAAGACTGAGAAATAATGTAAGATAACTGATGCTCAATTCACTATTTAAAGTTTATTTTGCCTGAAGTTGGTTTTAAAGTAGTTCTAAAGAGAAAAATCTGTCTTTGCTACAGGATTCCATCCAGCTCCCCTTATACTCACTTGAGCCCTCACATCTCGATCCAGCACTGTGCTTGAGAGCAGCAGCTCTCTGCGCTCTCTTGCTCCTCATAGGGCAGAATGATAGCAGCAGGAGCCATTGATTCCTGTTGCTGTCAATTACATTATATGATGGAGTGGGGAGGTGAGTTATTTAAAAAAAAAAAAAACTTTATAATTACAATCACTTTTTTTTTTTTTTTTTTTTATTGCAGCACATTTTTTTCTTAATGGGAAGCCATAGTTCTATGTAACAGACCCAAATCACTTTAGAATGCATTATTTAAAATCCATTTTAGCTGAGCAAATCAGCAATATGTTAGAGTTCCGTAAACTATAAATACCAATGACTGATCTGACTGCAATAAAATTGAATCCAGTTGTTTGGCACGGATTAACTCACATTAAGCATAATGTATTAGATTAAAATTATTTCTTACTGAAAAGATCTTTCTTTCTAACAGTCACATGGCTAAAAATGAAATGATGGTTATAGCAATATCACATCCACTATAGGGGCATGGACCTATAGTGCAATTGCAGAGTAAAGTTCTGCTTTAAGTTTGAGGTAATTTAACCCCAAGCGAATATTTCCGTTTTTAGTAAATGCTGGTGGTGGGTTACAAAGGGGTGGAATCTCAATCTTTCACTTAATATGTGCTATGCAGCTGGAGACGTTTAAGGGGTGTGGGTGCTGAGCTAGGCGTTAAAGCAGTATTAAATCCGAAAGCAAACAATTATTATATTGCAGCTTACCAATTCTTAGACATAATGGCTGCATGTGTTTGTTTTTTTTAGGTTTTCTTTCCTTTATTTTCATCTGGTGATCCTGCCAGTAAGTCTGGCATTTTTCAACAGACCAATCTCTCCTGCAAATGTAGCAGTTAGGGTGTTGAGATAAACCATTTAACACTGGGTGCTTACAATGATCAGCTTTTATTTATCCATGTAAAACTTTTATCTCACAAGAAAAAAAAAACACGATCCAGTGCTGCATATGTACCCCAACTGGCTCTGCAGTGAGAACTGAGAGATCAAACACTGCTGATCGCTCAGTTCTTCCCTCCGCTCTGAGCTGAGAGCCGTGACTGTCAATCACTGGCTCTCTGCTCTGCCCCTCCTGCTCTCACTGGAGTGTTGGGCTATGGAGGAGGCAGGAGGAGCTGGCTCAGGCTCTCGGTGGATCGCTAAAAGGCTACAGTCAGGTGCCGGCCCAGAATTCGAGGCCTGGAGCAGCCCTGTGACGTCAGCCATCTGTGGGCTTTAGCCCACTGACGGTTGAAGACAGGTCACAAGAGTGCAGAACGAACTGCACTCCTGTGATCTGTATGAGAAGTACAGTCAAAAAAAGCTTTGGCTGTACCTCTCCTTTACCAGTATGGAGTGAAGAAACCTGGGGTAGGTAATGCTAAACAATCATAGCTGTGATTGGGTGACGTGAGCAACACCTTCACTTTTGCTCCAGTTTCTTGCTTAGCTTTTCATAAATCAGGTAATTAACTAAATTGCATTAATTAGCTTATAGTCATATAATTATATAATGATGTTAGACACTACTACTACATACAAGCATGTGCCAATTTTTTGTTTTACAAGGTCTTAAGTCATGGCAATTTCAAGTGCATCCAAGACATGACATCATTTTATTTAGAAATACTGCACTGATAAATTAAGTAGTCCTTCAAATTTAGAGAATGAGTATTTCACACTTCATGAAATTACTCTTAATAGCTTTAGTTAATAAAAAAATACAAAATGCGCTGATGTACACAGAGCCAGCCAGTGTTTACCCTTCACTGGTTTAGTAAAATCAGATTCATAAAAAGCTAACTGCCAATTGGTAGCTATAGATTGCATTGTATTACTGCCCTTTTCCATGTAAAGGAAAAACATACCTAGGGAAATAGAGAGGCTGCCAGTCTGAAATATTTTCTGAAATGTTCATTCTTTGGCAGTCATTCTGATCTAATGGCTTTAAATACAAATGTGCAGATCTGGAGTTCTGACTTCACTCTGACACCATCAAAATCCACAGATGTGCTGCTACATACACTATATTACCAAAAGTTTTGGGGTGCCTGCCTTTACACGCAGATGAACTAGGGTTCAATATTGAGTTGGCCCACCCTTTGCAGCTATAACAGCTTCAACTCTTCTGGGAAGGCTGTCCACAAGGTTTAGGAGTGTGTCTATGGGAATGTTTGACCATTGTTCCAGAAGCGCATTTGTGATGTCAGGCACTGATGGTGGATGAGAAGGCCTGGCTCGCAGTCTGCACTCAAATTCATCCCAAAGGTGTTCTATCGGGTTTAGGTCAGGACTCTGTGCAAGCCAGTCAAGTTCATCCACCTTAAACTTGCTCATCCATGTCTTTATGGACCTTGTTATGGACCATGCGATTTGAACAGCTGCGCGTGTGTGTGTGTGTGTGTGTGTAGAGAGGGATTAAAGCGCCATCTAGTGAGCAGTTTAAAAAAATGTTAGAACTCACAGTACATATCTGGCCACATGCAAAATAATCTACATAGGTGTCTCGGTCCACCGATGGTAGCAAATTAGGGCAGCTGGGGGTGCTCACAGGTTTGGAAGAGAAGTTTCTGGGACCCTGTGTGTATAGTGATGTCAGCTTGAGGGTGGACTGCCTCTACATCTCCAACCCTGTGAGCACCTCCAGCGGCCCTGATTTGCTACCATTGGCAGACCAGGACACCTATGTAGATTATTTAGCATGTGGCCAGATATGTACTATAGTGGCGGCTGGTGCTCAGAATTTTTTTTGGGGGGCGCAAACAAACTGAAAAATTCTGAAAAAAAAACCCCATCAATTGCAGCCTCACTGTGCCCATCAAATGCAGCCACTGTGCCCATCAAACACAGCCACTGTGGCATCAAGCGCAGCCACTGTGCCATCAAACACTGCCACTGTGCCCATCAAATGCTTCCACTGTGCCATCAAATGCTTCCACTGTGCCATCAAATGCTCCCACTGTGCACATCAACCACTGCCACTGTGCCATCAAATGCTGCCACTGTGCCCATCGAATGCTCCCACTGTGCCATCAAATGCTGCCACTGTGCCCATAGAATACAGTCACTGTGCCATCAAATGATCCCACTGTGCCCATTGAATGCAGCCACTATGCCCGTTGAATGCTGCCACTGTGCCCGCCCGCCCATTGCCTGCCCGGCACTTACCCTGACTCGGTGGGGCAGCGGGTGATGGCAGCGGGCGGTGAGCGATGTCCTCCATGCTCCTCCATGTCCTTGATGTCTTTTCCCATCCTCTCCTATGATTGGACGCCTGATAGGAGTCCAATCACAGCGCTTGTCGATTCAGCCAACCAGGTGACGGGTAACCTTGTGGCACCTGATTGGCGGTGAGGCGGTTCAGTGTTAGGAAAGTGAATATTCATTCGCTTTTCTAACATAGCTGGGTGAACTGCGAGCGCCAAGCATGGCACTCACTGTTTACCTTTTTTTAATGCCTATTAGAGCCTATGGCTCTAATCAGGTGCTTCAAAAACACCCCCCGCCACTGTAATTCTGGTGCCCGGTGCCCTGAAAAGGGGCCGAGCGTCTGAATGGGGGTGGCTGCGGCGGCCATGGATAGATTCATGCAATGCATAAATCTATCTATTGGTGATAGAGGGGGTGGCTGGAGAGAGGGGGTGGCGCCCGTGTGAACTTATGTATGCACCGCCACTTATGTACTGTGAGTTCTAACAGTTTTTTAAACTGACCACTAGATGGCACTTTAATCCCTTTCTATACACACACATACAGGAGCAGTGGGGGAAATAGCACACACACACAGGAGCGGTGAGGGAAATCGCACACGATTTGGACAGGAATCGCACCCTGTTTAGTTTCCGGAGTGGCTGCATCGCTTTCACTAATTCTTCCTACTCGCCTCCACGTCATTACAGGAGACAGTGATGATGTGGAGGTCAATAGGAAGAAAAAAGGCGAACTACGGGAGGACCTAGGACATCGACATTCCAATAAGTGTGAGTGTTCCCAGCAGACTTTGGGAAGGACCATTTCTTAGTACTTTAGTGGAATTCAGAAATGTGGGCACCACGTAAGCTGTGTATGTCGTATGACTTTTCTTGGAATTGTTACTACAGCAAAGAAGGTCACTTTAAAAAATCAGTGAGTAGGGCATAATCAGCCAGTCAGAAATCCTCTGTGATTTCTCCAGCTCCTGCAGATTGTTGTATGCCTGTTCTGTACGGCTTGTTATTAAACACAGGCCATTTTGCCCAGTTTTCTGTTTGTGTTTCCTCCCAGCCAACTTTTTTTTTTTTACTGTTCGGACAAAGCACTTCAGCAAATTGCTCAGTAATTAATAATTGTGGGTAACAGAAGCAGTGTGTGAAATTCCAGATGGTGGTGAAAGTTGATCCATGTGAGGTAAAGGTTACGGACATCAAAGTGAAATTTTGTACATAGATCTTTGTCTCAGGAAATGATACACACAGATGACGCATTTAAATAAACAATCTCCCTGCAGTGTTTTCATGAGATAGTGTTAGAATACGTGATTCATTTTCTAAGGCGAGCGCTAAAAAAAAACTGCGGTAATGATCTGATTTATAGTTTTATTTCTGTGGTATTAGTTGTATTAAAGGAAAACTGCACCGAGAGAAATACTTGAACTGCAATGGCATACCTCCCTATGAAAATCCTAGTTGCCAAGCTGTCTCTGGCTTCAGTATTTTACTGAGTCATTGACCTAGGACACATACGTAGCAAGTGAAGGTACGCTATATTACCAAAAGTATTGGGATGCCTGCCTTTACACGCACATGAACTTTAATGGCATCCCAGTCTTAGTCTATAGGATTCATAATTGAATTGGGCCACCCCTTGCAGCTCTAACAGCTCCAACTCTTCTGGGAAGGCTGTCCACAAGGTTTAGGAGTGTGTCTATAGGAATGTTTGACCATTCTTAGAAAAGCACATTTGTGAGGTCAGGCACTGATGTTGGATAAGAAGGCGTGGCTCACAGTCTCCACTCTAATTCATCCCAAAGGTGTTCTATTGGGTTGAGGTCAGGACTCTGTGCAGGCCAGTCAAGTTCCTCCACCCCAAACTCGCTCATCCATGTCTTTATGGACCTTATTTGTGCACTGATGCACAGTCATGTTGGAACAGGAAGGGCCATCACCAAACCGTTCCCACAAAGTTGGGAGCATGAAATTGTCCAAAATGTATTGGTATGCTGGCGCCTTAAGAGTTCCCTTCACTGGAACTAAGGGGCCAAGCACAACCCCTGAAAAACAACCCCACACCATAATCCCCCCTCCACCAAATTATTTGGACAAGTGCACAAACTAAGATCCATAAAGACATGGATGAGTGAGTTTGGGGTGGAGGAACCTGACTGGCCTGCACAGAGTCTTCACCTCAACCCAACAGAACACCTTGGGGATGAATTAGAGTGGAGATTGCGACCCAGGCCTTCTCGTCCACATCAGTGCCTGACCTCACAAATGCGCTTCTGGAAGAATGGTCAAACATTCCCATAGACACACTCTTAAACCTTGTGGACAGCCTTCCCAAAAGAGTTGAAGCTGGCATAGCTGCAAAGGGTGGGCCAACTATATAATATTGAACCCTACGGACTAAGACAGGGATGCCATTAAAGTTCAGGTGCATGTGAAGGCAGATGTCCCAATACTTTTGGTAATATAGTTTGCATTGAAGTCAGAATACCTAATCTGCATTCAGGATATGACTCAGGAACTATGGAAAACATTGGATTATATTGACAGCCAAGTGTTTTAAAATTTTCAGAAGAATACCAGTAATGGTGTAATACACATTTCTTTATGCATCAGTTTCCTTTAATCATTCCTGAGCATAAGACAGTCACTGAAACTATTACTATCAAAACTACCAGTAATTTTTACATGGGTGTACATAGTGGTGGTTATGAGTTTTTATGGCTGAGTAGGAGAGGCCTAATCCAAACGTGAGTGGAGTTGGAGTATACAGCCTTAGCTGAGCAAGGACCTGGACTCCAAAAGTGAAGATCTGCTGTGTTATACAGGTAGAAATATTGACCGTGCCTAAGCAACACCCTAAAAATATCAACATTTTGTCTTGACTTCCTCCTGAAAAGTAATGCACTTCCTGGTATGTGAGTTCTCCTAGCACCCCTGTGCTTATAGCTTCATAGCTCTATATCTACAGTGTGAGATCTAAGGTACTGTTGCCTCTGATTGCCATATTTGGCAATACTGGGAACTAGTCTTTTGCCCATTGCTTGCCTTTTTTTTTTCGGCACAGCTTCAAGAGTTCACATGGTTCTAAGGCCATAAGGTTTTTTTTACTATAATGCATGTTATGCATTAATGTAAAAAAAAAATTTGCAGGTTTTTCTCCCCCTCCCTGCCCAAATACTTGAGTCCTGTATTGAGTGTTCTGCCCATCTGCAGTGGCTCTTTCCTTTCTCTACTCCCTAATAGGTTTGGCTCCTGTAACGCTCAGTCAAGTGAGGAGGGAGCGGGGGTGGGGGGGGGGGCAAGCAATGCAATGGACACACACAGCCCTGCTCAGGAGCGAGCCCGCACGTGTGCCGCCATTGGAAATGGCTGCCTATGGTGGCACACGGAGAAGGGGAGGAGCCTAGAGGAGGAGCCTAGAGCACTGACCGTGGTCCCCAGTAGAAGTTTCAGGGCTGCTCTGTGCAATACTATTGCACATAACAGGTAAGTATAACATGTTTTATTTTAGAAATACAATGCACCTTATGCAAGATGAGGCCAATAATTGAAAATGTAGCAATTACCCATCATGCCATGATAAACCCATAGATTGCTGAACCTATTTTACTGTTCATTTGGTCATAATTTATCTTGATGAATTGTAGGACATACTCCTATTTATTATTCATTAAACAAAATAAACTTCTACTCGTCCTGATTAATAGTCATCATAGCAGTGTTCTTTGCTTTAATGTTGGGGAAAGTCTTTACATTGGCAGTGTACAACACAATGCATCTACTGCAGTAAAACCAATATATTCTGAAATGAGAAAGTGCTTCCATTCTAAAAGAGCACTTCAATTATTCAGTGTCTGGAGGAAAATCTGAACTCCATGAAGCTGATGTACTGAACATAAAATATGCCAATATCTGTGCAAAGCTATTGTTCTGCATCAAGGGCCTAGGGGTTAGCGATGTCTAATTCTGAAATTCATTGAACAGAAAATATGGTAGCGCAAGTAACATGACATGTGGAATGAGGCACATCTGTAAAGAGGGGTTTTTCTTGGTTGGTAGTTTGTTGACTTGATGTGAATAACTGCAATGATAATCACCTGGAGAACCTTTGTTCTTTAAGAAGTTTATTTGAATTTTGTATTCTAGAGAGCATGAAGTCATTTGTGTACTTTGAAGTCATTTTTGTGACCAAACCAACTTTAGTTCAGAAGATTCCTGGGATGTTCAGCTACAGGCTTGCCTTGTGATACATGACATCCCCCAGAAATCCTGTCTTCTTTTCGAGGGTTTATTTGTATCAGTGTAAAGCCACCTGTGTACCTAGAATCCAAAAACATAGGTAGCATTGCATATGTCACAAATGCTTTTATTGAAAAGGGACAAATGCTCTTTTCAGAAACAGACTTGGCAAGACATCCATTGGTCAAAACACTGGTTTGGTGTAGGACTTGAAGATGGCATTTAAAATTTTGGAATTATACATTATAATTGCCCATAAGTTAAACATGAGTTAAACATACTTGTTATCTATTATGTAAAATTGTCCTCTTTATGCTCAAATGCTTTTTATATACTTTTCAGTTTTTTCCATCTTTATAGAGCAGGCGTCACTAAATGGCGGATTGCAGTAAGGAAGCAGACTGAGTCAAAGTCTTGTCTGGACCACTTAGCAGCCTGGGTGGACTCCTCTTCTGTGTGTACTCACCTGCCTGCCTCCACTGCTTCTGTTAAACTGACAGCAGGGCAGAAGGTGTGAGGCACAGCAGGTCTGCACTAACGGCTCAAGCTGCCCAACTTTTCAAATTAACAAGTGGGTGATGGGTTGCTGGGGCACGAGGCAGTCCTAGCAACCAATCACTCGCTTCTTAACAAGAAGAGTTGGGAAGCTCCCTTCCTCAGTAAAGACCTGCCGTGTCTCCTACCTTCTGCCATTCTGTGAATTGAATGGAAGCAGCAGGGGGCAAGCAGGCGAGTACACACAAGAGGAGTCCACCCCGCTATGCCCCCCAGCCTCTGTCCTCTTGTGTTAGGATAGGTCTATGAAGGGGGGAGAGTTGTAACTGCAATGGGGACTGTGGCCTAATGGAGGGGCTATGATGTGAGGGGGGTCTGTGATTGCAAGGGGGCTGTGAGTACAGGAGGGTGTTGTGATGTAGGGGGGTGACTTAAGGGGTGCTGTGATGTGAGGGGGGTACGTGATTGCAAAAGGGGTTTGATGTACGTAGGGCTGTAATGTGGGCAGGGGAACTATGATGTAAAAGGGACTGTGTTGAGAAGGTGACTGTGATGTGAAAGGGGGGGAATGGGGTCTGTGATGTAAAGGAGGGGACAAAGGACACTGATGTAAAGGGGGCTGTGATGTGAAGGATCTGAGTCTTAGAACAAAATTTAGATTCGGACCTCTGCAGGAAGAAAGTTTTTACTGACTAGACCTCTGTTAATTCAGTACCCCTGTTATAGAGCCTCCAAATGATTTTTAATGCATTGCCAATTTTTCTCATTCAAAACCCTCATATCTTTAGGTAGGACTAACACATATTGTAAGTATTATATCACCTATTTCTGAAGAGCTCATAGGCATGTTTCATGATAAAAAATAAAATATGTGACCATAGTTGTCACTTGCAAAACATATTCTAATAATATCAAATCCTAGCATTGTTTGACTTCATTACCATTTTTACAGAATGAATGTGCTTTAAATAAGGAATGTCCTTAATGTACTTTTTCACCTGGAGTGTTTGCTCTGCTTTTAAGCTTCAATTACTGACATTTCCTCATTTACATATCATACAGCTTTCAGCATGCTGCAGAATATCAATTAAATGTCTTGATACACACTGCAAAGAGGACAAAAACTGTCATGGAGATATTTGCTACTTTTTTTTCATTTTATTGGTGATTAGAGTTTCAAAAGAATTTTTTTTTCTTATGTAAATTATCTGCAGCCCAAGATTATCAGAGCGCAAGAATCCCTAGTATTTAAAAGAGAAATTCATGTGCTGCGAATATGCGTTATGCCCCTATACAAACACTGCAGAAATCATCTGTCCTAGCTCCCACGGTGAGGATAGATTGTGTCCCCTGTGTCAGGCAATGTTATTCATGGTTAGGGCAGCAAAAGGCAACCTCCCTGTTCTCACCTTTGGGACAGGCAGCAGGCAAAACGGTGTCAGAAAAAAAGAGCAGCCTCATGCTTGCCTTCTGTTACAAGCAGGAGGTCCGCATTATTGGAAGCACACTTTATAGTATGTATACACACCAACAGTTCTGAATGTGCATCTGGCCAAAATGATTGCATGGCTCTGCACTGTCCTGAAAGGAGGAATAATTCTCTTATTTTTGGGATATGTGATGGAATGAGACTTTTAAAGGCTAAGTTCACCTTTGGAGCATGTTACACAGTACACTCATATTTAAGGTGTAATGTGTAACATGCTCCAGCAGCCACCCTGATTCTCCCCCTGTGACGGCGGGCAGGTGATCGTCTCCCTGCACAAATTAATAACAGCACAGCCGTGTGGGGCTCTGCCCACACAGCCATGTCATTCATTCGTAGAGTTCTGTGAATGAATGAATTACAACTACTGTCTTGAATTTCAGCAGACAGCTTATAGTTCTTAATGAACTGTGAGTGAACCAGTGAGTGCTCTCATAGTTTATTGATCTTCCTGGACTTCAGTAACTGGTTGTCCATACTCAAAATATGTGCAGACAGCTATACTGAGTGTCTATAGGTGCCTGGCATTGCACCTGTCATCTACTGATCATTGGTGCAATGCTTTCCAGGCTACTGCGGCAAAAAAATAATAAATGCTCATTTTTTTCTGCAGAAATATGTGCATTTATTAATTGTTTCCCAAAAGGTGAACTTATCCTTTAAATATCCTAGTATTAAGGAGGTTTTATTTTATTTTTTGCTGTGCTCCTACAATTGTAAGTATTTAAAATGTATCCTTATGCAGCCAGCTGGTGGGAGATAAGTTACAACTACCGACATTCCATGTTGAATAACTGCCTTCATATGGTGGACCCAGTCAGGAAAATTATCTATTTTATAATCTTTCCTTTTGGGTTAGGGAGAAGATCATGGTGGGCGAATTTCTTCCGTGAGGCCTGATCGGGTACAAGAAAGGATAGGGGTATAGAATAGGTACTAAGAACCTGGAATGACCACATAAGATTAACCTAAAAAAGTACACAATATAATCAATGTAAGGGCCACCAGTGACCAGGTAAAATCCATGAGTGAACTGCTGATGCTCTCAGGAAATACTGCAATTCTCCTAAATTGAGAAAGCCACTTAGTTTATCTTAATCTCAGTTTTAAAACCAAATATAACAGGCATCTGGCATTTTTTTTAAATTGTCCACTAATGTACAGTATATGTGAGCGGTAGGCATTAATTAATTCAAAAAAATTTTGATGCTTGTATCAGTGAACACAATGGCTTATAATTCTAGAGCCTGTGACTCAGGAACTACGGTCTTCAGGTCAGAATACTATGGAGCTGTAGGAATGGAAATCATGAGCATTCAGAAGGAATGTTGAATCTCCAGGGTCAACTTAAATATTAAAATAGTCATTCAATACATCTGAAATTAAAAGTAAGAAAGTAAAACTGATATGTAGAGGTGGATAATTGCCATAAAATATATAATACTTAGGAGTCCATTGATAAATAATGTGTTGGACGAATGACTCAAGCATTCACCCAGCCATCATGATTTTAAACCATATTTTGTGTAATATGTTGCTTTCCTATAATCGTCAGTTCCATCTTGTGGCCATACTCTTATATATACCTGATGATTGAGTTATTTCAGGGAAAAAACATATAAAGCAAAATATTGTCAGGATTTCTGATGGTTGGCTGAATACTATTGACATTAGCCCAACATTGTATTTTACAAAAAGACCCCTTAGTGGCCAGGAGACCAGTTTCTCTTCCATCACCCAAGCAGAACCCATTACTTGTGTCCCACTTAAATTCAGAACCGTTTTGAGGAGTTAAACAAGAGTGTGCATTGTAATATTATCCAAAAAGTCCTCACTTCAATAAGGTTTGAAACCTACAGGGTGGGATACATTGTGGAAATTTTTGCAATGTTCTTCTGCCAGATGTAGGAACAAAAGCTTCTGTTCTTATGTATTTTTCCTGTGTTTGTTTACTTGAGTAAATATCTGCACCATCCCAGGGCCACTACTCTTGGCATTAGTTTCAAGAACCTGTCTCCAACCCTCTCTTCTCCTTCTTTATTGGCACAGTATTCACATTGCACAGCTTCAGCAAACACTTTCACAGTTTAATAAGTTTATATGACAGATCTGTTATCTGTTAGTAGACTTTGAATCTTCTTCATTATTTATAGGCCTGAAATAGTGCTAAAATTCTGCCCCTCTGACCTTTTTTTCTGAAGCCACATCCTTGGCACTAAGACTCATCTTCTCATGATCACAGCACATTCCTATATACCAGGAGGTGTAACCTCTCCATCATGCTCTCCATGTGTGGGTAAAACTGGGTGTACACTACTACTATTGGCTACTGGCTATTGAACTTCCTTTTACTAGTCCCTTCATACGTGTTGTACGTCACCGCATTCTTGACAGTCGGACTTTGGTTTGACCGTGTGTAGGCAAGACCGCTTGAATGAAATTCCGTCTGAGTTCCATCGGAGTTTATTGTATAATACCAGGTTACCAGTTGCTATATTTCCAAAGAAGAACAATTAACATTTTTTGGCAGTCTTAGAAATTTATAGCTGGCTGAAGGTGGAAATAGAAAGGAAATGTTAAGTGTCCATGCACACTAGGTGGCTGAAAAATGCCAGAACCTCTGTCAGCAAAAGTCGTGGCTCATATTGCACAAGAGTTTTTGCACATTTATAGGCATTTGCTTTTGTAAATTTTTTTTTCCAAAATATTCCCCTCTGCTAATTTTTCACTATAATCAATGCACACTTAAAACACTGAATGCTCCCAAATGCTACATTTATGTATGTCTAACATTTTTTTTGTCTGAAAGCTCTTCTCAAAAACGCACTTGTGATGGTTTCTTTTTCAGCCTGAAAAGGCTCCTCTGCAATAATGCCTGTAAACACCCAAATGTGCATGGACACATAGAGTTGCTTATACAGGCTGAAGAAAAAAAACACCAAAATAAACTTCTGAATGGTCTGTGTATCTGTTAGCTAAGTTATATGTTTAGTTTACCAAAATGTTACCCCTTCATAGAAGATCTCAATTTTTGAGTGGTGTATACATTTAAACGAAATCTATGGTCACAGCTTACACATTTATTTTATAACACAAACAGTAGTTATTTTTGGCAATTTGATATAAGATTACTTAAAAAATCTCCTTTCATGTTGTGAGTTCTGTCTGTCTGCTGGCCATCTCTTTCCACAACTTCCTAGATTCCCTGCATGCCTCTTCTCTGCTGTTTACTTTCACTTTCTAAGGACTACATATCCCATGGTACCTTGCTGCCTCCAAACTGTAATTCCTGTACTGACTCTGCCTCCTGAAACACCTCCTCTCAGCACCTCTAAGAAGGCAGGCTCTGTGAAATGTGACACAGCAGTGCCCACACACAGGGCATAGTGAATACGTGTCACGCAATTCAAGGAAGTAAATGTGTGGGGATCTTTACAGGATATGTTTACAAGCTTCAAGCTTGTTCAGAATAATATGATTAGACTAGAAATAATGGAAATGCAATGTGGAAATGAATATATGATTTTGGTCTTAAGCCTTCCCCAATTGTTCACAGATTGGTAAAACTATTGGATACCCTATCTGAAGTCTTAAAGTCTGTTCTTTGAAAAAAGTGTAATCTATGTTATTTCTTTCTTTTTGTACTTCTAAACTGAGACAGAGCCTATTTCCTTCTGCATGAGCCTAACAGCCAGTGAAGCACAGTTCATTTCCCTGCAGACTGCCAAAGCAAACTGAAAACAAAGTGCACTGAATCACTGACAACATTACTGTATTACAATGATATTTATAAGCCAGGTCAAACGACAACTGCCAGAGCTGAGGACCTTTGTTCCATAGTTTCATACACTGGTTATTTTTTTTTTTTTCCTCACAAAGTTTAATACATTTTTTATATACTAATTGCTTTTACAGGAAATAGGAGAAGATGAAAATAAAAGATACTAAGCAGCAAAGATATGAATCAATAAATTTAAAATATATCAGCTGCAGTGAAAAAACGTGCTAGTCAGTAAATATGAATAAAGAAAACCAGTTCAACGCGCTAGGTGATATTCATTTAGGCAATAATATATATTGTATAAATTGCAATGTGACAGTCCTAACAAAGTGATGTTGACAGGTGCTCAGGCTCATTGCTGTCATATTGTAATTTATACAATATATATTATTGCCTAAAGTTGTATCACCTAGGGCGGTGAACTGGTTTTCTTTAATAGGAGAAGATGCCCACATTCCTAGTGACATAGACTAGTGTGTTGGACACTCAGTTGGGATTTTAAAGGGCATAGACTCCAAGGATTATGCCACGTACACACGATTGGAATTTCCGACAACAAATGTTGGATGTGAGCTTGTTGTCGGAAATTCCAACCGTGTGTAGGCTCCATCGGACATTTGCTGTCGAAATTTCCGACAACAGATGTTTGAGATCTGGATCTCAGATTTTCCGACAACAAAATCCGTTGTCGTAAATTCCGAGTGTGTGTAGACAATTCCAACGCACAAAATTCCACGCATACTCGGAATCAAGCAGAAGAGCCGCACTGGCTATTGGACTTCATTTTTCTCGGCTCGTCGTACGTGTTGTACGTCACCGCGTTCTTGACGTTCCGAATTTCCGACAACATTTGTGTGACCGTGTGTATCCAAAACAAGTTTGAGCCAACATCCGTCGGAAAAAAATCTACGGTTTTTGTTGTCGGAAAAACCGATCGTCTGTACGCGGCATAAGAGATACAAAACAACTTTATTTATATAGATTAAAATGTATCAAATACATATAAAAATACCGAGCGGTTTACAGTTCACTGAATAGTGTTGGTAAATATGTGGGTCATACAGACAGGATTGTACCTAATGCGTTTCGAGGATTTACAATTTTTTCTCTTCTTCAGGGGTAAGTAGTTAAAGTACACAATTTATTTACAATGGAAAAAGGGAAGGAAAAATAAGGAAAAATACATTTAGATATTTTGGAACATCTTACATACAGCTTGACAACACTATGTATGTATTTACTGACCCTATGGATATAAATCTCTATTCTGTGCTACCGCATCACTTTAAAAACATAGACAAAGCTTTTGCCGCTGTTTGCTAACAAGAGTGTTAGGGCTCGCAACAGTTCACCCACAAGGGGTGCGGGAATGGACCAGAAAAATGCCCTAATGGTGCTGTAGGTGTGAAACTATGAAATCATTCTAGTGTGCTTTCATTAAGAGCCCTTGCACACTGGGGCGGGGGCGGCGTCGGCGGTAAAACGCCGCTATTATTAGCGGCGTCTTACCGTCGGTATTCAGCCGCTAGTGTGTCGGTTTTACCCCCCCCGCTAGCGGCCGAGAAAGGGTTAAGTACCACCGCAAAGGCGCTTTGCCGGCGGTATAGCCGCGCCATCCCATTGATTTCAAAGGGCAGGAGCGGTAAAGGAGCGGTTTACACTCCGCTCCTTCACCGCTCCGAAGATGCTGCTGGCAGGACTTTTTTTACCGTCCTGCCAGCGCACCGCTCCCTGAGGGCTTTCACACTGGATACACAGCAGCGGCATTTTCAAGTCGGTTTGCAGGCGCTATTATTAGCGCAATAGCGCCTGCAAACCGCCCCAGTGTGCAAGGGCTCTAACAAATAATCTCCTTCTGATGAAATGTTACAATTTACTTCCATTCCTGAGCTCGGAGGAGAACATTTTTACATTGATACATTGTATACTTTTCACTTCCTGACCAGTGCAGAGTACCTCAAATTGTTATTTTGTACAGTTCTAAAATAGCACCAGCAAACACCAGGTGACAAATACCAAACGTTTTATATATATATATATATATATATATATATATATATATATATATATATATATATAAAACCAGAAGAGATGGAGCAGATTGGACCACTTAGTCTTTTTTCTGCCATCACTCTTCTCTGATTCTATGCTTTTGACCAGGCTTACAAATGTCATTGTGATGTTATAAGGTTGTCAGTGCTTCATTCAGTGCACTTTTTTCAGTGCTAGCAGGGAGGATGGAGAAATGTTCAGGGTATATAATTCTTGAAATCCTTTCCCATGACCTGCCGCTGAGAAGGTTTGGGGGGCGGGGGGGGGGGGGGGTAAACACATACATGGGCCATTTTTTTTCTTAAATAATGTGAAGGGGATTTGTATCCACCGAAAATCTCTGTTGTCTGGTGGTCACTTACTTGGCGGTGACCACCAGACAACAGTCGCATTCCAACCCTTCTAAAACATTGTTAATGAAGGACTAAAGTTTTCATGGGTATGAAAGATAGCCATGATTAAGCCTGGATTCAGGGCAGAGCTTCATATTAAAGGAAAGTACAGTCAAAGCTTGTGTGGTTGTACTTCTCCTGTGGACCACAAGCAGTTCGTTCTGTACTCCTGTTTTCAGTGGCTGACATCACAGAGTCAGTCCAGGCTGGGGCAAGACAATAAAGTCGGGATCCGCCCACAATCCTGGACTGGCACCTAGTTCAGCCTTTCAGCAAGCCCCTGGGAGCCTGAGCCACCCACTCCCAGCCCGTCTACAGCCCATCGCTCCAGTGAGCGCGGGGGGGGGGGGGGTCAGAGCAGAGAGCCGGTGACTAACAATTACCAGCTCTCTGCTCAGGGAGCTCTGAGAATTGAGTGATCAGGGGTCTTTGATCACTCAGTTCCCAGTATTAGAGCCTGCAGGGACAGATCCAGCATTTGACCAATGCTGCATTCACCTAGGTAAGTATGATTTAAAAAGAAAAATTCCATACTTCTCTCTTAAATATATGTGCCCTGATTGTCTGAAAGGTGTGCCAATCAAACACTAATCAGTTGTTTCTCAAACAAAATCTCAAGGGCAATTACAAACTGACCACAAGTGAACATACAGTACACTGGAAGCAAACATATTTTTCAGTTTTATATTTTCCAGCATTCAATAGGTAATTTTTATACTGAAAAGATACAAAATCAAGCAATGTTATGGACTGAATGCTGGCAGAGGATATTATTGAGTGCATTTTGTACATTTTAAAGTGAACTTGTACCATATCTTGAACACTTAAAAGTCTGCCTAAGAGCACACACAACAAGGTGCATGCTATTACTTAAAAATGGAAAAATGGACCTTCAGTCAAAAAGCCTTTTTCTTTTTTTTCTTTTTTTTTACCTCTTTTTTTTTTTTTTTTTGCACTTCATCCCCCCTCTACCTAAACTAAATGAGTGAAGAGCACAGAAGAGTGCATCTCTGACTTATACAAGTGTTAATAGTAAGCATCTTGTGCTTTCTGTTCTCAGACTGAGCTTTTCATTTTCATATGTTCAAAAATATAGCGCAGGTTCATTTTGACATTGGTGGTTCAGTGTAGTATACGTTGATTTAAAGTTGGTGCTTCCTTCTCCTGGTGGAGGCTCACATTTTCACGTTAGAATAGAAGGGGGTTTGAAGCCTCACAGTCACTCCCAAGCACAATGGTAATATTCCCCTGAATCACCATTCCCAAATGAATTTATATTATAGAATTGTGCTCATGTTTTCTGCCCTTTCTTTTATCCCTTAATCTGCTACTTAAAGTGTTACTAAACCCACAACAGTAAAATCAGTCTATATATGCAGTAAAGCATGCTTGTTATCCTCACTGTGGAACCTAAGAGGTTAATCCTGCACATTGTGTAAAAAGGCTGTTTGATCCTGTCTTCTCTGATCCTCCCCTCCTTACACTGTCCCTAATAATTTCCTGATAACACAGAGTCTATGGAGTCAGGCTGCACATGCTCAATTTGGTGTATATTGCTAGAGAGTTTTTTTTTTTTTCTTGGGAGGGTGCATGTGATCAGCACAGGACCAATCAGCGCTGTCCAGACAGAGGGTCAGGGGTCTTGCAGTCTCATAGCACAGTCAGAAAACCCCTACACACTTTAACCAGTGCTTGGCTGGACACTGATAGAATCACAAAACTTCTCTAACTGCTGATGAGAAAAGGTATTTAGCAGTTTATATTTACTAAAATAATTGCATTTGCATGTACTGTGTGATGTGAGAGACCAGATATTGTGATTGCAGGGTCCTGGGTTCAGTAACACTTTAAGCAAACAACTGTCCTGATTTTTCAAGCTCTTTTATCTTTTTTTATCCCATTGTATAAATGTGTCTATCACATTTTTGTGAAGTTCCTTTTTTATCCATAGTAATATGAATTAAAAACTAGTGATTAATTGTGATTGTAGGGAATGTGTGATATTTCTGTCATTTTAATAGCAGCAGGATTTTTTCGTGCTTTCCTGTGGTTTATACGTTTGTGAACCTTCAGACAAAATTACACTCAATAAATGATATCTTGTGCATGCATTATTATATATGTCCACAAGATGGCACAGTTCCATATATCTGCATTCTCTCTTGTGTGAAATGTATATTTTAGTCTCCCAGCGCAAACTAGGCTTCATGTGAATTACTGAAGTAGAAACAAATATATAATAATAAATAAAACAGAAAGCACAATTATGTTTGTATAATTTTCTATTATTTTAAATGCAGCTGTCACAGTTTTGGATGCATGCTAGAACATTTTAATATTACAATAACAATAACAAAGAGAATCTGTCTCTTATTAAAGTAAGTTTTAATAGCGCTTGTAGGTGTTAATTTTACAAAACTAAAATATACTGTAAATCCGGGCCCCGCCAACAACATTGACAGCTTTCATTCCAAGGATCTTCTGCATAGATTTATTTAAATTAACACCAAAACATATTTATTTATTTTATTGCAGCTACTAGTATAGAGTCAACAATTTACAAAGCTCTCTACATATACTGTATATTGTATTCACACCAGTCCCTCCCCTCAAGGAGCTTACAATCTAAGTTCTCTAACTCACATTCATACATACACATACTAGGCCCAATTTAGACAAGAGCCAGTTAACAGACCAGCATGTCTTTGGCATGTGGAAGGAAACCACACGCCAAAGGCACAAAGAGGACATGCGAACTCCATGCAGGTAGTTCTGTGGTCAGGATTCCGTGGTCAGGATTCAAACCAACAACCCTAGAGCTGCCAGGCATTAGTGCTAACAATTTAGCCACTGTGCTTCCCAAAATGTAATTAATGTAATATCTCTCTCTACTTCAATTGTCATATATCCAACATCTTTATTTGCATATTTCATCTAAAATCTTGCCTGTTAGGTGGTGGCCTATCTGTTATGATTTTTTTAGTCCATCCTCTTGATTTTACTGGACTAGAATTTGATCTTTTTGAGTATGATCCTTGTCAAATGTATAAAACCTAAAGGAAAATATGCTTTGTTTGCAGCAACCAATCAGATTGCAGTTTACATTTTCTAAAAGAAAGAGAAAAAGAAAGACGAGAAAGACATATTACTGATTACAACATTCCACTTCCCCCTTACATCCAGTGTCTGCTTAGCTGTCTTTAAGAATATTGGAGCCATGAAACAAACTGTACCCTGTTATGCGATGCTTAAAGCTGAAGTTTAGGTATGACAATTTGTACATAGTTGCATTAGTCCAGCTTAGACCAATTTAAGTATGACAGACCCAATCAGGACAGGGGCTTGTGGAGGGGACTAGGGGCTAGCCTTCTACCCACTGATAATGGCCTATGGAGGAGATCGGGGATTTTGTCTGTTTCTCCCGGTCAGAGCATGGTAGAGAGCTTGGTTAGGCCTCTGATCCCATGGAGAGAGCAGATCATTCTCTAATGATGGACAACAAGGTGATGAGTGCTGAGAACGAGGCTTGAATCGATTCTCTGCTTAAAACGGAGTTCCACCCTTTTGAAAGGTGGCCTTAAACTAAAGACCACCCCTCCACCCCTCATTTTTGGATATTTGGAATTTTGTTTTCTTTTGTACCTTTTTTGAAGTACTAAGTGTACTTTCATCCTAGGTCGGCTGCGGCCCAAGAGGCCATGTCTTCTGCAGCAAGCCCTCCTCCTTCTCCTCTGCTGTCTTCTGGGACCTGTGTGTCCCCCAGAAGACAAGCTGGCTATTCACAAAGCGGCGCGCGACTCGCGCATCCGCAGTAGGAAACCGGCTGTGAAGCCGCAAGGCTCCACTGCCGCTTTCCCTTAGTTACAATGGTGGAGCCTGCACCAGATCCGATGGATGGATTGGCTTTGGGAAGGCCGACATCGAGGGCTCCCTGGACAGGTGAGTGTCCTTATTAAAAGTCAGCAGCTACAGTGTTTGGGGCTGGAACAAATGTTTGTGGCTGGAACTCCGCTTTAAGGTAAATGAAGCTTCCCTTCTGGAGTGGTTGGAAGGGTGTCGCGTTAATCAGAATAATAGTCAGGGGGGATATGGTGGCCCTCCTGCAAACTGGGTTGGAGAAGCTCCTCCATGTGGGAGGATACAATATTTATCAACAATCTCCCTAAAGAAATCTTTAAGGATACATTAATTCCACTTTTTCTTAATATGACTTTTCTAATGGACAGATTACACAAGTACCTGAAAAACAATGTAATGTTACTTTGTGTATTCAGGGATGGGCTTTTTGCCAGACTGTCTGCGGTGGACTCCCAGATTAATCAAAGCAATGTCTGGTAGCCTGGTTGTTGATTAGCTTACCATTAATTAGATCACTGTTAGCGGTTGGCTGTTCATTAGATGTACTGGTGATATTACTGTTAACAGTTTGCATTGTTTAAGATAATGTGATCAAGCTCTTACCTGATTTTGTGTGGTATATATTCTGTGTAAATTTACAATAAAGAGAGTTTCAGTTTGCACCTAAGCTAGTGTCATTTAGTTCTTGGGTGCAATTCTCAGCTATAATACCTGGTTCCTGGTTTCAGAGTGGAGGAAGTTGTATCTTGAATGAGGCACCCAGGCTGGGTGTCAGGTGGTCCATCACAGTCGCCACTACTACAGGGATCTTCACTAGTTTCTAGACCCTATGCTAAGTGGCTGCCCTGCTGCATTGTGAACACAGAAGGTTGCTTACTCAGCATGGGTGCCATTCAGAGGAAGACTTTGCATTTTCTAAATATTTGCAAAACATTCCCTCATTGGACAAGATGGAGAGGTGGCACGCTGATGTCACAATCTCCACCTTGCCCAATCAGAGAGAACTTTGCATTCATTGAGAAAATGCAAAGTGTTTCTGAATTGCGCCCTTGCTGAGCAGGGGGACCTCCTCGATTAGTAGGCTACAGGGCAGCTGCTTCACACGGGACATATACAGACATGTACTAAATCACCTGCCCACACCGTGACCTGATCCACCTTTGTGACAGAGTTCTGTGAATCAATGAACTACAAGTATCGTTGGCCACCACGGCCGATGGTTTGTAGTGCTTAATGATGGATGAGAGCGCTGGCGAGCACTCTCATAGTTCATTGATCTTTCTGCTCTTCGGTAACTGTCTGCCTGTACTGACAGTCTGCAGGAGCCTGACATTGCACCCACAATCTGCTGATCATGGGTGCAATGCTTTACAGGCTTTTAAAAATAAAAAATAATAAATGCACATTTTTCACCTGTAAAAAAATATGCATTTATTATTATTATTTTTATTATTTTTTTAAAGTTAACTTGTCCTTTAAAGGTATTTTTAAGTGTGTTTTTCATGCTTTGTGCGATTTCAGGCATAAACATTTTTGTTTAAGCCAATAGAAAGCAGGTTACTAGGAGGAGACTGGCTTTTAGATATAAAAAAGCATGAAGGATGCTAGGTATGTGCATTTTTCAGGTGCTTCGATTGAGATCTAAAAGCCAGAAATGGAAGATCCTGCCCAAAAGAATCTCCTGCACCTCTTTAACATGAAAAGTGACTACGCTATTGCACTTTTCTCGAAATATGCAACAAATCACTCAGTTATGAATGAGTGTTTTAATGTTCTCATCACCATGCTCAACTGTTTTTTTCAGGTGACGTGATCAAGGACTTAATCATGCAACAAAGCCTGGTGGGTTTGGCACAAAAAATATTGCGCTGTTGTTACATTCTTTTTTTTATTGTGAATATTTTGTGTTCCCCATTTTAAAGCCTTAAATAAAATTTGCTGTAGGAACATCATGACATGAATATATAGAGACTTTGGGGTTGTTTTACTAAAACCGGAGAGTGCAAAATCTGGTGAAGCTGTGCATGGTAGCCAATCAGCTTCTAACTTCAGCTTATTCAATTAAGCTTTGACAAAAAAAATGAAAGCTATTTGGTTTCTATGCAGAGCTGCACCAGATTTTACGCTCTCCAGTTTTAGTAAATCAACCCCTGTATATTGGTCCTCTGAATTGCTTAGTGTTGTGTTTGCTGCTGGTAATTGATCACTACCTGACTTTTATGACGTGAATTAAAATAATACCTGGTGATTGTGGTTGTTTTTTTTTTTTTTCTGGATTTTTGAGTAATGAACTATACAAAAACACACCAAACTTGGTTGTTGTAAATTGTTAAACAGTGGCTTGTCTGGAAGTTGGTTTTTGTGTGCAAACTATTTGTAAACTCAGCTCTGTCTGCTCATAAAATTCATAGTCAGAACATTGGATTGGGAAGTCCAGTGCAATGTTCGTAGATGGGACAGGGGTAGCACGGTCAGTGGGATGCAGGATTTGGCTGTTTGTATGGATGAACTGGAGACACCAATCCCTTGGCCCAGTGAGTAGATTTTTAGTCAAAATATGCCTCATCAAATTCGGTTTCTGGTAAAACGTAAAATGTCCCTGCTGAGAAGTTTTAAACTATTCATAATTATATTTTTGCCCATCAACCAAATGTTTAGTAACTAAAAGGTTTCCCGTTAGCTAGTTTACACATATAAAATGTCAGTTCTTGGGTGAGAATCTGAGAGCTCCAGCTAAAGTACTCAAAAAACACTTATAAAAAAATCATGCTACAAGTACATAAAAGAATGGACATTTATAGTTAATAGTAGCAATTGAAAAGCGTTTTTGCAGAACAACTTTTACCTGTAAACTAAAATAAGGGAAAAACAAACTGTTTCAAATTCAAGGCCATTTTATACAGTGTAAATGTGTACTTCCTGTCTGGGGTGCACTGTGTTCATCTCGAACATCAAGTTTCTGAGACAAATAAAGCCAAGTTTTAAAGGGGACCTGCATCTACAGTCAGCAGTTCAATGGTTAAATCTATGTACTAGGCAGAGGTGTAATTAGAGAATATTCACTACTATTGACCCATAGCAACACAGTGTTCTTTTGAGCAGTGATAGATCTTCCATTGTTTTAACCACTTCCATATCGGGCAAATTACGGCATTCCGGAAAAAAAAAAAAAAAACACTTTCATGAATTAAAAAAGATCAAAACAGTAAAGTTAGCCTACTTTTTTGTATAATGTCAAAGATGATGTTACACTGAGTAAATAGATACCTAACATGTCACTCTTTAAAATTGCGCACACTCATGGAATGGCGCCAAACTTCTGTACTTAAAGATCTCAATAGCCTATGCTTTCAAAATTTTTATAGGTTACCAGTTTAGAGTTACAGAGGAGGTCTTGTGCTAGAATTATTGCTCTTACTCTAAGGTTGCGGCGATACCTCACATGTGTGGTTTGACCGTCATTCACATATGCGAACGCTTCTGTGTGCGAGCACAAGGGGACAGGGCGATTTCATTTATTTATTTTTTATTGTTTATTTCATAAAATTTTTTTTATTTTTGCACTTTCACTTTAAAAAAAATGTTTGATCACTTTTATTATTCTTAGGAATAGGGCATGACAGGTCTATAAGACCCCACATCTCTCCTCTAGGCTGGAAAGCCTGAGATAAAAAAACAAACCGATCTCAGGCTTTCAAGCCAAACACACGGCAGTGTTTATCACGGCCTCTGAGAGTGATAGAGATGACCGGGGATCATCTGGTCCTTAGTCAGCTCTATGGTAAACTTCTGCCGCCGGCGGATTCCTTCTGTGGCCCACACAGGCGAGCCGGTAGAAACCCTTCAAAGGGGAGGTGGAGGGGAACAAGCCACTATGATTGGTTTTACAGTATAGGGAATCGCCAGCAGAAAAAAATATATGATATCTCAATGATGCCTGTAGCTGCAGGCATCATTCAGATATCTCTACTGAAAGCCCAGGATGTCATATGACGTCCTGTGGTATGGAAGTGGTTAAGAATATTCGACATTATAATAAATAACCAAAAATCCAAATCTGACCAGTTAACTCCAAAATGAGCACAGATCCATAAAATTAGAAAACATTTATGACTATATCATACACGTGGGAATATCAGGGCATACAATGTATGCAATGTATAGGAGCATTCTGGATGAACTTGTCAGTACAGACTCCAAACTAATGCAAAAACAAATATTGTTTTTTTTTTAGAACTATCTTTTAAATCCATATCTAAATGAAGGTATATTTGATTTTAGTGCATTGAACTCAATACTGGTAGATTGTAGTGCAGAGCTCTAACACTAGTTCTGTAACAAGGAGTGTATTTTTAAAAATGATTGCATAGCTGTTTGTCCAGAGAAAATGAATGTACAATAGTTCTGTGCGAATGGGAAAAAATGAAGTTTTTCTTGTAGTTCATCTACAGATCGAATGCTATTCATAAAAATTGGAGGTGTTCAGGAAAATATCAGATTATTGCCACTAGATGATAGTAAATAAGCATTAATTTCCTATGATCCCCAGCTCCATCTAATGTCCATAATGCAGTATTTTCTCAAATCTCTCTATTGTTTATGACTGAAAACCATTGTTGAAATAGAACATTTGATATTGCCCCATTTGTAAAGAACCAATGTATCAGCAGTTTCACTGAACAAATAGTTATGCAAATATTTTCTATAATTAATCTAACACTGACCCTTAACACTAAACTTCCTTGTTAAAAATAAAAAAGTGCAGCCCTCCAATTATATATAGCGCCAAACAGCAAAATAATATTATCTATATTATCAGTGATAAAAGAACATATAAACATCGTTATTCTGTTACTGTGCATATATCAAAGTGAAGTCCAACAATTCAAAAATCCAGACATCACACTCAAAAAGACAATCACAAGGACGAATCTTCATTTCTAGTGCTTCAAAATTGTAGTAAAAAACACCTCTTAATTCCCACCTATTTCATCACCACATTGTGCTCTTCTATTATGCTCACCCAGCAAATTACCTCTGTGCTTACAAAAGCTTAGACAACGCTGAAAATGATGCTCAGTAGAGGACACCACCTGGTCTTCACACACTTAACCTGCACTGGGGACACAGAGAATATAAGAAGGAAGGACAACTGAAGGAAAGATCAACCAGGTATATTTCACTCTAAACAAAACAAATGCTTTAGTGGCTTTGTGAGTATGAACAATCTGTTATAGCATATAATGAGAGTTTTTAATAGTCTGGGTTTAATGACACATTCTTTAGTATGAACAGCACTCCAAGTTTAATCATTCATTCCTCTCTTGATCCTCTGGTATTTACAGCCTTGATTCTCTATATCAAGGATTTCCCCCTCCACAGAAACACCTTCCTCTCAGCTACATTTCATTTAAATAAACATTACATGCATACACTTACAATGGAGATATAGATATGGCGCATGTCAACAGAAAATAAATGCTGCTGTGACGTCATCACGTCCTTTATGGCAAAACCCGCCAGGCGTTTGTCTACAGCGGCATTTATTTTTTATTTACATGCAGCATACCTATATCTCCTTTGTGAGTATGCGTTCAGTGATAATTTTAATCAAATCTAGCAGTAAGCATTATATCCTGTCTGTCCTTGGGTTCCTACTGAGGGTATGGTGTTTCTATGGAGGTGAATCCCTGATACTGGGAATCAGGACTAGAAGTATCTAAGATCAAGAGAGAGATGTTTGTGCTATCTCCTATGTCATTAAGCCTTATCTGACCTTTTGTAAACACAGAGGTAATTTGCAGGGTGAGCATAATAGAAGAGTACATTGTGGAGTTGAAATTAGTAGGAATTAAGAGGCATTCTTAGTTTACGCTTAGCACTAGGATCATTTCTTTTACGATTTACTAAAAAAATGACACTAGTTTATATGTATATAGTGCTTCGTAATATATGTATATATTTTTTTAATACATTTTCTTTATTATGGCCAGGACAATAATATAAGATTTTTAAAATTCAGTTTCAATTTTTTTGCCAGCAAAATATTACACATGAGTACTTTATATATTATATACAGCCACTGTATGACGGTGCAGACTCCTTTTCGTGTATCTGCTTTGCTGCCAATTGTTCACAAATCTCAGTAGCTCAAGTTAGAATTAACATGTCCATGTGAATGCGTCAGAACAGACTCATCCTGCTCCTTCCATACAGTTCTGTCTGAGAGTTCAGTCAAAGACAGTGAGACTGATTTATTAAAGGAGTTGCGATTTGTTACACATCAAGGCCCCATTCACACGGGCAACCCATCTAGCAGATCGGATGGCATGGCAGTCAGGTGAAAATGGATGGACAGGAAGGCTATTTACATTGGACCACTCATAGAGGAGAGTGGGATGTGTCTGTGTCCGCTCTGCATAAACGGAGCGGACACGGACCAGCCATCCACCTGCTCAGCGGGGATCAGTGGACAGATTCATCTTGGATTAGATGGACTCCCCATGTGAAAAGGGCCTAATATGTGTAAATATCCAATCATCTGAAAAACAAACCCCTATTTCTTATTTTAGCTGCATATAATTGGATCACTGATGTGAATAGTCACACAACTGATTTTTAAGATTCTCAACTCCATTAAAAAAAATCTGCAAAAAAAAGCGTAAGGAACCTACTTCTGCTTTCCTCTCTTTATAATGATGATGCTAATTATAATTATTATAATAATACAGGGCTTATAAAGCACAAACAGTTTGCATGGCACTTTACAAAATAAAGGGAGATAGCTGGCTCTGCTGGTGAGAGCTTACAATCTAAAAGGGAAGGCAACTGATACAAAAGGTAATAACTGTGGTGGATGAGTTGATGAAGAAAGTAAAATTCCAGTTGTTAGCAATCCTTACTACAAATTCTGTGTCACTGGAGTTTCCTGCAGTACATGCTTGTAAAACTAGGAGTATGTGTAGTATCAAACAGATACACTGTATAACATAATTGTAAAATTCTGTAAATTTCACAAAACCATTAGGTCACTTTTACACAGGCAGTCCGATCAGATCTACCTGTCAGTTTTTCAGGCGGACCTGATCAGATAATATATGTTTGTCTGTGGGCAGCTGGATGTAAACAGACTTGCATCAGTTTACATCTGATTACCTACGAGTTTGTTAAGATCTGCCAAAAAATGGAAATGATCTGTGCCCTTTTCCATTTGTTTGGACCTAATGTGACAAATTGGTGGCAAATGGATGTAAACAGATACAAGTCTGTTTACATCCAACCACATAGATCCAATATGGGTCCAGATAGCTGTGGTTTTAGAACTGTTGCAAAAAAATAAACAAACAGAGCTATGGGCATATCCACTGCAGATCAGACCAGACAATGTGTCACAGTGTGATGGGAAGCTTTAGAGTTTCCCTTTAAGTCATAGTGAAATAATATATTTTGCTTTCTTGGCATAGCAGGTTTGCCTCTGAGGGTAGGTAATTGTAGCAGCAGTGCATTTGAGATATGCGAGCTCTGTGTTTTTACACACCTGACTAGTACACATGACCCACTTTTTAATTCACTTTACTTTTTACCTGAACTGTACTGCACATTTTATACATAAACTCACTTTTTCCACTGGTTTGCTAGAAATTCGAGTTGGCTTACTACACTGACGGTTGGTGTTACCATGAGACTGCTGTGGAAGGCAGTCCATGTTATAAAGAGACAATTCTTTCACTGTTGAGGGATGGAGCAGCTTGTCAAAGTTCTAGACAGACTGGCCATGCCTATCATGTCCGTTAATGGAGCTGCATTGGCAAAGTTGCGTTAAGGGCACGGATCTGAAAGGAAGGACGCTTTCCAATGCACTCTATGTGGAATTGTTTACGTGAAATCACAGGTCACATAGCTTAGCTCCTCCCAACCCAACCGAATAGAGCAAGTCAAAGTTTGTAATGAAAAGTATCTAAAACAATGTCAAAAATAACTTGTATTACACTCATGAAGTCATTTATTAAATAAAGAACCATTGTTCTCAAGCATATTCTGTGTCTCTTTATTTTAGGTCGTGTGTGATGCTTAAAAGAATGCACAGAACTACCTATCCATAATGCCTAGCAGCATGTCAGGTAAGTTGCTATTCTTGAAAATGATATTTGCCTAGGACAAAAATCTCAGTTTATATGTTATGCCAGTGGTTATATCTGTGGATTGTACACTATATGTTATATACAAAAGGAAACCTATACTAAGAAAAGTTGAAGGCCATCCTTGTTGACCTTGTCTACTTACCTTGCTACCATGCTGTTCGTGGTCTACAATACTTTCTATGATGCCTTCCTGGAACAAGTATGCAGATCGGGAGTTTTGGCTTCAGTAAGAGGTCACTTGCCTGGGGTTATTCAGTGCATACTAGCACATTATGACATTACCTTGTAGGGAGAAGATTTTTATTTGTTTTTAAGTTAGGTTTACTACCATTTTAAATGTGTCAAAGGCCTGGTTCACACCTATGCATTTTTTTGTGCATTTTTGGTTTTGCAGAAACACACTACAGTCCATTTAACAAGGTTTCCTATGGATGTAGTTCACATCTGTGTATTTTATGGAAAGGGCCAGGGACTTTTTTCTGTTTTATGGTTCCATAGACTTCAATGGATCAAATATGTGCATTGAAAAACGCAAACTGCAACCTGCATAAGTATGAACCAGGCCTAAATGCTAGACGTGTTTAGCGCTTGAGCGTTTATTCTATCCAATGACCAGAATAAATTAATATGGAATAAAATAAAATAAAGTAATCAAATAATATGTGAAATGCGCAGCTATAGGGGCATTTTTGACGACTGCATGTTGTTTTTTTATTTATTTTTTTACAGTTTACTTTTTTGTTCATTCTGTTGTCATCAGGGAATCCCTACTGACAGCAAGGATGAGTCATTGTTGTTAGGGCACCGGCAGCTCTGAGCTGAGCTGTCACATTTAGCAGTTGTAGAAATAACACTGCTAAATGTTTCAGTTCCCGCTGCAGTCAGTCTTCAGTAAAACAATGTGCAAAAACATGTTAAATACAGTAAAATAGAAAAATTTACTCGTGCAGTATTTACCGTGTATTTTTTTGTAAATTGCACGTTCATGGGTTTTATCTCAAATAATCATGCAGTATTTAACACTTAGTGAATTGAGCCCTGTACCTGAACTCCTCGTATAAGAGTTGGGATGGCCTGTAGCATCTGCTGTTTTGGTACTGGGTCCTGAAGGCAGCGGCTTTTGGCATACAGCGTACCAGGTGATCTCACTGGCAGGGTGAAGGGGTGAGCCAGTTGGCCATGTCCTATTAACTTCTAAAGGGTTTCCCTGCCCACCGTGCTTAACAGCATCTGCCTGATATCTCAGCCATCCTATCTTCCACAACTGCTAACCAAGATTAATTCTGCCCTTTGAGGCTTAATAAGTACAGGTGCATGTGTATTTTTGGGGGGTGCTGTCGCTTTATTTGTTTTGGCACAGACCGATACTCCTCTCAGCTTCCTGCTGGGTTACAGGCCCATTATTCCTCAGCAGGTCATGGCTTCTCTGATGCAGAGAGGTGAGGAGGAAGAGACTGGGGGCTCACAGATTTTTTCATCAGGTTAGGAGGCCCTATTGCAAAGTTTGCCCTGCAATAGCTCCCCTATAAGTCAGAATTGCTCTAAATCCCTACCCTTATTAGGTATCTCCACTGCTTCATGGGCACAATCCTCTCTTTGTTTGTGTCAAGGGTGGAGTTCTCTGCAACCATTTCTGGGCTGCAAGATCAGCTCTCAGGAGTTATCACTAGCCTTGGACATAAACATGAGTACTCTCTTCCCTCCCTCCTCCCCTTTTGAGGGATGATGAGACATCAGTAGAAGTTCCCCTGAAGGAAGCAGAGGAGGAAGAAGCAGAAGACATTGAGAATGATCAAGAATCCTCTCTTCAAAATGAGTTCTCTCTGAAAGAATCTCAGTGTCCGGAATGTTATCTGGAAGGTCCTGCCATTTGGCAGCTACTGGAAAATTTTTCAGGAGCCGTGAGCTTCTTAATAGATGCATTGGAGGATTCCATAAGGCACCATGTCTGTCCACATGAGAAGGATCCTATGTCTTAAGTGTTGGGTGGCAGAGCTTCCCTACAAGCAGAACATTGAGAGACTGCCTTTTGAGTGTGGATGTATATTAAGACCATCCCTGGATACCTACATCCAGAAGGTAACTGTGAGGAAGAGTACTCCCTTACCTCCTAAAAAGAAGGCAAAGGTTACAGATCGGAAGCCAGTAGTGCCTCCAAAGTCCAAGAGAAGTTCCTTTCATAAGCAACCAGTTTCAGTCTCTAAATAAATGCCACATCCCAGTTTCATAAGAACTGGAACCCCAAGCCCTCCATTCCTGGAGGTGAATCCTCCTCTCAGTGAAGGGACACCCCTATTCGCTTAGGGGATGCCTCAAACAACTGGATCCGTATACTGGTTTCCAGAGGATACAAGCTGGAACAGCACAGTTTAGGAGATATTCAGAGTGCATGCAGCCGGTGACGTTACCAGCACATGCGCTCTAAAGGTCCAGCATACAGTGCCGAACAGTCAGAGGATGTGCCGTGAACGGTGGCTCCCGCACACATATGATGCATACTAGCACATTATGACATTGCCTTGCAGGGGATTTTTTTCCCATCAACTGAGGTTTATTAGGCTTTCAGGAAAAGTATTTTACAAGTAAATTACAAATACTAATATTTCATGTTTAATTTTTGCGACAGTCATTTGTAACAGTGTGCTTTGCTATGTATACAGTACTTTGACATATGACAAGCAAACCATATGACATTTATTTGAGGAGGAGAGGTTAAAAATCTAAAATGCGAGCAAGGAAACAAAGAAAACCATTATGGTAAATTACACCAAATTAAAATGTGCATAAAGATGAAAAAAACACCTGCCATAAAATGTTAAAAATCTATAAAAGTGCATGTTTTTTTCACATCGCACTGTGTAAATTAATGAGAGAGCATTTCTTTTATGAACATTTCATGATTTTTAACATAAACACAATTAGCATAAAAGCAGTTAGTCTTATGCCGCGCACACACGACCAGTTTTGCCGTCGGAATAAACTCCGAAGGTTTCTGAGACGGAATTCCATTCAAGCGGTCTTGCCTACACACGGTCAAACCAAAGTCCGACCAAAGTCGTGACGTACAACACTTACAACGGGACTAGAAAAAGGAAGTTCAATAGCCAATAGCCAATAGCTTCCGTCTCGTACTTGCTTCAGAGCATGCGTTGTTTTTGGTCCGTCGGAACAGCATACAGACGATCGGTTTTCTCGATAGGAATTGGTTCCTTCGGAAATATTTAAAATATGTTCCATTTCTAGGTCCGTCAGAATTTTCAAAAAAAAAATTTCGATGAGGCCTACACATGATCGGAATAGACAATAAATAGCTTCCGTCGGACTTTTTCTGTCGGACTTTCCGCTCGTGTGTAGGCATCTTTAGATTTTACTGTTTTCAGTTGTTTGATTGAGTTGTTAAATCCCTGGAGCCCAACCTGCTGCTCATAAGCACCTAACTGTGTGGTCTTTGGAGCTCTCACAGAAAGTGATTTATATTTGTGTCTTCTCAGACCAGTGAAAAATAAATATTCTTTAGACCAGCTTCTAGTAGTTAAATAGCAGGCCTACACTCAAAAAATAACTTGGCATCATTCTACACCTTGCCCCTTCTTGTTACACATTTGCAGGTATTTCGGGGGAAGCAGGAACCTTTTTTTTCCCTAGGTGCACCCTAAGGTGCTGAAAATAATTTCTTCATTCCTTGCCTAGGGGAGGATGATGTAAACCTCAGCTCACCCACCGTGGGTGATCAGGAAGTGACAGCCAGCTCTTGAATGCAAGATATTGGCACCAGGAGATAAGAAACTTGCGACAAATTGGGAGCTTGGGAGATGACTTTTAGTTTTCCCATAGTCTGGTGAAATTCCTCTTTAGTTTCTTTTACTCTGTTCTTACTTTTTCTGTGCTGTCCATCCCTCTTTAGACCCCTTTCACACTGAGGCGCTTTTCAGGCACTTTCATGCTAAAAAAAGCACCTGAAAAGCTCACGAAAACCTATTTCCATTAAAATCAATGAATGCTTTTCACACAAAACCATTATTGTTTGTAATGGAAATAGGTTTTCGTGAGCTTTTCAGGTGCTTTTTTTCTCCATTGAAATGAATGGAAAGCTCTTCAAAGGCACCTGAAAAGCTCTTCAAAAGTGCTCAGTGTTTTACTGGCAGTTTAGAAGCGCCTCAGTGTGAAAGGAGCCTTATATTTTTTTTGCCTCAACACTTTTATAATGGATCACGCTGAGCAAAATATGAAATGTTGTTGTTGTTGTTCTTCAGTCGTTTAGTTGTGTCTGACTCTTCGTGACCTCACGGTCCATAGCATACCAGGCTTTTCTGTCCTCCACTGCCTCCTGGAGCTTGCTTAACTTCATGTTCATTGGTTTGATGATACTATCTTTCCCTCTTGTTTTCTGTCGTCCTCTTCTCCTTTTTCCTTCCATTTTTCCCAGCATCAGGGTCTTTTCCAATGAGTCCTCTCTTCGCATTAGGTAGCCAAAGTATTCAAGTTTCAGCTTCCTGTGTCCTTCCAGTGAATATTCAGGGTTGATTTCCTTCAAGATTGACTGGTTTGATTTTCTTGCCATCCAAGGGACTTTCAAGAGTCTTTTCCAACACAATAGTTAAAAAGCATCAATTCTTTGGCGTTCAGCCTTCTCTATGGTCCAACTTTCACAGCCATAGGTTACTACTGGGAATATCATAGGTGTGACTATAGGGCACTTTGTCGGTAGGGTGATGTCTCTGCTTTTTATAATGTTGTCTAGGTTTGCCATTGCTTTTCTTCCAAAGAAGCAAGCGTCTCTTAATTTCATGGCTACAGTCACCTTCTGCGGTGATCTTGGAGCCTGGGAAGATAAAATCTGTCACTGTTTCCATTTCTTCTCCTTCTATTTGCCAAAGAGTCATGGGACTGGTTGCCATGATCTTAGTTTTCTTAATGTTCAGTTTCAGGTCAGCTTTTGCGCTCTCCTTTTTCACCTTCATTAAGAGACTCTAGTCCTTCTTCACATTTTGCCATTAGTGTGGTATCGTCTGCATATCTCAGGTTGTTGATGTTTCTCCCAGCGATCTTAATTCCGGCTTGTGATTCGTCGATCCTGGCATTTTGCATTATGTACTCTGCATATAATTTAAATAAGTAGGGTGACAATATACATCATTGCCACACTCCTCTTTTATTTTTTCAATTTTGAACCAGTCAGTTGTTCCATGTCCTGTTCTAACTTTTGCTTCTTGACCTGCATACAGGTTTTTCAGAAGACAGGTGGGGTGGTCTGGTATTCCCATTTCTTTCAGTATTTGCCACATCTTGTTGTGATCCAATTGAATGCTTTACTGTAGTCAATAAAGCAGAAGTAGACATTCTTCTGGAACTCCCTTGCTTTCTCCATGATCCAGCAAATGTTGGCAATTTAATCTCTAGTTCCTCTGCCTCTTCAAAATCCAGCTTTTACTTGTGGTAGCTCTCGGTTCACATGCTGCTGAAGCCTTGTAGAATTTTCAGCATAACCTTGCTAGTGTGTGATATGAGTGCAATCGTACGGTAGTTTGAACATTCTTTAGCGCTGCACTTCTTTGGTATCAGAATGTAAATGGACCTCTTTCAGTGTCAAATGTAGCAAAAGCAAATTTTAGGTTGGCTGTAGGATGCAGAAATGTGGGAGCATTGATTTGTAAAGGGGCTGTAATAACAGTGATCTCTAGTTGTCTCATGTAACCTCTATTACTGTCACTTAAAATAGTCTTCAACAACTTCTAAAGCAGAGGTAGGCAACTCTTGAGGGTGGAGGTCTACCTAAACAACATTGAAGAGATCAAAGATTTTCTTTTTTTAACTTAACTATCATCTGTAAAAATGTAAAAGTTAGTCTCAGTGAGAAACTTGGCAGTTATTTTCATTCACAATTTTTTTGAGCGTAAGCCCATATTCACACAGTTCATGTGTGTCCGTCGTGGAGAATCAGTAGATTCTTGCTGGCTGTTGTAATCGCTGTTGTACACACTGCATCTGGACTTAGCAGGGCAGTGTGCAGGAAGTCAGTAGGACAGAGAATGGGGGTCAGCAGGCCTCTAACCTGTGACCCTACTGACCCATCCTCAGCCCTGCTGACCCCCTGTTCTCTCCCCTTCTGACCCCTGTTCTCTACTGTACTGACCCCCCAGAGAAGAGGATAGGAGTCAACAGGGCAGCCTTTAGAGGTCAGCAAGGTAGAAATTTCCCTAATATGCCAGGGAAGCAGTAGTGACACACTGCTGTTTGTTCTACTGGCAGTAATATTCAGCACCAGCCCTCCTCTCTTGTCCATGCCATATAGTGACACACACAAGTGCTTGAGATGGACAGATGAGGAGGTCTGGTGGAGAATAACACTGCACACTAGTCAAGTCTCTTTCCTGCTCCTTCCACATGTTTTGCAAGTGGGAGAAGTGCACTTTGGATGGAGGGTCAGTAAGGCAAGGACACAATCTATCTGTCACCTGCCCACGATCAACGCATTGCCGACCCCCATTCTAAAGCATGGTCATTTGTTGTTTCTCTCTGACAGCTTTCAGTAGCATAACATTTACCATCACTGTGTTAAATGGAACATTATAAAACAAATTTTTTAAAAAGTATTCTGTTTTGGTCAAGGTTTGATATTTAAAGGATGCTTAATTACAAAAATGTTTCTGCTGTTAGCACAAACACATTTCCTTGTATTGTTAGTTTATATCTCAGATTTCATTATGCACTCTTTTTTACTGTAACAAGCACTTAATATATAATCAAAGTTTTTGACTCGGCTCCAAAACAGCAGGTTTAGGAACCATTTAATCATATATGCAGATAGCAGATATTAGGGTCACAATGTGTACCACATACCTGTCACATAAAACATTTGACCCCAAATGCTTTAAAGCAGGGGTCTCCAACTGGCAGCCCTCCAGCTGTTGCGGAACTACAAGTCCCATCATGCCTCTGCCTATAGGAGCCATGCTTGTAACTGTCAGCCTTGCAATGCTTCATTGTAGTTTTGCAACAGCTGGAGGGCCACCAGTTTGAGATTGTGTTGGACCAGAAAAAGTTTTAATCTGTGGTGTTTTCTGACAAGAAGGAGCAAAATGCCATGAGAGAACAGAGACCATATAGTAGCTTTAGCAAAAATTAACATGTTTTTCTGACTTTTGCCCAACTACTGTGCCTTACTGTAATGAACTCTAACAGAAGCAAATGCAAAATGGAACAGACTGCATGTACAGTACAGGCGGTCCCCGGGTTACAAACAAGATAGGGTCTGTAGGTTTGTTCTTAAGTTGAATCTGTTTGTAAATCGGAACAGGTACATTTTTTAAGTGTAGCTCCAGACAAAAAAAATGTTTTTAAGCTTTTTGGATAGCATGGGAAAGGGTTATCACTCCTGTAATGTTTGTTTTGCTGTCTGTGCCCCTGTTCAGAAGATTTCACCTCACCTTCTGTCCCAATGACAATTGGATTTTGAAAATGCTGTGTTGTTGTGGAAACAAGGATTGGTGATAAAGCATCAGTGGATGTAACCGTTTTTTGTTTTTTTTTTACAGAAAAGTTTTTATTTGTGTAGCCATGCTATGGTAAACTATGTATGCAACGCAGGGGGTTTACCGAATTATTTACCTGAGCAATGTATTATTATTTAAGAAATGGCTCCCTCTAGTGTTCATCTCATTTAATGTGAATAGGACTTTGTTGTTTCACATAAAGAATGTGTTACAAAGCATATGCCGGAAGTGACTCACAGGTTGAAAGGAGAAAAAGATTTACTTACCCAGAGTGCCTCTTTACCTACCCACAGGGCCAAGTGACAGAATTGCCTGGTGGGTAGGGTTATAAAAGGACAGGCATGGCACGTGTTGTTCTCTTCTGCCAGGGACATGAGAACTGCCTGCAGGGACCTGTCAGGTGTGCTTGGATAAGCTGCGGCCTGCTTGGTGCGGAGCGGAGTTGAATCCTCCGGAGAGGTTTAGAACACAGAGTGCTGGATCAGCATGTGATCGGAACGGAGGATCCAGGACACACAAAGGAGTCAGCAAGACGGTTCCCAGTCATCTGACGGAGCGGTGCAGCGTGACGTGCTGACTCGAAGCAGGACTAAGATCACAGAGGCGGAGTAGCACAATTGCCCGGGTCCGGTGTAGTGAGAGGGTTGTTACCCAAGATTTATATAATATTTTGTTACGCTACAGACTATTTCAGAGTGTTGCTGAGACCTATAGTTCTACAGCGCATTCTCAGTTAAATAGACTGTGTTGAAACAGGCCTCAAAGCCTGTACTTCACTTAACACCGAGTGACGGTTCGGTTGCACTCTTTATAGAAGAAGAAACCTAAAGGAATAGAAAATTATCGTGCTGCTGTAAATAACCCCCCAAAAAGCAGCAGTTCAAATTGTGAGATATACACAAAAAGCAACAACAAACAACAAGATAAAACTGTGCTATACCGTGAATAAGTATGTGAGTGCATAAAAATCAATGAATGCATGACAAAGTTCATAAATAGGAGATCGAAGAAATCTTCCATAAAAATAGGAAAAGTCCCAAAGCATAGTCTTTTAATGATTCTCAGTGAAAACTTGTGTGGAAAGCTTGAGATAAACACCACTCATAGTGCTCAACCACCACCTGAAATTCACGCTTACCAGAAAGCAAGCTAATTAGGCTTGTATATGGATCAAGATCCAAAATGACCAACCAATGATGCAGCTTCTCCGTGTTCAGCGTGACAAGGGAAGTGTGATGGATAGTGACTCTACACCAACTCGAGCTCAGAATCATGAAGACAAAACAGAGGTGGCCATAGTGTAAATCCGATACACAAAGATTTAATGTAAAAAAGTAAAACACTTACAAAAAGTAGCAGTTAAAAGAGCAGTTCGCTGGCCGGCATAGCAAGCGCCCGTTCACATCAAGGTCGCGATGACGTCAGAGCGTCAACCTCCCGACGTACGTTTCGTCTATGACTAACGTCTTCTGGGGAACGTGCCTGTGCCTTATATAATCAAGTTTACAGTTATCTACCACCTCATTTCTACCTTACTATTTGCTCACTCACTGGATTACAAATAATGAGCTAGCTGAAGAAAGAAGACAAGAGACTTTATCATTCATTATAAGCCCTTCTTGTTCTGCTACACATTCTAAGAACTGCATTGCAATGTAGGCAAGCCTCCTTGAGCATATTTACTGTATTGCATCGTTTACCTAGTACTTGATAGTGTACTAGTGTGTGTGTTTGCGCGGCTGCATTAGAAGTGGGAACGTGCCCCGTGTCAAGGTTTTACCATGCTGAGCATCAGTCCCACTTTGAGACACACCCGCATGTGCTACTCATGTGATCATTCGGCTTGAATATTTACCTATACCTCGATTGCAATTGTTTAATTGTGTGTGTGAGAATTATTGTTTCCACCTGCTATCCTAAACAAATTCTTTTAGTAAATTGTTTATGTTCTTCAATTACAATTTGAGTATGACTTTTACTGATAGCATTGAATAACAACATGGAACCTGAGGTGTCAGAGGTAAGAGAGGATCTGAGGAGTCGGGATAGCCAGTGGGGTATAGAGTCAATCAGCAGCCCCTATGGGGGTACCACTACATTTGTTACTCTCAAGGGAAACAATAAAACAAAACAGTTACATTAAACCATCAGGCACAAAGATCACATTCAGCACAGTACAAAAATCCCAGTGTATGTCAGAAAAATTGCAGTGTACAGAAATGAAACCAGTAACAAGGTTAGGGTTACAGAGTGGTACCTAGAAACACCTGGGGATCAGGCAGGTAGTGGAGATGCAACAGTCGAGGGTTACCCCATAGTACGGTGCGAGGAGAGATCATATTGGCCGCACCCAATGCTTTCGTTACTTGTCCCCGCATCTTGACCATAGTACGCATGGGACTGTCATGTCGGGGTTGGCTTTCAGACCCCTAAATACTAGGTTGCTTAATGCTGAGTAGGATCCTAAGATAGCTGCCTCCAGGTTGACGGCTGGATTGGCTTTTCAAACCAACAACGCACCGTCACCAACACCGCCGCCCCATAGTATTGTCTAAAGCAGGGTAGTGCCAGTCCCCCATGTGAGAGGGGTAATTGAAGGGTAGATTTGGCTATCCTGGGAGTAGAACCCACCCAGATAAAGCTCGTCATAAGCCATTCCAATTTAATAAAAAATGAATTGGGAATAGAGATAGGGGTGTTTCTAAACATATAGAGAAATTTAGGAAGGAAAGACATTTTCAGAAAGTGGATTCTACCAGCCAGGGAGAGCGGCAGGGATTTCCACGCCGGACACTTATGGGTTAATTGTTGCAAAACTGGGTACACATTTTCGGCTAAATAGCAACTTAGATCACCCTGTATTTCAATCCCCAGGTATTTAAACTTGGAGACCCAGATCAGCGGAGTCTGACTAGGAGGAAGGGGAGCCTGCTGGGAGAGAGGGAAAAGAAGCGATTTATTCCAGTTGATCCTAATGCCTGAGAAGCCACCAAAGCGGTTAATTATGTCTAGTGCTGCCATGAGGGAGTCAGAGGCATCAGGTAAGTACAGAAGTGCATCATATAGTAAAAAACATTCTGTAAGGGGACCTACTGGGAGACTACAGACTGTGGGGGAGGAGCGAACAAGCATTGCCAATGGCTCTATTGTCAGTGCAAAAAGTCCCAGTGATATAGTGGACACCCCTGTCTGGTACCTATCTTGAGATAGAATGGCTCAGACAGAATGCCATTGCTTCTGACCCTAGCCATAGGAGCTCTACATAATAACTGTATCCAAGACACAAATTTGGGCCCAAAGCCAAATCCCTGGAAAACCTGCCACAGGACTTCCCACTCCAATTCGAAGGCATTCTCCGCATCAGGGGAGGCCACCACTCCAGGCGAGCCGGTGTGATTAGCGTGGGCGATGTTAGTATATAATTGGCGGACATTGATGTCAGTGCCCTTACCTGGCATGAACCCCGATTGATCGCTGTGAACTAAAGACAAAATCACTGAATTGAGGCATCCACATTAAGCAGTGAGATTGGTCTTTAAGAAGCACACAATTCAGGATCTTTATTAGGCTTGGGCACCACAACAATAACAGCGTCCCACATTGATGGAGGCAGGGAATCATCTTTTAATGCCGTCTGGAGCAGTTCATGAAAGTGGGAAGCCAATACATCCACATTAGCTTTATAAAATTTTGCCGGCAGGCCATCTGGGCCCGGAGTTTTACCAGTCTGGAGAGAGGCTATAGCAACTTGTATCTCTTTCAGTGTAAACGGAGCATCCAGTCTCTGTCGTGTTGAAGCTAACAATTCTAGAAAGTCTACAGAATCCAGACACTCTGTCATACTGTCCAAGGTATAGTCCGCCCTTGATGTGTATAGGTGCTCATAGAACAATGCAAATTTAATATTAATTTGAAAAGGATCAGCATGTAAAGTGTCTGTACTATCTCTAATATTCAGAATGTGAAACGTTGTGGAGCGTTCCTTCGCCAACCAGGCCAGGAGTCTACCTGTCCTTTCTCCCTGCTCGAAGAATCTCTGAGACTGGGATAGTAGGAGTTTCCGGCAAGTGGTAGTCCACATCAACGCTATTTTCTCTGTATATAGTTTGCATAGCACTATACAGCCCTTGATCTCTAGTTACCACATATTGAGCTTCCAGAGCCTGTGCCTTAGCCTCTGCCTCTACTAGGAAGAGGGAAGACTCTTTCTGGACTCTGCCAATAACCTGATATTGGCCTCGAGCATAGGCCTTAAAGGCATCTCAGACCAGTGCCCTGGACATTGTGCCTTGATTGTGTACCCAAAAGTTACCTAGATCTGATGACACTACCAGGGCCACCCACTCATCAGAGACCCAGAAACGAGACAACCTCCAGGAACAAGGGCTAGAGTCAATTCTGCATGTCAGCATAACTGGGGGATGATCTGATATGCCACAGGGCGATATGGAGACATCCAGAATGCGGGAGAGCAATGGATTACTAACATAGATCAATACGAGAGAGAGTGGTATATGTAGTTGAATGACAAGTGACGGGAGAGTAATGGATTACTAACATAAATCAGATCAATACGAGAGAGAGTGGTAGAGTGGTATATGTAGTTGAACGACAAATGAGTTGTCTCTCTATTGGATGCCTCCATCACCAGGCATCAGTCAGACCAAATATCTCAGCCCAGTGGGACAGAACAGAATCTACAGTTGAATCAGGGTTAAACTTATCCATCATAGGATTAGGGGGCATGTTAAAACCACCAGCCAGGAGAATACTTTCTGTAGCGTACAGTGCCAAATTCGGTGCAATTTTGTGGAGGACTGACATATTAGCCGGGGGGAGGGGCATGTAAATGCTAACAATCACTAATTTAACTCCATCACATAAGGCATGGAGAATGACCTATCCCCCCATCTAGGTCAAGGTGGAGACCCAGGAGACTGAACCGCAGGGGTTTAGGGACCAGGACACTGACTCCTCTGGAATAAGAGGATTGTGTGGACCCACCATTTTATTCTATGGGGGCTCTGCTAAAAAATATATATAATGTTTGGGGGTTCTAAGTAATTTTCTAGCAAAAAAAGTAGATTTTTACATGTAGGAGTGAAGTGTCAGAATTGGCCTGGATGGCAAGTGGTTAAAAGAGAAGTATGTTTTATTTATTTTTTTTAATCATACTTACCTCGGTGGATGGAGCATCAGACTGATGCTGCAGCTGTCCCCCGCCGTCTCTGCACTGAGAACTGAGCCACCAAACATCATCGATGACTCAGTTCTCACAGATCCCCAAGAGGAAAGTGTGGAGCACTGAGCTGTGGAGGGGCGGGGGGAGGCCATCTCAGCGACTTGCTGAGACTGCCATCAATCAAGGCAGCTGGCAGATCCAGACTTGGAAGTTGGGATGACGCGCTGCCTCCACTGATTCCAGTGACGTCAGCGGAGAGACTTCAGACTGCTCTCCGCTGAAAACAGGTCACAGGAGTGCAAAACGAATTGCACTCCTGTAACCCGTAGGAGAAGCCCAGCCTAAAAAGCTCTGGCTGGACTTCTCCTTTAAAAATAAGTATAAACACGTCCCAGATCTATCAGCACATGTGAACCTTGTATGGGGGGTAGGTTTAACTGGTGACTTCACCGGCTGCCAAATAAGCAAATACAGTGGGGCAAAAAAAGTATTTAGTCATGATGACCTATGATGACAATTACAGGCCTCTCTCATCTTTTTAAGTGGGAAAACTTGCACAATTGGTGGCAGACTAAATACTTTTTTGCCCCACTGTATCTCCTAAATGCTGCACATTTTGGAGATATTCCTTTAACCTACAGGTAAGCGTTATTATAAGCTCCCTATAGGGAAAAATGAAAATGTGAATTTTACTACCACTTTAACAATGTGTTCCATAATGGGTTCCCCAAAACAAACAGGCAGCTTTTTTTACCTTTTTAGTGCTTATTCTGCAGTCAGCCTTTTTACCCAGCAGCAGGTTCACACAGCAGAGAGAGTAAAAGAGTCCTAAGCATCAGTCAGCTCACATATATAAAGGCCTGTGGACAGCTGAGACTAATATGTAGACTTGTAACTAGGAATGGAGTCTTGACCTCACCCAAAGCTCTTTAAAAGCCCCAGGCTCAGGATCCAAGACAGAACCTATTAGGATACTGAGAATATAAAATGTTTGCTTTCTCCATGCTGTGCACAGAGGAATGCTGCAATAAACAACCCATTCAACATAATTGGGCTTAAATACATGGTAATGCATGGAAAAATGGGGCAGGCTGCATTTTATTAAAGTCAAATGCAAAGTATACTATACAGGCTACACGTAGTATATGCCTATCTGGAATAATTTACATTTTCCATAAGTAAATAAACTTACTGGTTTTGAGTGCTGGAAACAATCTGGTCTTGTATCTCGCCATCAGCTGTATAATTGGGTTACTATGCTGTAATTTGACATTACTGTAGAACAGTATCACTTTTTGAATAGAGTATTTTTCCAGTTTCTACAATGTTGTCACGCATTACAGTCTCAGACTCGTTTGGATCCCATGTATTTTAATTTTTCAAACATTTTTTCTATGGTGGTGACACCATCTCATTCTAAAAAGGGTTGGTGGTGAAGCCTTAGTGAGGGCAGTTACATTAAATGCAGACAGATATGGAATCAAGATAAAGGCAATCTTAAAGAGGATCAGTGGACAATTTCCAGAAGTTTCGCTTTCCCCCTCCCAAAATTTGCCCTGTTGGTCATGGACTGGCCATTATTTACCCTTTTGTTATTTATTGCCCGTAAGTTGATTTCTCAACGTTGACTGACTTCTAACTCTCCAACTTGTGATCAGTAGTACACACCTGTGAATACTATGCTGGACAAAGAGTGACTTACTTATAAACAAAGGGGTCCTATGAGCAAATTTAATAAGATCTGGTTCTCTTGGTTATTCTCCCCATACACAGTCTGCACTAGTGTGGACAATCTCCCTGACTCTGCCCATAGTGATGCTGTTCTATGATGGGTCTATGGTGGGGAACTTAACTGAATTACTTATTGTGTTGTAACGTTAACACTCCTCAGGGATGATTGCTATATATATTTTCTTGTTTTGTAAGGACATTTGTAATGTGTTTTGTCTGAATACAGTATGTGTAAAAGTTTAAACTTAACACATTATTTGTATTTGATCAAAAAATAAATGGGCTGAAATACATATTAATGCATGGAAAAATGGGATGGATTGCATTTTGTCATAGCCAAATGCAAAATATACCATGCATTGAACGGCACATGTGTTTTGGAGGTGTTGAGATGGCATTCACAATGAATTGCAGCCCATCAATGTATGTAACATGCACTGCTGCATGTTATTGAAATGCAATAGTGTGAATAGGCCCTAAGGCGAAAAAGGGACCTTTATAGCATTGCAGCACACTGCAGTGTAATGGTTCTAAAATGTTTAGTATTTGTAGAGGATATATCAAAGATTGAACAAAAGTTGGAGTTAATCAGATACATGTACAGACCCTCTTTGTTTATACCAGAATTTGTAGCACTTTCCATCAGCTTCTCCTTCATCATTCTTGGCAATGTGGCAGGTGAGTGGCCAACTTCCTTTCTTCTATTTTCAGAAGCTTGTTGAGTTCTCACCTCCAGTTCCTCATCAGTGAGTTGAAAGGCCAGTCAAAAGCTGGGAATGGTTGAACAACACATGACCTAGTGTGCTTTGTGCTGATACATAAAATAAGGTTGTTGGGCCAGCTTAGGATGGTCTTTTAAATACTGTAATTTGGCAGCAGAGGCAGGTTTGCAAAAGCAATGTGTTCCTCAATAACCAAATGTCCCTAGACATGAACTTGCTGTGTCCAGTTAATTATGCTACTTTGACCATATATGACTGGCTTTATTCCATTATATAAAAGCGCTTTTTTATCTTAGTATGCTAGTACAATTTTTATATATCTGTGTTTGCGAAAAGCATAAATGTAAAACAGAATATTTGCAATATTCATGCTTTTAGTCTGTGGCATTTTGGAAACTTCTGACCCCAGAGCTTATAGCAGAAGAAAAGCAGCACAGTATGTGCAGTACTTTTTGCCAATTAAAAGTTAAATGCTTCTAATATCTGTTTCTGCTGAGGCTCAATTTTATGCAAATTATTTACGCCATCTGAATGTTTCTGATAGCACACTATTAAATCCAGGTTCTCTTTCATATGATTATACTAGCACCTAAACCAGAAAAACTTGGGTCAGCTAAGGTAATTTTTGGATGTAGCAGGCCATGAAAAAATACATATCTGTGGAGCATCCAGAAAATAGATGGTTATCTATTTTAGAATAGTAATGTGTTTTTTGTTTTGGAAAGCATTAAGTGTACTGAATGCTTTCAACGGGCAAGAGGAACAGGTCTACATTTCCTTTATTAAATTCAGTTTCTTTCCCCTTGGTTATACTGTACAGTAAAATAAAAAGAGCTGAATGTGTGCAATAGCATTTCAAGTGTGCTTCCTTACACTATTTCAGGATTAGATAACATCCAATTATTTTGATTGTTTACAGATTGTAAGTAAAGGCGTTATATCTGTGTAGTTAGGATTATGTACGTATACTGCACATTGATGGTTAGGATTAAACGTTTGTTTGGGTAGAAAAAATAGCTGGCTATTTCATTGAAATGTAATAAGAAAAGCAGAACCTCAGGCAAACGGCTAAATACCCATATGTGATTCTTACTCCTCTATCAGACAGCACAGCCAGGAATGTGTTACTATTTTTTTTACAGGTAATGTTACCTTGTCACTTCAGGGTCACTGATTAAAATAAAAAAAAGCCAAGCCTTATAAAGAAGCATATCTACAGTATACTTGTATTCCTAGCAGCCTTTTTCTTGAAATGTCACCTCTTCACTGCTCCCCAGCAGCTGCACGATCTTCTGCATCTGTACTTACTTTCCCGTGGCCCATGTCTTGAAAGGCCACCACTTCGCTGCTCTTCCAGCTACTGCAATGGTTCCTCTGTGGGCTAGTATGCCTTGTAGTGAAGTATGAGCTGGCGAGATGAAAAAATGCACGTAGTGGGGAAACGTGTATTCACACATCTGGAGGGTTCGAACATATGCGAGGAGAGAGCAGTGAAATGGCACGTTTCGAGGCCTGCTGTGCTATGTGCTTCTCTACAAGACTGAGCGTTTTTATCAGTGGCCCTTTGATGAAAGGGTCATCTTTAGGGAATGTAGTGATACCACCTCTCTGCCTACAGCCTGATAATTAAACAGTGAAGAGACCGATAAGTCATCAACTCTGCACTTTTCTTGTGTCTGCCTGTTTCCAGTCAGCACATTTCAATCCAGCAGAGCCTGATCAGCATCTACGCTGACTCCTACTTCCAGTCTGAGTGCTGCTGTGTAAGGGATTACATGAAATTAATATCAAGATGGATTTAGGTATTTCTGTGTGTCAAAAATATATTTTGTTTATTTTCCATTACTGTAAATGGTGTTTTCATACCACTTGTAGTTCAGTTTTAAGGCCAATTGTATATGTTACCAGCATTTAGCTTTTAATTAATTATGCTAGTTGCCTGGCAGTGCCTATGAACAACAGTACTTAAAAGAGAAGTTCAGGATTTAGAAAAATAAAATATACTCATCTAGGTGGATGCAGCATCGACCCGATGCTGCATCTGTCCCCCGCCGTCTCTGCACTGTGAACTAAGCGATCAGCATTCTGTGAGCAGAGAGTCGGGGACTGTCAGTCTGCGGCTCTCTTCTCTGCCCCACCCACGCTCACTATAGCGCTGAGCTGGACTGTCTCTGTAACGTCATCTGGCAATGGACTTCAGCCCGCTGTAGGCTGAAGACGGGTCACTGGAGTGTGGAAATAACTGCACTCCTGTGATCCATAGGAGAAGTATAGCCAAAATAGCTTTGACTATGCTTTTCCTTTAAACTTGGAGAGGGAAGGGCAGCATTGGAAGCCAATCAGGCTTTTTCTGCAGTGGACATGTGCTGATATTAAACACACAGATAGAAGAAAATTTTAACCAAACCTCACTAAGGTTGGTTTGCTAAAAAAAAAAAAAAAAAAAAAAAAAAAAGCAGTTGGTTCATATGGCCAGCATAAAAATCATTTTTAATAAATCATTAGCTACTGTGTGTCACTACAACTGCTGATTCAGTTGCACTTAGTAAACACTCAATAAAATAAAGTGTTCCATCATGCTGGTAGATTTTATTTTCTCTGACACATTGCTCCAAATCAATATGCAGCAATTCTTACATTGGTCACATTGTTTCCTTATCTCTCATTGTTAGATGTCAGTATAAAGATCCTAACATGCAATATTTATTTGCTGTATTGCAACCATTACAGAGTTGTTCATTACCGAAGTGATTTTGCATCAGTGTTTTGTATCATAATCAGAGAACAGTGCAAACTATTAAAACATGGCCCTTTCTGTAGATATAGCTGTACGAATCTCTATATGGCATGAATGATTCTGTATTAATTTTTGAATACGTTCGACTCAAAAAGTGAACATAGAGGGAACACAGAGACTGGGCCTAAGAATTACCCTGAAAATGTACCTTTTTGTCTATAATTTCTCCTAAAAACATCACTGCATTTCCTGACATGTGAGGGTGCCTAGGCACTATGCATACAGTCACATAGCTGTGTATCTGCTGTTTGAGATTTAAGTGGTTGTAAACCCTTACAGACCACTTTTTGCTAGAGGTAAGCCTATAATAAGGCTTACCTGTAGCTACCCAGGATATCTCCTAAACCTGCATGGTTTAGGAGATATCCCCTGTATTTGCATGTGCCGACATCATCAGCACATGTGCACTGAAGCAAACTGAAGCAATGGCACGTATGTCATCGCGGCTCCGGCCAATCACAGCGCCGAATCGCTGATACCCGGAAGTAACTCCCGGGAGTGATGTTGCCAGGTGGTGCTGTGTACGGGCACCGCAGTGAGGGCTTCGATCTCAGGTGAGTATTACATAATGCACTAGTATGCTATGCATACTAGCTCATTATGCCTTTGTCTTGCAGGTGTTAGTTTTTTTCTTTTTTTTTTCAAAGTGGGTTTACAACCACTTTAAGGCACTACTGCCTCTGACTGTTAGTCTGAGGACAGGGGTGTCCAACCTTTTGACGTTCCTGGGCCACATTGGAAGAAGAGGAATTGTCTTGGGACACACATAAAATACATGAACAATAAGGATAGCTGATGAGCAGGAAAAGTTGGGAAGATCACTGATATAGATAATGTACCCATCTGAGTAATAAAACTTCATATTTTTTAAAATATTTTTTATTATAAAATCAAAAGAGGGCAACGTAAACTTAGTGTGATATTAGACACTGTTTTTGATTAACTAACTCATCAATATCTGGTTGGATGGATGTAGTAGCAAATCCCAATGAATTTTCAAGGTGTTCATCAGATATTTTGGTTGTAATTTTGCCCATCGTGTGCTTCATCCTTGAAAATAGTTGCTCAGAAATATACTAAAACACCATTAACTAGTCTAAAGTCAAAGGGAAAGATAAAAGTTTAAGCTGGGTTACCAAAATCCAAAAGCCTTGATTCTTTCAAAATACACCAGTGGGTACTGGAAGCAGAAAATAAAACAAGAGAGAGAGAGAGAGCGCGCAGAGGCTCATAGTGCACTTACCTTGACTACCAAAACAAATAAAAACAATGTAAAAAGTTCCACTCACAAACAGAGGCTTGTATCAGGCATGACATCCCAAAAGTTGTGAGCGCAACTTTTTACATTGTTTTTAATTGTTTTGGTAATTAAGGTTACTGCACTATGAGCCTGTGTGCGCTCTCTCTTTTGTTCTATTTTCAGCTCACAAATATAGTGCCGAAAACTGATGACATGAATAAGGCTTGATTTTGAACAGTGGGATATTGTATTTTGGGAAAATATAACTTATAAAAGTCCAATAAAGAGACACTGTCAAATTTTTCTTCAGTTGCATGTGTTCACTAAGTGTAAACGTATTTTTACAACACCCCCCCCCCCCCAAAAAAAGAAATCTAAATTTTTAAGGAAGTTTAAGATTTGGTGTTGGGCCTCATTTATGGACATCCCTGTCTAAGAAGATTTGGAGTGGGATTCAGTGATATCACTACAAAGGTGGCTGTTTCTTCACCAAGAATGCAGAGCAAGGCATGGTAAGGCAGTATTGGGAAGAGCTCAGCTGTGGGAAGACCACAGTAATACTTGTGACTAGTCTTCTGCCCCGTGTTTACCTTTTTTGGGAACAATTACCGAAGCTTTGTTCCTCTGTAACTATTTGCTGTCCGGGGCAGTTTGGACATTTCTCACATTATAAATGCAGCACCCCCAAACCTTATATGTTTTCTAAAAGCAAAGGCCTAGAAGAATAAAATGGTATTTGTTGCAATTTTTTTTGTCACACAATATTTGGGCAACTGTTTATTGATTGCAAATTTTCAGGAAAAAATACATACATGAATTTTAGTGCACAAAAACACAGTATAATAATAATCATATCTTACATCACCAAAGAATAAGCTGATTTAAGTGATGCGTGACACTAACTAAAATATAAATAAATATCATAAGCGTGAAAAAAATCTTCATAAAAACACACATATTTAAAAATTATATCACCGTAGCATATGATTGACTCAAAGTCAGTGACAAAACAATCCTTAATACAGTGCAGGTAAATATAAATAGTGATTTAAGCTATATGCAAACGTAGCTCAAAAAAGTGACAATGTGCAATGTGCAGACAATGTGCAGTAGTGTATACAACTCTATACAATATGAGTAACAGAAGGGTCAGTATACAATGCTTCACATAAAGTGACAAATGTGCAAAAGTCCATCCAAATAGATACAATATAAATATCCCAAACTAAGGAAATAAAATGCTTCACAATAGTGTAATTCCATTTAGTAAAATATTGATTTTTATTAAAGAAATACAGGTACTCACATTAAAAATAAATGAACAGCGGTTTGATCCGACGAGCGGCGAGCTCGTAAGCCTCTATCAGTGTATGCAGCCTGTCCCGTCCCTACGTGTGACGTCACACCACACGTGACTTCATCAGGGGATCCTGTATTTCTTTATTAAAAATCACTATTTTACTAAATGGAATTACACTATTGGGACCCTTCCTGCTTTATTATCTTATATACCTCCCTGCACCACATCTGAGGGAACCATATCCTAGGATCTAGGACGGTGAGGGAAGCGCTGGAGCCCCTAGGTGGATGCCCTAAAAGTCTTTCTGGTCATATGCTTTTGCCCTATTACCCTAAGGTAAGGGGCCATTACCCACTTGTGTGTATGTACACAAAGATACACCTGATGTTATTCACTCTGAGCACTTTAATTGCAACGATTGCATGCTAGGACGTTGCTGTCACATATTTCATTTTTATATGGACTTTCTGTGTGAAGCATTTTATTTCCTTAGTTTGGGATATTTATATCGTATCTATTTGGATGGACTTTTGCACATTTGTCACTTTATGTGAAGCATGGTATACTGACCCTTCTGTTACTCATATTGTATAGAGTTGTATACGCTACTGCACATTGTGCACATTGTCTGCACATTGCACATTGTCACTTTTTTGAGCTACGTTTGCATATAGCTTAAATCACTATTTATATTTACCTGCACTGTATTAAGGATTGTTTTGTCACTGACTTTGAGTCAACCATATGCTACGATGATATAATTTTTAAATATGTGTGTTTTTATGAAGATTTTTTCACGCTTATATTTATTTATATTTTAGTTAGTGTCATGCATCACTTAAATCAGCTTATTCTTTGGTGATGTAAGATATGATTATCATTTAAGCCACACTGGTTTTAAATTGCACTTAGGATTAGCGCAGCACCACCCATTTATATATTTATTCCCAAGGTCAGGTGTGTACCCGAATTGGTGCAAGCAGCTTCTCCGCCCCTAGCCGCCTCCATATTTGATAGTGCGAGAATAATTTCCTTAATACTAAACACAGTATAATACCCATTTTTCTTTTTAAAATCTAAAAGATAATGGGGTTCACTTACTAAAGGCAAATTCACTTTGCACTACAAATGCACTGCACTTGGAAGTGCAGTCGCTGTAGATCTGAGGGGGATATATAAGGAAACTAAAAAAACAGCATTTTTGCTTGTACATGATTGGATGATAAAATCAGCAAAGCTTCCCCTTATTTCCAATCTTCCCCTCAGATCTACAGCAACTGCATATATAAGTGCACTTGCTGTGCACTTGTGCAGGGTGGATTTGCCTTTAGTAAATCAACCCCAATGCATGAGTAAAAAGATACCAAACATGTCAAGATTTAAAATTGTGCATGCCTGTGAAATGGTGACAAACCATGGTACTTAAATTATCCATAGGCGATGCTTTAAACTCTTTTACCATTTTAGAGTTAAACGTGAGTGATGGCACTAGAATTTTTGCTCTCTGACATTCATGGTGATACCTCACTTGTGGGCCAATCACTAATCACATATGTATGTGTGCGAGACCCACGTGCATATTTCCATATGCACAGTGGGACATCTGTGCTTTAAATTTTGTTTATTATTTTATTTAAAATAATTTTAATACTTTTTTTTTCATTCAAATTTATTACTATTATAAGGGGACAGTGACAGGTATTCTTTGCATTTTTATCAGGAGTTTATGAGACCCCTCATCCCTCCTCTGACCTCCTAGCCAGCAGAACACAGTGACACCACAAAGCTCCTAGTTCACTCCCCGGTAATCTCTCGCCTCGACTACTGCAACTCCCTCCTCACTCCCCCTTCAGTCCATCATGAATGCTGCTGCCAGACTCATCAACCCTGCCAACTGTTCAGTGTCTGCCACTCCTCTCTACCAATCCCTCCATTGGCTACCACTTATCCAACTAATGAAATTGAAAATACTAGCCATTCACAACTCGGCCCCCAGCTACACCACTAATCTAGTCTCAAAATACAAACCTAATTGTCATCTTCATTCCTCCGAAGACCTCCTACTCCCTTGTCACTTCCTCCCATGCTTGCCTACAGGACTTTTCCCAAGCCTCTCCCATCCTATGGAACTCCCTACCCCAATCTGTCCAACTATCTCCTACTCTGTCGACTTTTAGACAAACCCTGAAAACCCTTCTCTTCAGAGTAGCCTATTCTGCCCCTACCTAACAACTGTACTTTTATTTTCTTCATCAGCTCATTCCCCACAGCTATTACCTTTTGTATTACTTGACTCCCCCCCTAGATTGTAAGCTCTAACGAGCAGGGCCCTCTGATTTCTCCTGTATTTAGTTGTATTGTAACTGTACTGTCTGCCCTCATGTTGTAAAGTGCTGCAACTGTTGGCACTATATAAATCCTTTCTAATAATCATAACAAACCACTGAAATCAGAAGTAACTAAATCCTCATCGCCTCTGGCATCATTTGTCGTAGAGGAGATGGGGAACTGATGTTCCCTCACCTCCTCTGTGGGTAGCTAACCTGACTGCTTACAGGTAGAAAAAGAAAGCCTGGGAATGATGAGGGGAGGGCTCTTCTGAGCCCTGTAAAAGTGATGGGGCGGTTGTAGAGCCATTTGGATCATTTTTACATAAAAGCTGATCTTAGGCTGCAGTTGCAGCCATGATCCTAGTATAACCATTTCCAGCCTAGAATGTATATATACAGTACATACAGTGAACAGGAAAAGGTCACGTAAACTTTTTAACTGCACACTAAGAATAAGGTGTTTTTTAGATGTACTGTAAATGTGATCACCTTAATGTTAGTTAATCTTACCAGTGTATAAAATTTCAATAAGTGTCATTCTGTATTTAGTTTGTAAATATGGGACAGCCAAATTTTGGCTTTTATAAGGTACATCTATGGGCCCCTGGGTGTCTAAATAGATGTCAGATTCAGTTACAATGTGATGCATAAACCTCATAAAGTAAAAAAAACCTCTAATCTCGTTGAGAGAGCCAGATCTTCATTTGTGTCTTATACATTCCCCCGTTATTCACTGGGAGAGTTTTGACAGCAGAGGCAGTGTTCTCATTCCAGAAAGAAGTAGGCAGCACTAGGCCATGGCCAGCTGCTAAATGACAACCTACAGCATTTTCCATTAGCAGTGACAATGTTAATAGCCAAGCCACCTGCAACATCTTCTCATTACACTGTAGTGCAAGCAGGCACAGTCTACATGAGGGAGAGAATGTAGTTCTGAATTCAAAAGCAGTGCAGCATCATTGGAAATCATTGGCATGGTCATCAGGCTTTTGTGAAACTTTACAGAGGATCTAACAGAAAACCTATGTTTAGATGTAGGGATCGGCCGAACACCCCCCTGTTCTAACCCAAATGACAAACCCCATTGAAGTCTATGGGAGCCGAACAGGATAAAAATCAAAAATGCCCATTTTAAAGGTTTATATGCAAGTAATTGGCAAGAAAAGGGGTATGGGGGTCTGGGTACTGCCCTAAAGGGACATGTATCAATAACATTTTTTTTTTTTACATAATTGTTTTTTCAGGAGCAGTGATTTTAATTATGCTTAAAGTGCAACAATAAAAATGAAAAATTCCTTTAAATATAGTGCCTGGGGGTCCCCTTAATGTGCCTGTAAAGTGGTGCACCTGTAGCATGCATCAAACATGCTACAGCAAAAATGACATTTCTAAAGAAAAAAAAACGAGTCAAATCCCATTTAAAATGACCCGCGGTTACAATTGCCAGCACCTATTGAAAAGGCACTTCGGGTCTGGTATGGAATTTAAGGGGAACCCCACGCCAAGATGTAAAAGAAAAACGGCATGGGGCCCCCCCAAAATCCATACCAGACCCTCATCTGAGCATGCAGCCTGGCAGGTCAGGAAAGGGGAGGGGACGAGTGAGCGCCTAGCTATGACGGGGACAAAGAAAAAGGGAGCGAAATAATAAGAGAAAGAACAAGAAAGACAGCTAGAGAGAGGGATGTGAGAAATAAACAAGAAATTAGGATAGAGAGAGATAAAAGGGAAAGAAAGGAGAACAAAGAGAGTGGTACATCCTAAAATGTACCATAAGGGGTTTAATACTGTACGAGTGGAAAGGACTCAGGGAACGCTAAATGTCCGTGGGTTATGGGCGCAAATTACTTGTATTGCCTTGGGTGCTGACACCCCACCGTACAAAAATAATTTTACTGTTAGGGGTCCCCACAACTTGGGACATTTTATTAAGGGGTCACAGCACTAGATAGGTTGAGAACCACTGACCTAAAGGAACGTACACTCTCCATCCCATCGCACTACCAAGACCATGTTGTGATCTTCAATATACTTCAAACCTTGGAACCTTTTTTTTTTCTGCAGGTCCATGTTTAAAAACAGTACCAGAATTCTACTCTGTACTAAAGATTTCTAAATTAGTTGTGTATTAGGAGCAAAGTTGCAGGATGTGCTAAAATCTTAAAATAATTGTAAAAGACAATGATGGCACCACTAGTAAGGGCAGTATGAGGCTATTAAAGAAAAAAAAAAACAGTATACTAACCTAACCGAGAGGAATTAAAAAAAAAAAAGACTGAAAGCACCAGACTGCAGCAGTAATGCAAAAGTAGCAACCAGATCAACCTTCCCCAATACAAACCTAATAAAGCTTAAACCGGAGAAAAAGTAGGAATCACTTTGAATCCCGTAGTCCAGTTACTACTACTGTGATTAGTCTATGACTCGAATCACAGATGGGAGGCCAAATGCAGTGACATAGGAGAACAGTAAACAACTAAATTTAACCCATAAAATAGTACATAAGGCTCAATGAGTAAAGAGCGACACTTTGAGACTTATAGTGGATGAAAAAATAGCACAATATGCGGACGAGCCTTCAGAATCCAATTTTAATGTTCTATTCCAAAGCAAACGGGTCTTACATTTGCATATGGTTAAGGCCACAAGGACGGATCTATACAAAAATAAACAAAAATTATTTGAGCAGGGAGATCGCAATGGTCGCTTTTTGGCCATGATGGCTAAATATGAACAACCTAGTATTCCGATTTCGTAAATATGCATGTCCTCTGGAGATGTGGCCTGTACACAGTCTAAAATTCTGGAGACTTTCCGGCAATTTTATAAGACTATGCATACATCTCATTTGCCTTCTGATTTTCAGCCAACTGAATTGGAGGCTTGGCTGGATTCAGTTGCACTGGCTTGATTAACAGATAGTGAGAGGGAGACGCTGGTGCGCCCTAAAACTTGGGAGGAGGTACTTTTGGTCATCAGTTCAAGTCACCGGGGCCGGATGGCCTTCCTATTGAGTTTTATAGGGCTCTTGGAGAGCTCTTAGTTCCTGTATTGGCTTCTCTTTACTCTGATTGTCTGAAGGAGGGAGCTTTGCCGGACTCAATGAGTCATGCTCATATAGTTCTAATTCATAAGCACCCAAAAGATCCATCCTCTTGTGCTTCATATATGTGACTATTGCTCTTTTGAATTTAGACTTTAAAATTTTCACCTAGCTCATCCCCCGACGATTACAACCTGTGATGTCTAATATTATTAATTCAGATCAGACTGGTTCATGCCTGGTAGGGCCACTAATGTGAATTTGAGGAGATTATATACTAATATTTATGCCTCACATCTTAATATAGGATCTAGGGTCATTGCTTGCCAAGATATTGAGAATGCTTTTGATACCTTGGAGTGGCCCTTTCTGTGGGAGGTACTCCGCAGAATGGGCTTTCCAATGGTATTTATAAAATGGTTGCAGGTCTTATATAGAAACCCCACAGCTGCAGTGAAAATAGGGGGAGGGTTGTCATCTCCCTTTTCATTATTTAGGGGAACTCGGCAGGGCTGCACTTTCTCTCCGACCCTCTTTGCTATTGAGCCAATGGCGGAGGCTTTGTGCACTTCACCCAGTTTTAAGGGACTGCGGATTGGTTGGTTGGAGGAGAGGGTGGCTTTGTATGCAGATGACCTTCTGTTATTTTTGAATGATGCTGGACCCTCGCTCCAAGGGGCCTTAGAGATACTGGATTCTTTTTTAATAGTTACAGGGTTGGAGGTAAATTGGTCTAAGTCCCTGTTGTTCCCAATTGATGTGGAAGCCCGTAGCACGGCTTTGAATGATATTCCATTGCAGTGGGTAGAGGATTTCAAGTATTTAGCAGTTGTAATTTTCCGTCAAGCTTCTGAATTTATTTCCCTAAATTTGACTCCGATTCTAGGAGACATTGGGTCAAGATTGAAAGCATGGAAGTCTCTACCATTGTCCTTATTGGGAGGTATTAATCTTTTAAAAATGAAAATGATACCAAAATGTATGTAGTTATTTAGACATTCTCCTCAGTGGCTCCCTGTATCTTTTTTTACAAGATTAAATCAGCTTTTTTCCTCTTTTTTATGGGGATTGAAGAACCCCAGGTATAAATTAACTACCTGATGTGCCCTTGTGAACGGAGGCTTAGCCTTTCCGGGTTTATATAAATACTTTTTGGCCACTCAGCTGGTTACGGCTATAAGCATGGTGTCTAAGCCCAGATTTATACAACTTCTCTACTTGACTGGAAGCAAAAGCAATATATATATATATATATATATATATATATATATATATATATATGGCTTTTTTTCAGCTTGAATGTGGGGGAACGCAGTTCCAGCACATCCAGCACTATATTTATGTAATGGCAAGGGGTACTGTGGTGGGCTGGTGAGTCTATTAATGCTGGCTGCTGGGGTATCTATTGTTTCTGGAGGATGTCAACTTTTGCATTGTGGTCTATTCTTGCTGGGAAGGTCTATTGTTGCTGGGAAGGTCTATTGTTGCTGGGAAGGTCTATTGTTGCTGGTAGTGGATCTATTGCTGCTTGGGGGTCAATAGTTGCTGGAAGAGATCTACTGTTGAGGGAGGGTGTTTTATTGATGCTAGCTGCTGGAGAGTCAGAGTCTACTGAGGCTGGCTGTTGGGAGATCTTTTGTTGCTGCTGGGGGGGGGGTGATTTGTTGTGGGGGTCTATTGTTGCTGGGGGGTCTATTTTATCTGGGCTAATCAATTGTTGCTGAGGGGGGGTCTATTGCTGTTGGTTGTGGGGGGATCGATTTTACTATTTTTCTTGTTATCGTTAACAAATGCCGTACAAATGACTTAGCCTCACTAATGATACTTGGCTCTGTATTCTCTAACAGGGGCGCTACTGAGAGGTAGGTAGGGGGTGGAACCAAGGAATGGTTCTCAGAGGTGAGTAGGGGGCGGAGACAAGAAGTTACTAAGAAGGGGGAGTTCCTGCATCTATTCTCTGATAAAAAAAAAGCCGTGTGTGTGTGTATATATATATATATATATATATATATATATATATATATATATATATATATATATATTATATATATATATATATATATATATATATATATATATATATATATATATATATATTATATATATATATATATATATATATATATTATATATATATATATATATATATATATATTATATATATATATATATATATATATATATATATATATATATATATATATATATTAATGGAGCAATCACAGAATTGTCAAGCAGGCCATGAAGAGAAGTGGGGGTGACTAATGTCGCAAATGGGCAACAGTCACTTAAAAAGTAGTGCAGTTAGAGGGGTGAGAACAGGAGTGAAGATATAGCTGTACCTTGAACAAAAATTAACAAGTTCAAAGTGATGCAGTTGTTTAAAGATTTTATTAGAAAAAACTTTTAAACCTTCATTAATAGAGAATAAATGTGTGTAACTAAATGTAGAAAGTCAATTGATTTAAGCTAGGTTTGGAAAATGTAGAGGAAAGAGGAAATATCTAATGGAGGAATATGATGGATGGAATATTCAAATGAATGTACAAAAGTAAGGCGTAGCACAGTGTTTGATGCAGGTGATTTAATGGATAACAACTGATATCAATTGATTACAGTCACATTAATTGCACTGCTATACCACAGTCACAAAGATCTATGCCAGCTTGAGATCGAGAACGTGTGTTTGAAATTGGTTCACAATTATGTTAAATTTGGTACAGAAGCTGCAACAAATTAGCAAAATGTTGCAAATTGCGATATTTAACTTTCCAGTGCAGCCATCACACCCGCACATGAAAAATAATGCACAAATATGATAAATAGGTTACAGTCTGCCCATGTTTCCTGCTCCAGAATTCTGGCACAGATGCAGTGATAAATTCCCCCCAAGATGCCTATTGTGACCACTAAAAAGTAATTTTGCAAATTATCATATATGTATACATTCCTACTTGTACAGTATATCTGTGATGTGGGGAACCTAGGATCACCAGTCAGCCACTTGTAAAAGTAAACTCTTTATAGTTCTTTCAGAACCAGGCAAACAGAGCTTTCTTCAGCAAAGCAACACAAACAGCCCATAATTTTGGTAGATTGAAAATAATACAGTGGCTCACAGGCAGTATACCAGTCCCACACCTGGGTTTAAGGTTCCCATCTGCTTCTGTTTAGCTGGGTGCTTCTTGGGCAAACTGTCAGTCAGTTTACCCCTTTCCAATGGGAACCCACCTTGCATGGGTGAGAATCCCTGAGTACTCCAAGACTGCAGTCAAATTGTCCCCCATAAAGGGATCATATTCCAAAAAGTGGGGGTGCAAATCTATCACCCAGGACCCATCCCCGACGTACTACACGTTGTTCAAGTGTGTGTGTTTATGCAGTGAAGGAGAGCTTATAAACATCCTTAGTGCTGACCCTATATTAAGCAAAACAATAGCAGTCTTCTTAAAAAAAAAAAAAATTACAACCATATACATAATGCAGTTCAGACTCATTGACTAGAACAGGTGACAGTGACCTTTGCATGAAGTATCAAACTGAAATATAGCCCGTGTTCACATGCTAGCGGCCAGTCATTGTCTCCTCTGTATTTTATAACCTGCTTCAGAAAAATGAAAGAGAGAAGCTAAATGGTTCCGATAACAAATATACAGAAAGTTCTACAGCTGAGCATTTCATAAGCCTCTTGTAGAATATTTTAGTTCTTTTCTTGTAATACACATTGTGAATATTTAAAATGTGTGCATGCTGTAAACTGGGGGGATTTAAGCATTCTTCATATTTTTCCAGCTTTAAAAAAGTTAAAAAAATAGTGAAATTGCCTATTTTTTAGTAAAATATCTAAATTGTCAGCTTTCAACCTCTGCAAGATTTGATAATGTAACCTGCTGATCCATTTATACTGGGAAACATTTAGAGCTAAATGGCATTTTTTACTAGGTAACTAAATGGATAAAAAGTGCATATTTTTGAGGCAGCTTTGGCCACTTTATCCCTTATGTACCATAAACCAAAGTATGTTGAATTAGCCAGGGGCTGACAGCTTTAAAAAAACCGCATTGAATGATAGATAGAGGCATTTCCTTTAGCATCTGTTCAAACAGCCCATTAGCTTTTATTCTTTCATTTCATGTTAAAGGATCAATGTTCTCAGTAAAGTGCTGCATAATATATTGGTGCTATTTAAATATTGGTAATAAATAAAAATAAAATAACCACAAAGTCCTCTGGATTTGTAACTTCAGAAACTTATGAACATTTTTAAGCTGATTTCATTAATCAAATGGGCCAAAAATGGTTCTTGATTTTGAATTTAGAAAGCTCAACTGTTCCTGGTTGAATGTCATGCTTGCTTATCTTTTGACGTATTGACACTTTTTTTTGAATAGACATTTTGACCAGCAACGTACCGGTACATCGCTGGACTTTGAGTGGTTATATGGGAAAGATGTCTGCAGGCATCATCCCCAAATTGTTTTATTCAGCTGGCAGTCAGCTTCCTTGTAAACAAAATCCTAGTGCTTAATTGGCTAATGAATTGCTTTACAAGCAGTGGGAGTGGACATCCCCCCCTCTCGCCGCTTTGCGCATCTCTTTTGGGCTCTCCCATCCCACTAGGGAACCCAAAAATGCAGCCGGCAATTTTGCCAGCTGACCATAGAGCTAATCAGAGACAGAATGACTCCAATCATTTCTATGGTCTACAAAATCAGAAGCACTGATTACACAGGGAATAAAGTTTAAAAACAAATTAAATAAATAATGATAAAAAAAAAGTTGAAAGCACCCCAGCCCCCCTTCGTGTTAATGCACAAAGGCGAATGCACGTGTCAGTCCCAGACGTGTGCAAACAGCGATTGAACCATGTATGTGAGGTATCACCATGAATGTCGAGTCGAGAGCAGTAATGCTATCACCACACCTCCTCTATAAATCTAAAGTCATATCATAAAATCCCTAGTCTTCAAGTGGTTAATAGCAACATTGTGCCTTTCTCTCAATGTATAAGCTAAAAAATATATATAATATAAGCCAACAGCACCAGAATCAGCTCACAGTCTCAAAGCAACTCTACTGGCAAACTAAAATTGCCCATAAAAGCTGTACCTGTAAAGACATAAGGGAGTGCTTACCACTCCTACCACCTGTGTAGCTGAACACAACTCCGTTGAGGAGAAATTGATGGCTGCAGTCCTTTACAGAGGCCATCACTTCCAGGACTGTTGTTACCAGAATAAGTGTTCCCACTGGAACTCTAATGCCCCGTACACACGGTCGGATTTTCCGACGGAAAATGTGTGATAGGACCTTGTTGTCGGAAATTCCTACCGTGCGTAGGCTCCATCACACATTTTCCATCGGATTTTCCGACACACAAAGTTTGAGAGCAGGATATAAAATTTTCCGACAACAAAATCCGTTGTCGGAAATTCCGATCGTGTGTACACAAATCAGACGGACAAAGTGCCACGCATGCTCAGAATAAATAAAGAGATGAAAGCTATTGGCCACTGCCCCGTTTATAGTCCCGACGTACATGTTTTACGTCACCGCGTTCAGAATGATCAGATTTTCCGACAACTTTGTGTGACCGTGTGTATGCAAGACAAGTTTGAGCCAACATCTGTCAGAAAAAATCCTAGGATTTTGTTGTCGGAATGTCCGAACAAAGTCCGACCGTGTGTACGGGGCATTAACCTCTATTCTTGCTCGAGTGTCAACTCAATTTTTTTTTTTTCTGATAACAGTTGTCACCAGAACAAATGGAAAGGGTAAATCTCTTTACAAGAACAAGACAGCAATAAAATTATTCAGAGGCTGTAACCCTTCCTATACTCTAGCCAAAATTAAAGGAGTTTTATAGTCACGGCATGCACTTTCATTTTATAACATTAGCATTTTAGTTTACTTGACAAATCTCCTTTCATGTGAATGTTGCCTGTCTGTTGGCAAACTCTTTCTACAACTTCCTAAGTTCCTGCATGCTTTGCAGCTTCTCCTCTGCTGTTTACTTTTGATTTCTTAGGACTACATATCCCATGGTACCTTGCTGCCAGCACACATTGATTTTGGTACTGACTCTGCCTCTTAAAACCCCTCCTCCCAACACCTCTATAGTTCTAAAAATGGCAGGCTCTGTGAAACGTGTGACACAGCAGTGCCTACCTACAGGACATAGTGAATATGTGTCACAGAATTCAAGGAAGAAAATGTGTGGGAGCTTTAACAAAGTAAATTTACAAACTTCCAGATCGTGGAAAATAATAGCATATAAATAATTGAAATACAAAGTGAAAATGAATATGTATGAATGATTTTAAAATTTGGCCATAGATATACTTTAAGAAATAAGAGTTTGGGCAGTACATACACTTTAAGATAGGAAATAACTTTAAGATAGGAAATAACTAATTTGAAAAAAATGATTCTCTTTTAATTCAAGTAAAAAAATTACAAAATATATTCACAATGACTAAAGTAGATGTTTGTACTCTTTTAAATAACTTTATTGTTAGAACTGAAAAGTGAAATGTAAAAGTATACCGTCACAGCATTGTAAATAAGGAGAACATTTTGCGCTTAATAAAAAATGCAAATAAAAGCATTTTCAAGGAAAAAGTATGATGTCATTTTGAAAAGTACCTGGACTGATCAACCATAGCAGGAATATACATACGACATAGCAACCACGTCTTAAACCCCAAACAAAATAAATGTTTCTGCAGACGATGTCTGTGCAAACAAAATGCTGGCTGTTTTTTAAGTAATTATTGAGCAGACTGTCAGTTCATAAGAATGTCACACTTAGGTGAACGAGTGTGAGCCAGGTCATTGTGTGGTAAGAGCAGTCATACCAGGCTGAATCCTCAATGTTTTGAGTTCTCACAGCCTAAATAATGTCCACGACCAGCTCCGACCTAGGGGACCTTAAGTGATCATGGAAGAAAAGCTCATAAATTACTGGAGCTTTTCAGTCAGACCAGAATTTTCAATAGCAGTGTCAGGGACATCTGGTTCACGAATGCAGCTTGTAGGTAGTTATTGAATTGCACATTGAAAAATAACTTCAGGTCTGTGTGAGAGATAATGGACAAGCGGTAATGCAAGCAAGCAACAAAGCTTAGAAGGAAGCAGAACTATTTTTGGCCAAAACACCACAGCTGAACTGAGTTAATTATGCCCACAGTTTACTCAAAAATATTTCCTAATTCATCCGAAGAAGCTGCAGAAGAATGGAATCTCAAAACTGAGTTTCATCCTAAATTTTTGTATTATAACTTTCAAGATACAGCAAGAAACTTCATATACAGTGACTCAATAAATGGAAACACTACAAGACAGTACTTATACAACATATCCGGATCATATCTAACTGAATCAAGCTTTAAATTAAGCCAGTTGGAAATAAATAAGCTGAGCGCTGCCTATGAACCTGGCTGCCAAGTGGGACATAGGAAAGGTAATTGAATTTGGAGTGTGGTATGTTCAGAAATTTCAGCTGAGTTCAAATAACACAGAGAAACACATGGATTGTTATGGATTTAGAAGTGATGCAGATTGCATTGAGATAGCTGTACACTAAGCTGAAAATGTCTTTTGTAGAAGCAATTACTTTGACATCATGTGACTTATTATGCATGTTGACCTATTTTCCAAATTGCCAAAAAGAAACTGCTCAGCGTCAGTTGCTTGTTTTTTTCTTGGTTGACTTTAAGGATATCTATACAGTAAGCTATATGCTATGAAATTAAATATTACTATATTTGTACTGATAATTGCTACTATGCATGGTCCAATGTATAGTATGTACATTCTTATGTATTTAACACATGACTCTAGTGACTACTAGTAAGACAGAATAATCACCACAATGGGTATTAGCTTGTTATCCTGTACTGTGATAAGTTGTGTTCTTTATACATGTAAACTACTTTAAGTGTCTACAAAACTGCTATCGCTTTCCACTATTGACAACTTGAAAAGTTTTGGTGCGCATTATTGAAGCAGCACAAGCACTACACGGTTTGACACATGGAAAATATAGTATTGAATAATAGGTGTACGAAATACATGATCGTACTTGGCTGTTTACAGTATGAAACAGGATCACCATTATTCAACTGGCATAGGGCGAGGCATGCCATAGCATTCCTGTTCCTCTTAAACAGGAGTTCTTAGCTTTGGTCACGTGTCACTGAACTAATATGAGAAACACTTTTTCAAAGTTTTCGAATTACACAGAACCAAATTTCACACATATATGAATGGCAGCAGGTTGGTAAAACGAAAAAGACTTTGTATTCATTTTGGATGGAAAAGTTCTTAAATCACTTGGCAAACGGACGTTCCTAATGAAATAGTACATGTGTTATGTCAGAATTATTTGGTCTACTTTCAGCAGATTAAGTGCTTTTGAGATGATGGCATATGATTTACAAGGATACATCCTATCAATTTGATAGAAATTAATGACGCCACTGAAGCGCTTCATGGCTCACAACCATGTTACAGGTCCCTAGTGGATTGCTGCTGGTTCATTGTAGGAAGCTAACAGGTGCTCTTTATCCTTTTTTTATGTAATGTCTTATTTATGGTATGTGATATGCTTTTTAGCAGACAAATGGCTTTTTTTCCCTTTATCTGAGGTCACTTAAGGAGGGATTAAGTCTTCTTGAGAACTGTTACCTTATAAAAAGTTAAACTGGTTTTAAGTATTTTGCTTCTTTAGAATTAGCAGTTATTTACCTCAGAATGCCTTCTCCTGACAGATGCTCTCTGCTTATGGCTTTAACCTCTAACTTAACCTAGAGAGTCAAGACGCTCTTCTCTGGCTTAATGATTAGCTCTTGAATTGGAAAATAAACTAAATAACTCAATTATTTTCTAAGAAATGTAAATAGCCTTGGTCTACGTTCTATGGGTGTAAACACATAATTACTGCTACATTATTACTTCTTGTCTTTAGCAAAGAGATCAGTTTGAATGCCCTGTCATATTCAAGAGGGAACTGGATTTTTGTTTTTACCATTGCAGTAAATAAAGCTTTGCCACATTCACTCTGCAGACAGGAAATTCTTTGCTTCTTTAGTAAATCAATGTCTATAAAGCCTTGCTTAAAGCGGTATTAACTAAAAAAGTGCAATATATTGCAATTTACTAATCCTTACATGTGGTGGCTGTATTCTATAGTTTTCTTTATTTTTTTCCCCTTTATTTTTATCAGTTGAGCCAACCAGTAATGCCGCGTACACACGAGCAGAATTTCCGACAGAAAGAGTCCGATGGGAGCTCTTCATCGTATATTCTGACCGTGTGTATGCCCCATCTGACTTTTTCTGTCGAAAATTCAGACGGACTTAGATAGAGAACATGTTCTATATTTTTCCGATGGAACAAATTACTATTAGAAAAAACGCTCGTCTGTATGCTGTTCCAACGCACCAAAAACTACGCATGCTCTGAAGCAAGTACGAGACGGAAGCTATTGGCTACTGGCTATTGAACTTTCGTTTTCTAGTCCCGTCGTACGTGTTGTACGTCACCGCGCTTTGGACGATCAGAATTTGGTGTGACCGTGTGTATGCAAGACAGCTTGAGCGGAATTACGTCAGAACTCCGTCCTAAAAACCTTCAGAGTTTATTCCTACGGCAAAACCGGTCGTATGTACAGGGCATAAGTCTGTTATTTTTAAGCTTCCTTTAACAGACCAAGCTGTCCAGCAAAAGCAGTAGTTAGAGGGTTGAGATGAAACATTTAAAACTGACAGGAATGCTTACAATGATCAGCTTTTATTCATGTATGTAAAACCTTAAATCCTAAAGGAAATTAAACTGTTGCTGCAACTGCTGAAACTGTTTTAGTTGGAATTCAGCTTTAGTTAATCAGTTGTTGGTCAAGGCTATCTATATCTGCTAGTCTAACGCTACCCTCTCAACTAAAATTTGGCTTTAATTTGTTAGTCAAGGCCATCTACACTCATCAGCCACTTTATTAGGTACACCTTGCTAGTACCAGATTGGACCTCCTTTTGCCTTCAGAACTGCCTTAATGCTTCGTGGCATAGATTCAACAAGGTGTTGGAAACATTCCTCAGAGATTTTGGTCCATATTGACATGATAGCATCACGCAGTTGCTGCAAATTTGTCAGTTGCACATCCATGATGCAAATCTCCCATTTCACCACATCCCAAAGGTGTTCTATTGGATTGAGATTGGGTGACTGTGGAGGCCATTGGAGTACAGTAAACTCATTGTCATGTTCAAGAAACCAGTTTGAAATTATTTGAGCTTTGTGACTTGGTGCATTGTCCTGCTAGAAGTAGCCATCAGAAGATGGTTACACTGTAGTCATAAAGGGATGAACATGGTCAGCAACAATACTCAGGTAGGCCATGGCATTTAAACAATGCTCAATTGGTACTAAGGGGCCCAAAGTGTGCCAAGAAAACATCCCCCACACCATTACACCACCAGCCTCAATCGTTGATATAAGGCAGGATGGATCCATGCTTTCATGTTGTTTACACCAAATTCTGCCCCTACCATCTGAATGTCGCAGCTGAAATCGAGACTCATCAGACCAGGCAACGTTTTTCCACTCTTCTATTGTCCAATTTTGGTTAGCCTGTGCAAATTGTAGCCTCAGTTTCCTGTTCTTAGCTGACAGAAGTGGCACCCAGTGTGGTCTTCTGCTGTTGTAGCCCATCTGCTTCAAGGTTCGATGTGTTGTGCATTCAGAGATGGTATTCTACATACATTGGTTGTAATGAGTGGTTGTTTGAGTTACTTTTGCCTTTCTTTCATCTCAAACCAGTCTGCCCATTTTCCTCCGACCTTTGACATCAACAAGGCATTTTCGTCAATACAATTATCAAAATAAACATTCTACCTAGAATATTATACTTTTTACAAACCATCCCGATAAAACTTCCTACCTTCTTCTCAGCGTACCAGAAGGTCTGTACAGACTTCATATGGGGCACCACACATTAGGTTACATAGAATCTTTCCATCACTTTCCTCACAATGTTGGAGATGTGAGGGGGAGCTGGGATCACTTCTGGTGGACCTGTCCTAAACTACAACCCTTCTGGAAAGAGGTGCACTGACTTACAAACCAAATTACCACTTATACTTCATGAATTTTCCCCAGCGCAGTTTCTGTTGCACCACTCTTCGATTCCAAAAAACGCCTAACTTCGCTCACTTGTCATGCATATGGTAAATGCAGCAAAGATGTGCGTCCCATCTAAATGGCACTCCCCCAGAGCCACCATCTGTAGCCGACTGGCTTACACGTATACAGAAAACCGCGGAAAAGGAGCAACTTTTCGACAAGCGAGAGACACCCCTTCCATATTTGGGAAAATTTGGTCATGCTGGTTACACTTTTTCATAACGAATACACGCAATTTATGACTTGAAATAACCACAAAATTGCAGTGGGTGAGGGAGGAAGGTAGAAGTCTGAGACCTCCCCCCTTCTCTCTACCCAATGCTAAAAGACACTTAAATAGTCCTCTTCCACTCCTCCTAAAATATCCCCAGCCACCCCCTGTGACCCCCATTCATACATTACTACCCTCATGTTTCTGATATCTATACACCAACCTATATACATATTCACTTATAACAACGAATATACATAGTACAACCTGACAGTCTCTGAAAGAACAGAGAGAGTAGAGACTTAGCAGTTAATGAGCTCTGTCACTCCCAGGATGAGATACACCTAGTTTTATTGGACGCTAGGAACACAAGCTAACAACCTAAGTGACCATTTGCTTACTGTCTTGCTATTTACGTTATGTCATATGTAATCTATTTCAACCAGATACATTTCTTCGTATGTGTGTTTACCAAAGTGGCTGCGTCTGCACATATGCTTTCAATTGTGTCTTTTACATCCAAAATAAAAATCATTCATAAAAAAATGATAAAAAGGCACAATTAAAAGATATAATGAAGGGAGAAATAATATGCACCATTCAGGAATTGAGGCACAAAGAGGGGTTGTTTTTGATAGATGAATGGGGGTATAACCAATTAAGACATTTTTTGGCAACTTTACCACAGCCAATAAGAACAGTGGAAAACTTGCTCCCATTGAAACGTTTGTTATATTCAACGGTGACACCAAAGCATGGTCTCTCCCAGATTTATAAGATACTTCCTACAATGGCGGAACAAAAATTCCGTCATATGTGGAAAGATGGGAGAACGAGTTTGGGGCACTTCCTAATGAACAACAGAGGGAGAAAATACTGAGATTGATACATGGTATAACAGTGGATGCAAACACGATAGAAATTAACTTTAAGCATCTGGCAAGATGGTATGTAACACCTTTGAAAGCAAATAAATATCATTCAGAGAAATCATCATGCTGCTGGCGAGTTTGTAAGAGGAGAGGAACAATGGCACACCTATGGTGGGAGTGCCCAAAAATACAGAAGTTCTAGCAGAAGGTCAATCAACAGATACAGGAGATTATGGGAATAAATATTCCCGAAGACCTTGGTCTTATCTAATTCATAACACAAAGCTTTCCATAAATCAATACAAAAATACTGTAATGCCCTGTACACACGATAGGATTTTCTGATGGAAAATGTGTGATAGGACCCTGTTGTCGGAGAAATTCCGACCGTGTGTAGGCTCCATCACACATTTTCCATAGGAATTTCCGACACACAAAGTTTGAGAGCAGGCTAAATTATCTGACAACAAAATCCGATCGATTAAATTCCGATCGTGTGTACACATATCCGACACACAAAGTGCCACACATGCTCAGAATAAATGAAGAGACGAAAGCTATTGGCTACTGCCCCGTTTATAGTCCTGACGTGCGTGTTTTATGTCACCGCGTTCCAAACGATCGGATTTTCCGACAACTTTGTGTGACCGTTTGTATGCAAGACAAGTTTGAGCCAACATACGTCGGAAAAATCCATGGATTTTGTTGTCAGAATGTCCTATCAATGTCTGACCGTGTGTACAGGGCATAATACCTCATCTTATAAATACAGCAAAATGGTTACAAATAATACAAAAATTACAAATACAAAAATTTTGGCAGGTAATGGAGAGCCCAACAATAAGAGATTGAGCCAAAAAAGTAGATTATATCTATAAGATGGAAAAATGATATTACAGTGGAAAGGATATATTAGAAAAATGTGTTAAAATTTGGGGAGAATGGCTTGAATTCAAGGAAATATACCGAACTTGTGAGAATATAGGAAGGAGGAGGAGTCGGGGTAAGGAGGGAGGAAAATAGATGGATAATTAACAGACTAAAGAGGAAAGAGGAGAAGATACATTTACAAGTTCATGAAGGTTTCATTACTATAAGGGGTAAGAGGGGAAATTGGGTGGGGGGGGGGGGGGTGTAAGAAAGAATGATGTGATGGGGATTGTGATGATTTTATATGTAATTTGTATATTGGAAAATGAATAAAAATATAATAAACTAGAAGATTGTGATATCCACTCCAGAGTCTTCACTTTTTTCTGCTGCAGGCACTAAAGAGTCAACTTGACCTTGTTTTCTGAACTCAGGAATACACATGTTCCTCGAATATTTAAAGAAAATGTACTGCATTCATCAGGTCATCAATGTTGACCAAATTCCCCAAATTTTCTATTAACTTTAATGCTATAACAAGAGATGAGTAACATCCCTTTTGATAGCTGAGGCACTGACAGATACTCTTTACAGAGAGATCTGGGGTCTATCAGACCCCAGTTCTCTTCTCTACTCCTAAAAGCATCTGATCTAACCAAGATCAGTTTGATCAAATGTACTGGCTTGTAAACAGCAAACTGGAACTAGAAGTGACAAAATGCTCAATAATTCCAGTTTCATAGACCATAGAGATGATTGGGGAATGGAAGTTTCTCCTTCATTTCTATGGTGTGCTGCCCCAACCGCCCCAATCACCTCATCCACCACCTTCAGTCCTGGGCTCCCTGGTGCAATGGGAGAGCCCGGGAAGGCGGGCAAAAGATGGCTAGGGAAGGGGGGGACCACATTTTGCCACATAGAAAAGTACATTAAAGAGCATCACCATCTCGAAAAAAGATACCAGGGTCATGACTGCAGCTGTAGCCATGACTCTGGTAAAACCACTGAAAACCTCAGGATGTACAAGTACCTTCATTTAGGGGAGGTGATTAAACTAAATGTTCACGCTGTAGGTCCTCTTGACTACAAGCTTTAAACAGCCTGGGACCAGTTAAAGAGCAACCTGCTAATCCAGAATTGCTAGAACACTAAAACCTAACTTCCATAAGTCCTATGTATTCAGGTAAGGTCTGTTTTTTGGACACAAAGGAACCTGAAGTTGTCCATACACACACACTTAACTGATTGTACATTCTCTGTACAATTCTCTTTAGATTTATCAAACTGATGTATTGTGGGACCCCACTTAACAATTAATTTTGTTTCTATACACTTAGTTAGGCCTTTGTGCTACTTAGTTTTTTGTAAATTGAAAGACGTACAATGGTATGAAACATGTATGGTTTGCTCTATGCATTAATGTACTGTTGCTTTGAACTGAGCTTGCTTCTCCTCCACCACTGAAAGTTTGACTCTGATCAGTACATGTGGGAAAATAACTTGGTAAGGTCTTGGTAAGGACATATCAATAGAAAAGACCTTTGCAAAGCCCTTCTTTCAAACTTTTGTCTCACTGGAAATCTACAATATTCATTGTAGACATATGGGAAAAGGTACAGTCATAGAATTATTCTGCTTTGCAACATTACATTTATCAGACAAGTTTAAAACATAGGTTAATGAAACATTAACAAGTATTTTGAATTCTCTCTAGTCTAGTACAAGACTGATTGAAGAGATTTCTTTACAGGAACAGGGAGCTTTATGACTAAGGCTACTTTCACACTGGGGCGGGCGGGTGTCGGTGGTAAAGCGCCAATATTTTTAGCGCCGCTTTACCTTCGTTTTAGCGGGGCGCTTTTGATCCCCGTCTAGTGGCTGAAAAAGGGTTAAAACCGCCCGCTGCAGCGGCGCTTTGGTGGCGCTGCCCCATTGATTTAATTGATTACACCACTCCTACAGCGCTGCAAAGATACTGCTTGCAGGACTTTTTTTACCATCCTGCAAGCGCACTGCTCCAGTGTGAAAGCACGCGGTGATCTATGCCACTTCCGGCGCCTACCCCGTCCTCCCCCGCTGTATTACTCTCGAGACACACAGGTCCCAGAACACAGCAGGGACCTGAGAGGATGCGCAGCGCGACTCGAGCATGCGCAGTAGGGAACCAGGAAGTGAAGCTGCATGACTTCACTTCCTTATTCCCTTACCGAGGATGGTGGCGGCAGCAGCCGAGAGCCAAAGGATGGATCGGCTTCGGCTGCCGACATCTCGGGCTCCCTGGACAGGTAAGTGTCCATATATTAAAAGTCAGCAGCTGCAGTATTTGTAGCTGCTTTTCTTTTAATATTTTTTTTTCAGCGGACCTCCACTTTAAGAGGCTTTTCTGTTTATAAAAGAAATGTGGTGACATGTCAGGTAGAGTGCATATTCATATTTAACCGATAAAAAGCTGTGTACAATAATAAATTCATTTTCTTTTCAACATTATCTTCATCTGTATTATCTGCTGGCTGTGTATGTCATGTCCTTTTTCATCCATTATTAATATTTTTCTCCATAATTGCAAAAATAGAACCCTGTGTTAATATTTACAACATAGGCATACAACTTGACAGCTTTTGTTATCACAAAGATTACATGGACTTAAAATTAATATACACACTTCCCACGAACGAATAGGGCACATGTCAGCATTAGCAAATCACATTATCATTCTGAGTTAAAAACACGTCTTGCCATAAACACAAACCTTTTGTTTCCTAACTCACAGCCTGGATAACTATTTATTGTTTTCAGTCAACAGATACAGTGCCTTGAAAAAGTATTCATACCCTTTGAAATTTTCCACATTTTGTCATGGTACAACCAAAAACCTAAATATATTTTATTGGGATTTTATGGGATAGACCAACACAAAGTGGCACATAATTATGTAGTGGAAGGAAAATGATAAATGGTTTTCAATTTTTTTTTTTACAAATATCTGAAAAGTGTGGCATACATTTGTATTCAATACTTTGTAGAATCACCTTTTGCTGCAATTACATCTTCAACATCATTTTGGGTATGTCTTTACTGGCTTTGCACATCTAGAGAGTGACATTTTCGCCTTCTTTGCAAAATAGCTCAAGCTCTGTCAGGTTGGATGGAGAGCGTCTATGAACAGCAATTTTCAAGTCTTGCCACAAATTCTCAATTGGATTTAGGTTTGGACTTTGACTGGGCCATTCTAACACATGAATATGCTTTCATATAAACCATTCCAGTGTAGCTCTGGCTGTATGTTTAGGGTTGTTGTCCTGCTGGAAGGTGAACCTCCGCCCCAGTCTCAAGTCTTTTGCAGAGTCTAACAGGTTTTCTTCTAAGATTGCCCTGCATTTGGCTCCATCCATCTTCCCATCAACTCTGACCAGCTTCCCTGTCCATGCTGAAGAAAAGCATCCCCACAACATGATGCTACCACCACCATGTTTTACAGTGGGGATAGTGTTTTCAGGGTGATGTGCAGTGTTAGTTTCCCCCCACACATAGTGTTTTGCTTTTAAGCCAACAAGTTCAATTTTGGTCTCATCTGACCAGAGCACCTTCTTCCACATGTTTGCTGTGTCCCCCACATGGCTTCTCCCAAACTGCAAATGGGACTTCTTATGGTTTTCTTTCAACAATGGCTTTATTCTTACCACTCTTCCATAAAGGCCAGATTTGTGGAGTGCACGACTAATAGTTGTCCTGTGGACAGATTCTCCCACCTGAGCTGTGTATCTCTGCAGCACCTCCAAAGTTACCATGGGCCTCTTGGCTGCTTCTCTGATTAATGCTTTCCTTGCCTGGCCTGTTAGTTTAGGTGGACGGTCATGTCTTGGTAGGTTTGCAGTTGTGTCATACTCTTTCCATTTTCGGATGATGGAATGAACAGTGCTCCATGAGATGATCAAGGCTTGGGATATTTTTTGTATAACCTAACCTTGCTTTAAACTCCTCCACAACTTTATCCCTGACCTGTCTGGTGAGTTCCTTGGCCTTCATGATGCTGTTTCTAAGGTTCTCAACAAGCCTCTGAGGGCTTCACAGAACAGCTGTATTTATACTGAGATTAAATAACACACAGGTGGACTCTATTTACTAATTAGGCGACTGCTGAAGGCAATTGGTTTTAGTTAGGGGTAATAGAGTAAAGGCCTGCTGCATTCGGCTCATAGGTTTCTGCAGTTCTGTTCTGCCTCTCCCTGCAGCAGTAGATCACTGATAGATATGATCTGCTACTACGGAGCTGTCGGGGGAGGATCAGGTTTCATAGGACCCTAGATGAACGAAAAATATTTTTTTTACCACATTTATAAAAAATAATTTAAAAATCTCTTCATTAATCCCAAAGTCACAACAAATATGACAGATGTTCTGAATGACATTTGTTACTGTGTAAGCAAGCGTTCTCATTCAGATTTTTAACAGTCGTAAACCTCTGAAAATTTGTTGGCGTGCTATTTTATATCTGTGCAAACCTGATCTTATCCTGGAGCCAATGTAATGCAGTACTGTGCAATAAGGCATGATACGTTAAGGCAACCTATTCATATTGAATAGAGAATAGGTTGGCAGCACCCTTAACACACACAAAATCAGATTTTTTTTTTATTAAATGCACCTCTCTGCACAGTATGTGCTTTGTGGTGTGCTGCAGTATAGGGGCATTGCCTGCTACTATAACAGCATGTGGGAGTGTCTTTCAAAATGAATTGCAGCACAAAACACACATAGAGGCACACACACAACCGCACAGTAAAGCACATTTTACAGCAATGCTAATTTATTAAAACAAATCATTGTGCAGTTCTCTAGACATGTCGGGGGTATGCACTTGAGGCCCCTTGCATTTATTAAATGTATAATTTTTTTTCTTTTTCAGGCAGGCAGGCTATTTCAGAAGAGGCAAGCAATGTCTCTTCTAATAAAATAAACCTACCTGTCTTTCTTTTTCCCAAAAAAGTGGAGCTACCCTTTAAACCTATTTTCTGGCTTGAAGACCCTCCTGACTGAAACTCATTAGGATATTTATTATACTAGAAATACTAGTAATCTTCAGGACCCATTGCAACCAACCAGATATCTGGAAGAAGTTATAATGGTCTCTTCTGCTCACAGTGGAGTCTATGCATTAATAGTGTGCTATCATAAAGTTTTTTGTTGGCAATTAAACCAATTAGAATTTTTGTTTCACTTTCATCTCTGCGCCGCAGAAATAATATTTGGAATCTGTTTGGTTGCTATGAAAAACAATTAGAACACCTTTTATACATAAGCCTCAATGAGTTCCTCTTTTACTATGTAGAAATACATGACTAGCTTCTTCTAAACTGAACATTTTAAATAGATTTATGTTGCGCTAAGTATTACATTCATGATTCTGCAAGATAAACATATAATTCTTATGATTTACTTAAAACGAATCTCAAGGCAAAAAAATGAAATACACAGTTTATCTACAGTATATGGTACTTGTTTTACATGCAACAGGATTTGCATTTCTGTTCAGCCAATCCTGATATTTACACCACCCTGACAAACAGCACGCAAGACTGGTGATCTGACTTTTCTCTACTGCATTTATGCAATACTGCCAGATCAGCTCCCTGCCTCCAGAATGGTTTGGAGAGTGAAGGAGCAGCTCACGACAGATGACCTTGTCTTCCCTCAACACATGTCATATGTACAGTATCTGAGAGGGTTCAGATAGGCTGTAGGTGAATCTGCCGGCATTAGCTCTCCATGGTACTGAAGCTGTGGTGTCATTAATGTATAAAAATGTAACTGTGCTGACCAGAAAGTGCTTATACAATATTACCACTAAAACGGTGTATACTACATGTGCACAAAGCTCAATATTTTATAACTATAAAGTGCAAAATAATAATATATTGTGCAATTTATTTGTGGTGTCATTGCCTATATCTAGAGTCCAGCTATGGGAAATTATATTACAGAGAACCAAACACATTGCAGGGAAAAGTGTGTGGGCTGCTCAGGCTCGATAAGTAGGGGGTATGTGGACAGTGCATTCGCAGCTGCTGCTAGAGTGCTGACAGGGGATGGAGCCCGTCCTGGCTCCTGCAAAGGCGCAAGAAAGGAAGGGTAACCCCTGGAAGTTGCACATCTAAAGTGTCCTACTGCAAAGAATGGAGTGGTAACCTCAGCCTGAACTCCGACCAGGCCACGCCCCTAACGCGTTTCACTCCTCCCCCGGAGCTTAGTCATGGAGAATCATGATCCCCATGACTAAGCTCCAGGGGGTGGAGTGAAACGAGTTAGGGGCGTGGCCTGGTCGGAGTCAAGGCTGAGGTTGCCACTCCATTCATTGCAGTAGGACACCACAGATGTGCGACTTCCAGGGGTTACCCTTCCTTTCTTCAACATCGCAGGGTACAGTGCTTTGAAAAAGTATTCATACACCTTGAAATTTTCCACATTTTGTCATGTTAAAACCACAAACGTAAATGTATTTTATTGGGATTAAATCAGAGTAAAGGGGGTTGAATACAAATGCACTCCACACTTTTCAGATATTATTTGCAAAAAATTTTGAAAACCATTTATCATTTTCCTTCCACTTCACAATTATGTGCCACTTTGTGTTGGTCTATCACATAAAATCCCAATAAAATACATTTACGTTTTTGACTGTAACATGACAAAATGTGGAAAATTTCAAGGGGTATGAATACTTTTTCAGGGCACTGTATTTGTCAATGCTCAAAAGAGTTGATCAGAGAGGAATGGGACTGTTGCTCCTCTTTCCTCTCACCTGCTAACATTTTATGGATGCCAAGGGATATCTTCAGACATAGAGGGAAGCTGGAAAGGTAAATATTCATTAAAACGATCTCAATCACTGCAAATGATTGGATGTAACAAGTTTGTAGCTCGTTGGATTTCCTAACCCTGTTGTTTGTTGTTAAACCAACTACTGTTAATCATAAGTTTACTGCGTAGCCTAGCTACTACGCATCGTCTTGCATTGTATTTGAAAACTTTCAATACAAATGTATTGAAAAAAAAAAGGAATAAAATCCCCCCCTCCACCTCCAAAAAATTTTTTATTTAAAATTAAAATACTGTACAGGGTCCTAAAATACAACTTGGCAGACAATTCTTTTTCTAATATTTTTAATATACATATACTAATATTTTATTGTATTTATGTTTTGTGCAACATAAATTATATGTAACCACATGGTTTTGTATCACCATTAATTCATCAATAAAGCAGAAGTGAACGCATATAAAAAAAAAAATCCATTAAAATAATTTTGTAACAATTATAATTATATAATAACAGTATAATAACTTAATTTTTTCTGATGCCTTTTTTAGTTAACCTGTACCAGTTGACTGGTTATTGATCTCAGAGACCCCTAAAACCAATTAATTAGAGATGGGATGATTTCCTACTTGCCCTGATTGAGGGTTAGGTAGGTGGTACACCACTGCCCCCTCCTTGCCACACCCCTTCCCTGGCACTGCGGGTGCCAAAGAACCAGTAACCTGCAGCATCAGGCCCCTGTTTTTTTAAGGGCCACTCTAAGCACCCATCGCAATCTGCATACCCTTAAGGGCATGCAGATTGCTATCAAACTGGCTTACTTGCTATATGGGGCATGCCAGAATAGCTTTATATAGAGTATATATATATATATATATATATATATATATATATATATATATTGAGTATGTTAAAACTGTAGGTGTTAAACCTGTTTAAAAAAACATAGCACTCTATAGACAATCATAGCATTTTCAATAGAAAAACTATTGTAGTTAACATTCACCCTTTTCCTGCATAGAATGAATGTTAAAATAAAGTATTTTTCCTGTTAAAGAATGATTGTCAGCAAATGTCATCTTCACTAGGTGAACCCTGGGTGAATTTTCACTAATTTGATGAGATACCTATATGTATAGGGTAAATGTTCATCATCACATTTTTTGGCAAATCTTGGACAAAACCATTGACCAACATATCCCCTTGTTTCAAATTGTTGTATGTCGAATGTTGTTTTGTGGCTTGGTGGGGAAAAAAAACAGTCTATTATATCTAATGAAGGGAAAATTGCTTAGTTTATGATATTTTATTATAGTGTAATTCAAATTTATAAAGTGAAGTAAAAAATAAAATCACACAGTGATTATATGAGTACATATTCTTCAATGACAATATCAGTTAAAAATGTAATAAACAATTGGGAAACTAATAACACTACCCTAGAAACTTCACCACTGTGCTGACATCAGCAATCTTTCTTTAATTTGCCTTTCACCCAACTCAGGGTAGTCACAAAGATCAAACAGGTTGATCTTTAAGTGATTAAAACACAAAGTTTGATAATGATTCACTAGATACACCACATCATTAGTGTACAGGTCATACATAGAGGGAGAAGGAGGTGAAAGGGTAATGTATAGGTCATATACCGTGGGACAAGGGGAGGATGGAGACGAGTGGGTTAATGTGGATATGGAAGGTGTACTACAGAGACAGAATAGAGATAAGATGCACAGTAGAGCGGGGGTGGGAGGTAGGGTTAAAGAAAAAAGATCCCACAATGAAGTCTATTACCCCACCCCCCCATCTTTTCCCCCACCTTGAATATTCCGCTGCCTACCTCTCTAGGATCCCTTCATTTATGGACTTCTCCCTCCTCCCCTTCCTCAATTGTGAGTAAAGGAAGGACCCTTAAATGTACACATAGGCTGTGTTTATTATTTGTGATTGCTGTAATAGCCCAGAACAACTCTTATTGTCTCTTTGCATTTGGCTTATTACCAGTGCAGTCTAGTGAAACAAAAATGTAAATTGAAATGCCACACTACTACTAAAATATCCAGATATGACTTTATTCCAATAAAAGTCAGTCAGATTTGTAATTGCAAGTACAGAGCTTGTCAGCAGGTGGTTTTGGCTGCCAAACTAGCTGCTGATAAGACCTGTGCTTGTAATCACACTGGAAACAATGAAAGGCCCAGTTCATTTCTAGTCCATTCACATTGCTTTCAGGAGATGTTTGTGGGCCTCTGAAACGTTGGTTACTTTTTTAATTGTCCTGCTGACTTTTATTGAAATGAAGTTGTATCTGGACCTTTTAGCAGTGGTGTTGGACTTTAATTTCCATTTTTGTTACATTAAACTACAAGCTAAGAGGAGCATGGAGATCCTTTGGGGTGTAGAAACCACCTGCCCAGGAACCAAATTATTACATCATCAATACTTTAAGATAGCAATACCAATAAATAACCTTATGGGTCCAGAGTAGGGATGAGCTTCGAAATTGAGTTGAACTCATGTTCGACTCGAACATTGGCTGTTCGCAAGTTCACCGAACAGCGAACAATTTGGGGTGTTCGCAGCAAATTCGAATGCCGCGGAACACCCTTTAAAAGTCTATGGGAGAAATCAAAAGTGCTAATTTTAAAGGCTTATATGCAAGTTATTGTCATAAAAAGTGTTTGGGGACCTGGGTCCTGCCCCAGGGGACATGGATCAATGCAAAAAAAAGTTTTAAAAATGGCCGTTTTTTCAGGAGCAGTGATTTTAATAATGCTTAAAGTCAAACAATAAAAGTGTAATATCCCTTTAAATTTCGTAGCTGGGGGTGTCTATAGTATGCCTGTAAAGGGGGGCATGTTTCCCGTGTTTAGACCAGTCTGACAGCAAAATGACATTTCGAAGGAAAAAACCCATTTAAAACTACCCGCGGCTATTGCATTGCCGACAATACACATAGAAGTTCATTGATAAAAACGGCATGGGAATTCCCCACAGGGCAACCCTGAACCAAAATTTAAAAAAAAAAAATGACGTGGGAGTCCCCCTAAATTCCATACAAGGCCCTTCAGGTCTGGTATGGATATTAAGGGGAACCCCGGCCAAAATAAAAAAAAAAAAAATGACGTGGGGTTCCCCCTAAATTCCATACCAGACCCTTATCCGAGCACGCAACCTGGCAGGCCGCAGGAAAAGAGGGGGGGACGAGAGTGCGCCCCCCCTCCTGAACCGTACCAGGCCACATGCCCTCAACATTGGGAGGGTGCTTTTGATGAGGACAAGCGCCTCATCCCCACAACCCTGGCCGGTGGTTGTGGGGGTCTGCGGGCGGGGGGCTTATCGGAATCTGGAAGCCCCCTTTAACAAGGGGACCCCCAGATCCCGGCCCCCCCTGTGTGAAAATGGTAAGGGGGTACTTACCCCTACCATTTCACTAAAAAACTGTCAAAAATGTTAAAAATGACAAGAGACAGTTTTTGACAATTCCTTTATTTAAATGCTTCTTCTTTCTTCTATCTTCCTTCATCTTCTGGTTCTTCTGGTTCTTCCTCCGGCGTTCTCATCCAGCATCTCCTCCGCGGCGTCTTCTATCTTCTTCTACTCGGGCCGCTCCGCATCCATGGCATGGGGGGAGGCTCCCGCTCTTCTCTTCATCTTCTTCTTCTTCTCTTCTTCCTTCTTCTCTTCTTCATTTTCTTCTCCGGGCTGCTCCGCACCCTTGCTGGCATGGAGGGAGGCTCCCGCTGTGTGACAGCGTCTCCTCGTCTGACGGTTCTTAAATAACGGGGGGAGGGGCCACCCGGTGACCCCGCCCCCCTCTGACGCACGGGACATGACGGGACTTCCCTGTGGCATTCCCCGTGACGTCACAGGGAAGTCCCGTCAAGTCACCATGCGTCAGAGGGGGGCGGAGTCACTGGGTGGCCCCGCCTCCCGTTATTTAAGAACCGTCAGACGAAGAGACGCCGTCACACAGCGGGAGCCTCCCTCCATGCCAGCATGGGTGCGGAGCGGCCCAGAGAAGAAAATGAAGAAGAGAAGAAGGAAGAAGAGAAGAAGATGAAGAAGAAGATGAAGAGAAGGGCGGGAGCCTCCCCCCATGCCATGGGTGCGGAGCGGCCCGAAGAGAAGAGGATAGAAGATGCCGCAGAGGAGATGCTGGACGGGAATGCCGGAGGAAGAACCAGAAGAGTCAGAAGAACCAGAAGAAGAAGATGAAGGAAGATAGAAGAAGCATTTAAATAAAGGAATTGTCAAAAACTGTCTCTTGTCATTTTTAACATTTTTGACAGTTTTTTAGTGAAATGGTAGGGGTAAGTACCCCCTTACCATTTCACACGGGGGGGGGGGGGCGGAATCTGGGGGTCCCCTTGTTAAAGGGGGCTTCCAGATTCCGATAAGCCCCCCGCCCGCAGACCCCCACAACCATCGGCCAGGGTTGTGGGGATGAGGCCCTTGTCTTCATCAACATGGGGACAAGGTGTTTTGGGGGGCTACCCCAAAGCACCCTCCCAATGTTGAGAGCATGTGGCCTGGTACGGTTCAGGAGGGGGGGGCGCACTCTTGTCCCCCCTCTTTTCCTGCGGCCTGCCAGGTTGCATGCTCGGATAAGGGTCTGGTATGGAATTTAGGGGGAACCCCACGTCATTTTTTTTTTAAATTTTGGCTGGGGTTCCCCTTAATATCCATACCAGACCTAAAGGGCCTTGTATGGAATTTAGGGGGACTCCCACGTCATTTTTTTTTTTTTAATTTTGGTTCGGGGTTTCCCTGTGGGGAATTCCCATGCCGTTTTTATCAATGAACTTCTATGTGTATTGTCGGCAATGCAATAGACGCGAGTAGTTTTAAATGTGTTTTTTCCTTCGAAATGTCATTTTGCTGTCAGACTGTTCTAAACACGGGAAACATGGGCCCCTTTACAGGCATACTATAGACACCCCCCAGCTACGAAATTTAAAGGGATATTACACTTTTATTGTTTGACTTTAAGCATTACTAAAATCACTGCTCCTGAAAAAACGGACGTTTTTAAAACTTTTTTTTGCATTGATCCATGTCCCCTGGGGCAGGACCCAGGTCCCCAAACACTTTTTATGACAATAACTTGCATATAAGCCTTTGAAATTAGCACTTTTGATTATTCATGTTCGTGTCCCATAGACTTTAACGGTGTTCGCGTGTTCGAACGAACTTTTTTCCTGTTCGCATGTTCTGGTGCAAACCGAACAGGGGGGTGTTCGGCTTATCCCTAGTCCAGAGCTATTTTACCACTTTTCTCAACTGTGCTGTCTAATGACAGTTAATAGCACTGTACTTCTCAATGCAGTTCTCAAACTAGATACATATGCATTTCTGCCATTAGAGGGCAATGCATGGGGAAGGCCCTTGTTTAGTTTGCTTGTGGGCTCCATCTTGTACCTCCCACAGTTGGGTGGTTGTTGGGATACAATAGAGGATAGTTTGATAGTTTCTGTCCTCTCAAGCCTTAACCTCCCTCGCAGTATTCCTGAGTGTGGCTCAGGGTGAATTTTCATTACCAAAAGTGGTAACCCCAAGCCACACTAGGGATTGCATCACAGGATCCAGGCAAATTCACTGAACTTGCCCCCAGGATCCTGCGATGTCTCCCCGCTGTGTGTGCAAGCCGTCCTCCGCTCGATCTATCACAATGCCGTGCTCTGTTCCCTGCGAGTGTCGCGACGCATGGGGACGGAGCCCGGCGCCAAATTCAAAAAGTGAAAAACACAAAACACACACAGTACACTGTAATCTTACAGATTACATTGCTGTATCACATTATTTCACATCCCTTTTGTCCTTAGTGCTTTGTCCAGTGCCCTGTCAGCATTTTTATATTATATATATACTGTTCTTTCTGCCTGGAAACTTGAGCATGTCCATAGCAACCAAAAAGTGTCCCTTTACATCAAAAGCAGTTTTAGACCAGGCAGAAAACAGCGATGATAAATTAGAATCACTTGCAGAATTGAGCGATAGTGATTTGTGGGGAAATTCGTCATCAAACATTGAAAGTAATGACAGCGACAATTCTGCAAACAAGCAAATTTCTGTGTTTTTGATTTGATTACATTATTGAATAATTTTTATTATTATTATATTATTATGTGTTACAAATATTTATAGTTCTTTATTATATTATAATTTATGATTTTGTGTTTCAAACTTTATCATACCCGGGATGTCTACTAGACTCTTGTTTGGACAGATTTAAGTGAGTTATTCCTAAGAATTACAGGCCTACAATATAAAACGCCAAATTTCTATGTAAAACAATGTACCGCTTTCAGCATCAAAAATCTGACATAATCATACCACCAGGGAGGTTAATTGACAGATAAGAGGGTAAAAGAGGAGGAAAATTATGGACTTTAAATGAAGCATGCGGTTATCAGATGATAAAAAATGTATATATAATATCATGTTCGTTGGTACATATACACATGTTGAATCATAAGAAAATACAGTGAATAAATAATGTTGCTCATTTGTAACACATGATACATGTATATACACACCACCGTGGTATGGGTGGTGTTGATTAGTGACCTAGACCTCTCTGCATAATATAAGGAAATACATTGATGGATCGTGATTGTAAAGGCAAGTGATTGATCAGATAGTAGTGATGGCATAGCATCAAACAAGGGCTCTACGCGTTTCATGGATTCTTTCCACATATACTTTTATCTGCAATAAAGTGCACGTATATGTAGTGTCAAGAAAGGTTTCCTCCGCTGGTAATATCTATCATTTGGTGTGCAGTACTGAGGTCCACCAGCAGGTGTCTCCTGGCAGTTTGGAACTGTCAGAGCGTTTTCCTGCTGGTATTATGTCATCTTTGGGCCGCAGTACTGGCGTCCACCAGTGGATGGATCCTGGCAGTGTAGAGCAGGCATTCCCTTCTGCAATTAGGTATCACCTGACCTTGATAACAGCTATAGTATAAATACCCGGCAAGTGCACACACACCTTGCCCTGGTATTGTCCTTGTGCCCTGATCTGCAGCCTGTTTATCTGTGATCCTGATCCTGGACCTGAACCCAGATTCCAGTATCCTGTATCCTGAACCCTGTTTGTTTCCATTCCTATATCCCTGGACCATTGCCCATTGCCCTGCATATTTGGTTGTTCAGTTTGTTCACTCTGTTTGTATTGGTGGTATGTTCACATTTATATGCATTTACTTTAATAAACTTATTTACTTTCACCCGTTTATGACTGGTTCACTCTGTCACAGTCACACAGTTCTGGTCATATCTGGTTTATGACAGAATACCAGGGCCATCACTGACCAGAAGTGACTGCACAGGGGAACCATTTTGATTCAGTTTGGTTGCAAACATGAATGCCAGTGAGGTTATTTATTTTTCTCTGCTGGCATCTGAAAGTAGTGATTATTGCCGCCAGGCTTTGAAAGGATGGTCTAGTGACCAGTTGTTTACAGCTATCCGTTTGGCTCACTCCCTGGTCGATCAGGGTTATATATTGTTTGGGGAGGTGCAGCCTTTTATCAAGATCTGTACTGAGCTGGCCCTGCCCTGTATTCCAGAGGGCCATGATGATTTCTCTCCTCCTTTTAGTATGAATCAGGTTGTATCCCTAGTGTGGCTTTTTGAGGATGATCCCGCCGATTTTTGTGAGCACTACTCAGCCTGTTCCCCACAGGTGATTGCTGAGTGCATTGTGTCTGCTCAGTCTTTTGTTAGACAGGGAGATTTAAAACTACAGTTTGTACAACCTATACTTTCGGCATGGTCTGACATGATGCAATCAGCCTCAGCCAAACAAACCACCTCTGCCATCAGGCACCAGCCTACCCAAATATATGTTTCCCCATCAGCCATGTCAACCTCAGTTGCAGCCCAGTATACACTGCTCCCGACCAAATACTCATATCCGGTCTCTGCTCCCTGTACCTATCCTGCATTCAACCCACCTGCCTCTTCTCCGCTGCCTACAAACCCACAAGATCTTCCCCCAGTTACTGTTACCTCTTCTCTGCCATATCCCAATCCTCCTTTCCAGTCTGCTGCACCCCTTACCTACAGTCCTGCAGTCACCTACAGAGCTTCAGTAGCCAAAGCCAAAGAAAAAACAAACGTTTTTCCCAACCAAAACGATCCTGCCATTAACCCAACCTGCCTCCACACCCACCAGTCTGTCCCAGCTTGAAGTTCCGGTGCCAGTATCCCAGCCCGAAGTGCTAGAGTTCCAGCCCGAAGTGCCAGAGTTCCAGTTGGAGGTGCCAGAGTTCCAGCTGGAGGTGCCAGTGTTCCAGCTGGAGGTGCCAGTGTTCCAGCCGGAGGTGCCAGTGTTCCAGCTCAAGGTGCCAGTGTTCCAGCCTGAAGAGCCAAAGCCAGCGTTCCTGCCTGAAGAGCCAGAGCCAGCGTCCCTGCCTGAAAAGCCAGAGCCAGCGTTCCCGCCTGAAGAGCCAGAGCCAGCGTTTCAGCCTGAAGAGTCAGAGCCAGCGTTCCAGCCTGAAGTGCCAGCGTCCCAGCCTGAAGAGCCAGAGCCAGCGTTCCAGCCTGAAGAGTCAGAGCCAACGTTCCAGTCTGAAGAGCCAGAGCCAGTGTTCCAGCCTGAGGAACCTGAGCCAGCGTTCCAGCCTGAAGAACCTGAGCCAGCGTTCCAGCCTGAAGTCCCGGTGTCTGTTTCCTTGTCTGAGGGTGCGGAGCCTGCTGTCCAGCCTGATGTGTTCCTGTTTGCTGCCCAGCCTGATGTGCCTCTGTCTGCTGCCCAGCCTGACGAGCCTCTGTCTGCTGCCCAGCCTGATGCGTTCCTGTCCGCTGCCCAGCCTGATGTGTTCCTATCTGCTGCCCAGCCTGATGTGACACTCTCTGCTGCCCAGCCTGATAAGCCTCTGTCCGCTGCCCAGCCTGATGATTTCCATGTCTGCTGCCCAGTCTGATGAGCCTCTGCTGCCCAGTCTGATGAGCCTCTGTCTGCTGCCCAGTCTGATGAACCTCTGTCTGCTGCCCAGCCTGATGTGTCCCTATCTGCTGCCCAGCCTGATTTGCCTCTGTCTGCTGCTCAGCCTGACAAGCCTCTGTCTGCTGCCCAGCATGATGTGTTCCTGTCCGCTGCCCAGCATGATGTGTTCCTGTCTGCTGCCCAGCCTGATGTGTTCCTGTCTGCTGCCCAGCCTGATGTGCCACTGTCTGCTGCCAGCTTGATGAGCCTCTGTCTGCTGCCCAGCCTGATGTGCCACTGTCTGCTGCCCAGCCTGAGGTGCCACTGTCTGCTACCCATCTTGATGTACCTGTGCCTGTTGCCCAGCTTGAAGTGCCCGTGTCTGTTGCCCAGCTTGACGTGCCTGTTGCCCAGCTTGAAGTGCCCATGCCTGCTGTCCAGCTTGAAGTGCCCGTGCCTGCTGCCCAGCTTGAAGTGCCTTTGCCTGCTGCCCAGCTTGATGTGCCTGTGCCTGCCGCCCAGCTTGATGTGCCTGCTGTCTAGCTTGATTTTCCCGTGCCTGCTGCCCAGCTTGATGTGCCTGTACCTGCTGCCCAGCTTGATGTGCCCATGCCGGTGGCCCAGCTTGATGTGCCCATGCCTGTTTCCCAGTTCATTGTGCCTGTTGCCCAGTTCGATGCGCCTGTCGCCCAGCTCGATGTGCCTGTTACTCAGCTTGGGGTTCTTGTGCCTGCTACCCAAATTGACGTACTTATAGCCCAACCTGATGTGACTTTGCCCGCTGCCTGGCTTGACGCTATGGACTTTCCCCAGCAATAGCTAGTTAGAGCGTCCGGAGGTTGCTCCTTCGAGGGGGGTTACTGTCAGAAAAGGTTCCCTCCACTGGTAATATCTATCATTTGGCGTGCAGTACTGAGGTCCACCAGCAGGTGTCTCCTGGCAGTTTGGAGCTGTCAGAGCTTTTTCCTGCTGGTATTATGTCATCTTTGGGCCCCAGTACATGCATCCACCAGCGGATGGATCCTGGCAGTGTGGAGCAGGCATTACCTTCTACAATTAGGTATCACCTGACTTTGATAGCAGCTATAGTATAAATACCCAGCGAGTTTACACACACCTTGCCCTGGTATTGTCCTTGTGCCCTGACCCACAGCCTGTTTATCTGTGATCCTGATCCTGGACCTGAACCCTGATCCTGTATCCTGAACCCTGAACCTGTTTGTTTCTGTTCTTGTATCCCTGGATCCTTGCCCTGCAGCCTGATTCCTTCCATCTTGTTCCCTGTCTGTTTACTCCTGCCCCCCCCCCCCCACCCCCCATCTGCTGATCTCCTGTTTATGACCCTGGTTTGACTTGATTACGATTCTGGTACTCCCTTTTTGCTATATATATACTGGTTGGTTTATTATCACTGTTTGGTTGTTCAGTTTGTTCACTCTGTTTGTATTGGTACTATGTTCACATTTATATGCATTTACTTTAATAAACGTATTTACTTTCACCTGTTTATGTCTGGTTCACTCTGTCGCAGTCACACAGTTCTGGTCACATCTGGTTTATGACATGTAGTCTGATGTTTGATACAAAAAAGAGAGGGGAGGAAAAGGGAAGGGGGGGGAGACAATCCCCCCTGTTTACTCACAAGTCAGCTATAGGTTCCAAATGGGGTGCTGAGAGCTGTAGAAATGACGGGGGACTCATCTCTGGGAACTGTGGCCAGTGGCAAGAAACCAACACAAGCAATGGAGACTAACCTTGTCACTGCCTCATATAAAGACCCATCCCCCTTCCTTAACCAGATAAGAGGGTAAATTTGTCTGACAAATTTGTTTATATTTTTTAACCTTTAAATGATTCCAAATAATGTTCCCTGCCATCACAGCATAATGTTTCCCTATAGTCTTGTCAGTAAATTGTTTTTAATTTTCCTCCTCCTAAAATGATGAGACCCATATCTAGATTATGGAAACGTTTCCACAGTGTTATTTCTGCTGAGAGCAAAGCTACAATTTGCAAATATTGAAAGAAGAAATATTCTTTTCCAAATGCTACAAGGGTGACAAAACACATCCTGGTATGCCAGAGGTGCTCAAAAGACACTTAAGCCTCATGTACACTGCAGCGGATAAACGGACATTTAGGAGCAGTTGGGCGTTTTTTTCAGCAGCCCCTGAACTCTTCTCTGTGTTATCTTATCTGTACATTACACACCGTCGTTTATAGGAGTTTAGAGGCAGTTGAGTTTACTGGCATTTTTTTGAAAGTAGATAAATCACGTTCAGGACGGTAGTTTACTGGCAATTCAAACGCCAAATGCTTGTAACTGCTTGTAAACTCGTGTAAGGCTTCATGTACACTGCTGCTGGTAAATGGATGGAGCAGTTGGGCGTTTTTTTCAGCTGCCCCTGAACTCTCCTCTGTTATCTTATAAGTACATGTACACAGGGTCGTTTATAGTCATTTCTAGGCAGTTGAGTTTAGAAGCTTTTTTGGAAAGCAAAAAAATGCATTCAGGACTAATGTTCAGAGGCATTTGAAAAGCCAAAGGCCTGTAACTAAACACTTGTAAGCGCAGTAACTCGGTTGACTATTTGGAAAAAAATGCTTCTAAACGCAAAACATGACTAAACGCGGCACGTAAACATGGCAAAACTGATGTTTTTAAATGTCGATTACTATCTGTCAAGTTAAATCATTCAGGAGAGGCTGTAACCCGAGTTTCTGCATGTTTTCGTTTTAAAAAGGAACATGTAAGATATGGGAAAAACAATTTTCACCACTTGCTGTTGTCTGCAGGAGAAAAGGGGGTGGTTACCTGTTCTCATTTATAGTTGAAATGTTCTTAACATATACAGTCCTTGTTATTCTATTTGCAATAAAATACAATTTAAAAAAGCAAGTTTAGTTTATTTACTGAATAAGCTGTTTTTTTTTATTTCAAGCATAGTACATATATATATATATATATATATATATATATATATATATATATATATATATATATATATATATATATATATATATATATATATATATACACTGCATTTCACTTTACCAGTGTAACAAAAAGACTTTCAATTTGTAAAACTACCCCACACTGAATTTTTTTTTAATTTTTATGAAAATTTCCAATTTTTTTCCCCATGGCTTTAACCACTTGCCGACCACCGCACGCCGATGTACGTCCAAACTTTGATGGTGGATATCGTTGTTATGGCAGCAGCTAGCTGCCATAACCCCAGTATCCCCGTTTTCGTGCGGCGGCCGGCTTTCTGATAAAAGTGGTCCCTGCGGCGGATTCGCCGCAAGATCACTTTTATCGGTGGCGGGAGAGGGCCCCCCCTCCCGCCGCGATCCGGTGCCCTCCGCCGCTTACCGGAGCCGTCGGTAGCGGTGGAGGCGATTGCATCCTACTCCATGCTGTGCCTGGAGACGAGTGAGCCTAAGATGGCGCCCACTCATCTCCATGACACTGCTGGGCGGAAGCGACGTCAAAACATCACTTCTGCCCACGCCTCTTAAAGGCATATTTTTTTCAATGTCTTTTTTTTTTTTTTTTTATTGCATTTTAGTGTAAATACGAGATCTGAGGTCTTTTTGACCCCAGATCTCATATTTAAGAGGTCCTGTCATGTTTTTTTCTATTACAAGGGATGTTTACATTCCTTGTAATAAGAATAAAAGAGACACATTTTTTTTTTAAACAGTGTAAAAATAAATAAAATAATGTAAAATAAATAATAAAAATTAAAAAAAAATGTTTTTAAAAACCCCCTGTCCCGACGAGCTCACGCGCAGAAGTGAACGCATACGCGAGTAGCGCCCGCATATGAAAACGGTGGTCAAACCACACATGTGAGGTATCGCCGCGACCGGTAGAGCAATAATTCTAGCCCTAAACCTCCTCTGTAATGCAAAACATGCAACCTGTAGAATTTTTTAAACATCGCCTATGGAGATTTTTGAGGGTAAATGTTTGACGCCGTTCCACGAGCGGGCACAATTTTGAAGCGTGACATGTTGGGTATCAATTTACTTGGCGTAACATTATATTTCACAATATAAAAAAAATTGGGCTAACTTTAGTGCTGTCTTATTTTTTTATTCAAAAAAAGTGATTTTTTTCCAAAAAAAGTGCGCTTATAAGACCGCTGCGCAAATACGGTGCAAAAAAAAGTATTGCAACGACTGCCATTTTATTCTCTAGGGTGTTAGAAAAAAAAGCATATATAATATTTGGGGGTTCTAAGTAATTTTCTAGCAAAAAAAACTGTTTTAAACATTTAAACACCTAAAATCCAAAACGAGGCTGGTCCTTAAGCCCGGGTTCACACCTATGCGAATTAGATGTGCGTTTCCTCGCATCTAATTAGCATAGCAGGAGAATGTGACTGGCTCCCTATGGAGCTGGTTCACATATCTCCGGGGCGGCTGCGGAGCGCACTGCACAAAAACGTTGTGCGTCTTTGGCTCCGTTTCAGGGCTGAATTCAGGCATAGAATCGGCCCTGATTCGTCCCTGAAACAGGGAACAGGGATGCACAACGCTCCTGTGCGATCCGCAGCCCGTTTTAGTGTGAACACGGGCTGAGTGGTTAAAATTTCTGGAAATTTTACATCTCTAGTCTAAACCCTGTGTAAGCTCCCTGTTAATGTTGGAACTTACACAGGTAATGACATATTTCGGTCCCCCACATGAAAGAGTTCAGGCTTGATAGTTAACTACTCAGACCTGAACAATACATCTTGAGAGGAAGGGGAGAAGGTCACATACTTCCCAATACCTGGCAACACTGGGTATGTCTGAGGGCTGTAATGGATGAATAGCGGCAGGAGCAGGGCTAAGATGAACATTAAAGGCTTATTTATGCTACCTGCATTCAGGTAATGTGTGATAACCCTACAGCCTAAGGCAGCTTTCGTTGCTGCGCTTTAATTCATTTTAAACAACAAAAACACGTGCATTGCCTAATAGTGTGAAGGAGGCCCATGTGGACAAGGGAGGGTAATCTTTCAAGAGAACTTATCACTTTGCCCATTCAGGATTTTCTCTTTAACCACTTCTGGACCAGCCACTGCAGTTATACTGTGGCAGGTTGGCTCCCCTGTGCGAGTCGTCATAGCTGTACGTCGACTATTTAAGACGCCTCCGGCGGCGCCAACGCACGCACCCGAAGCGTGTCCCCACAGCCGATGTGAGTGCTCGGCGTGCATCCACGATTGCTCGTTACAGAATGAGAACGGGGATATGTGTGTGTAAACACACACATCCTGGTTCTCTCAGGGGAGAGGAGACAGATTGTGTGTTCATACTGAGTATGAACACCGATCTCTCTCTTCCCCTAGTCAGTCCCATCCCCCCTAAAGTTAGAACATACCTAGGGAACACAGTTAACCCCTTGATCGCACCCTAGTGTTAACCCCTTCCCTGTCAGTGCCATTTATACAGTAATCAGTGCATTTTTATAGCACTAATCGCTGTATAAATGTCACTGGTCCCAAAAATGTGTCAAAAGTGTCCAATTTGTCCGCCGCAATATTGCAGTCCTGATAAACATCACTGATCACTGTCATTACTAGTAAAAAAAATAATAATAATAATAACCCTTTCATGACTAAGCCTATTTTTGAAATTTGGTGTTTACAAGTTATAATCCGTATTTTTTGCTAGAAAATTACTTAGAACCCTCAAACATTATATATATTTTTTTAGCAGAGACTCTAGAAAATAAAATGGAGATTGTTGCAATATTTTATATCACACGGTATTTGTGCAGCGGTGTTTTAAACGCAAATTTTTGAGAAAAGTGACACTTTCATGAATTTTAAAAAATCCAAACAGTAAAGTTACCCCAATTTTTTTGTATAATGTGAAAGATAATGTTACGCCAAGTAAATAGATACCAAACATGTCACGCTTTATAATTGCACGCACTCGTGGAATGGCGACAAACTACGATACCTAAGAATTTCCATAGGCGACGCTTTAAATTTCTTTTTTACGGTTACCGGGTTAGCGTTACAGAGGAGGTCTAGTGCTAGAATTATTGCTCTCACTCTGACGGTCGCGGCGATACCTCACATGTGGGATTTGAACATCGTTTACATAAGCGGGCGCGACTTCCATATGCGTTTTCTTTGCTGTGCGAGCTCGCGGGGACGGGGGCGCTTCAAAAATTTTTTTTTTTAATTATTTATTTTATTTAATTATATATTTATAAATTGTGTTAAAAAAAAAAAAAAAACATTTTGATGACTTTTATTGCTGCCAGAAGGAATGTAAACATCCCTTGTGACAGTAATAGGTGGTGGCAGGTGCTCTTTATGGAGGGATCGGGGGTCTGAAAGACCCCCGATCCCTCCTTTGCACTTTAAAGTATTCAGATCGGCGATTCTGGATAATGTGTATTTTTTTTTTCATGACGTCGCTTCCGCGTTTACAATTAGAAGGCTGGAATGAAGCCGCCCACAGCTTCGTTCCAGCCCGCCCCCAGCCGCTGGAGGCAGCCGATTGGCCACCGGTCCTCCCGATCGAACGGGAGGCCCGGTAAGAGTGGCGGGAGAGGGGGATGTCCCCTCCCGCTGCTCTGGTATAACAGCCGAACGGCTTTTAGCCGCATCAGTTGTTATACTTGGATAGCCAATCGCCGGCTCTAAACAACAGGTCCAGGATGATGCCTGCACCTGCGGGCATCATCCCGGTATAACCCCCGGAAAGCCGAGTATGCACATCTGCGTATGCTCGGTGGGAAGGGGATAAAAATGCCATAAATCTATCCCCTATTTTGTAGACGCTATAACTTTTGCGCAATCAATATACGCTTATTGCAATTTTTGTTACCAAAAATATGTAGAAGAATACATATCGTCCTAAACTGAGGAAAAAATTTATTATTTTTTTTAAATATTGGGATATGTATTATAGCAAAAATAAAAGATACTAGGGGTTATTTACGAATGGCAAATCCACTGTGCACTGCAAGTGCACTTGGAAGTGCAGTCGCTCTAAATCTAAGGGGTAGATTTGAAATGAGGGGAAGCTCTGCTGATTTTATCATCCAATCATGTGCAAGCTAAAATGCTGTTTTTTATTTTCCTTGCATTTCCCCCTCGGATCGACAGCGACTTTACTTCCACGTGCACTTGCGGTGCAAAGTGGAGTTTCCTTTAGTAAATAACCCCCATTGTGTTTTTTTCAAAATTGTCACTCTTCTTTAGTTTATAGCGCAAAAAAATAAAAACCCCAAAACCGCAGAGGTGATCAAATACCACCAAAAGAAAGCTTTATTTGTGGGAAGATAAGGACGTCAATTTTGTTTGGGTACAGTGTCGCACGACCACGCACTTGTCAGTTAAAGTGACGCAGTGCCGTATCGTAAAAAATGGCCTGGTCATTGAGCAGCCAAATCTTCCGGGGCTGAAGTGGTTAAAGTGTACCTAGATTTTTTCCCATAGTTTTGGATAATAGTGTGGAACAGTTAGAATACATATCAGGTTTTTATTGCTTGCTGTCTGTGACCCTCTTTACTTGTTCAAGGTTATCACCCATAAATGGTGGTACTAGGAAATCAAAAGTGTATTGTGACTAGAACAGCAACAGAGGGGATATCTTCCAGTGGAAACACCTATTCCGGTGAAAAATGGTATATGTTCACTTTGGAAAGACTTTTTCCCACTTCCTGTTTTGTGCCCAGGACAGTGAAGAAAAATTAAGAGAAATCTCCCCAACAGAACAAAGATAGCAGAAAAAAACTGCCCAAGGTTTTACATATGTTATACGTTAATGTGATTGAAAACGCTCACCTTGTAAAACAACTCATTCAGTTTAAAACAGAAGTAAAGGCAAACATTTGTGTATAGATATAAAAAACATTGTAAATACCTTTTTTACCTTTATTATAAGTGATCACATTTCCTCTCTTCTCAGCTGCATAGAACCTGGAGGAGGATAAGCAGCAGCACACTAATCTTTCCACTGAATGGCTGTGCGGGGGGGGGGGGGGGGGGGTGTCAGGACAGGTCTGATCATTGGAGGAGAGCAGGCTGAGTTCACAGCACAGCTAGAGAACTGACCACAGTGTTTTCTCCTGCTTAATGTGGTCAGTTTTTAATAGGAAAGCAAAGGGACTAGCAGGAACACCAGGGATTTCACACAAAAGAAGCAATACTAACAGAAGAGGATACTTTTTTTTAATAAAAGTACATGGTACATCAGGCACATATCAAGAATATGAAATGTTGGATTTACATATTCTTTAACTGGAAACCATACGGATAAGGGTAACAGGGCTATCGTGACTGGATTTTTTATCTAGAAAAAAAAAGTTTTAAGGAAGACATGATTTTTAACTACTACTACCCTTCCTGCAGAGGCCAATTTTGTAATGCAATGATGTACTCAAACAAATTTTTTATCATTTTTTTAAGCCAGATATAGCTTGCTTTTGTTGGTATTTAAGCACCACTGTGTTTTTTTATTTTTGCTAAAAAAAGACCGAAAATTTTGAAAAAAACAAAAAGTTTCTGTTATAAAATTTGGTAAAGAAATACATTTTCTTCTTCACTGATGTGCGCTGATGAGGCTGCACTGATGCGCACTGATGACATGGCACTGATGAGAAGGCCCTAATATGCAGCACTGATGGGCACTGATATGCATCACTGATAGGTGGCACTGATTGTCACTGATAGGCGACACCTATGGGTACTAATAGGCTGCATGGATTGGCGGCACTGATTGGCAACACTGATGGGCACTGATTGGTGGCACTGATGGACGGCACTGATGAACAGGCACAGATTGGCACTGAAAGGCAACACTGACTGGCATCACTGTTGGGCACTGACTGGCATCACTACTGGGCACTGATTGGCAACACTGCTGGGCGCTGTTGGGGCTGCACTGATAATCAGGGCACTGATAATCAATGTCCTGATTATCTGTGCAGATCTCTCCTGTGAGGAAATGCCGCTGATTGGCTCTCCTCTCCTCACATGCTATCCTTGTTTACATGTGATCAGCTGTGATTGGAGACAGCTGATCACATGGGAAAAGAGCCTCGTCATCAGCTCTTTACCCAGATCAGTGATGCACTGCGACCCAGGGACAGAGCGCACCTCTGATCGATGTGCACCCCCCATGGGCGCGAGTGGGACAACGTCATAGGACGCTGTCCCAGAATGAGAGAGCCACCGCCAGCCCATCATTTGACAATAGAGCGTGCGGGAGGTGGTTGATGGTGTTGAACCTTCTTTCAGAATAATTCACCAAAACACTTGCATGATTAAAAATTCAATATCTTTATTACAAATTCATTAAAAGTATTTACCCCTTAAAAACTTAAAAGAGTTCCGCACACCATATTCACTATTGCAACCCCAATTATATAAACATCATAATGCACATAACTATAATGGCACAAATATGTCAAGAAAAGGAGGGAGGGGTGCCTTGATCCAACGCGTTTCGCTCTGGTAAGCTTCCTCAGGGGATGAAGGGGTGCAGCTGAGTATAGTTTCTGGAAAGGAAAAGACATATAATAATGATCAAATATTTAGTGTATACAGTAAACATTAAACAGTGCTTCAATATAACTTTTAATATGATATTTATATAAAAGGTGGGCCTCATAATTGGGGTAATTTGTAATAAAGATATTTAATTTTTAAGCATGGAAGTGTTTTGGTGAATTATTCTGAAAGAATGTTCAACACCATTAAAAATCCCGTCTTCTTTCAAATGTTTTTTCTAGAATAATTTGGGATGCGGTGTTGTTCTAAACTAAACTCACTTTTGTTGACATTTTTTGATCTGCTAGCCTATTGTTCCTCTGGGGAAAAGCAGTACTGGGGGCATTCTCTCTGGACACAGGAACAACTGAAGTTTATATATCAAGCTACTGGAACTCTGATGTTCATAGGCAGTTTTAGAAAGAAAAGAAAAGCTCATTAATTTTATTTCTGAGATAAAAAAAGAAACTGCAGCACTGATGACTAAAGTCGTGAGCGAGTCTAGGTCGAGCCTAGGTCGAGCCTAGGTCAAGCCTAGATCAACAAAGTCTTGGCTGCAGCTCTCAACCTGAATCAAACATTCCTGCAAAATTCTAAAATGATTTTTATTTACTCTTCTTGGTGTCTAGGTAGCTGTTTCCTAGGTAACCAATTAGACCTTGAAAAACATTTTTGTTGTGCTACATTAGAAAAAAAACATTTTTGGCAGCATTTTCAGCTGAATCTGTTTACAGCATTAGACAACAAATAGAAAAACGATATCCTAAACAAGCAGCATCTATATGAACACCATGGTCCGGCAGTACATATGATGAAAGCTATATTTCTTCTAACAGAGCTGACAAGGATTCTTTCCATAAAGTATCATCCCTGGTACTTGGCTGGAAATATACTTTCTGTCTCAGTGGCTTGGCAATACATTTTGAGCAATATACTTTTTACAATGGCTAACATGAAGTGGACATTGCACATAAAATGCAAGTTCAACTTTTTAAATGCCCCCTCCGCCTTGCCCACACTGATTAAAAGTGAAAAAAAAACATTCATTAGGAAAAAAGAGATAAATACATACATAGATAACATACTCACCAGAGGAGAGGTGGGACCAATAACCAAATTTTCTGCCCCATGGGGGGGGAACCACAGGATCACTTTTAGCCAAGAGGTCATCTGAATAAGAAGCAGTTATATAGTTTTTAAACTTTTTTGGCTGCCACTTCTCTGCTTCCCCAATTATTGCAAATATTCCACATTTACAAACATAAAAACATACACTATATTACCAAAGGTATTGGGATGCCTACCTTTACACGCACATGAACTTCAATGGCATCCCAGTCTTATGCCCCGTACACACGGTCGGACTTTGTTTGGACATTCCGACAACAAAATCCTAGGATTTTTTCCGACGGATGTTGCCTCAAACTTGTCTTGCATACACACGGTCACACAAAGTTGGCGGAAAATCCGATCGTTCTAAACGCGGTGACGTAAAACACGTATGTCGGGACTATAAACGGGGCAGTGGCCAATAGCTTTCATCTCTTTATTTATTCTGAGCATGCGTGGCACTTTGTCCGTCGGATTTGTGTACACACGATCGGAATTTCCGACAGCGGATTTTGTTGTCGGAAAATTTTATATCCTGCTGTCAAACTTTGTGTGTCGGAAAATCCGATGGAAAATGTGTGATGGAGCTTACACACGGTCGGAATTTCTGACAACAAGGTCCTATCACACATTTTCTGTCGGAAAATCCGACCGTGTGTACGGGGCATAAGTCCATAGGGTTCCATATTGAATGTGTCTATGAGACCTTCCAGAAGCGCATTTTTGAGGTCAGGCACTGATTTGGACAAGAAGGCCTGGTGTTCTGTCAGGTTTTCGTCCACATCAGTGCCTGACCTCACAAATGCGCCTTCTGGAAGAATGGTCAAACATTCCCATAGACACACTCCTAAACCTTGTAGAAAGCCTTCCCAGAAGAGTTGAAGCTGTTATAGCTGCAAAGGATGGGCCAACTAAAGACTAAGACTGGGATGCCATTAAAGTTCATGTGCGTGTAAAGGCAAATGTCCCAATACTTTTGGTAATATAGTGTAGAAGAGTAACAGCAGAAAAAAGACCAAGTGGTCCATCGAGTCTGCCCGATTTACTTTTTTGGCAGAGTATAGATCTATGTTTAAGGCTGGGTTTTCCAATTTGCATGACAGGCAAGTGTGACCAGCTCTCTTTGAAGCTGGTTCACACATGTCTGGTGTAGCCGCTGTCCGGATTGAAAAAGGTTCTGGTGTGTCTTTGAGTCCGGTTTAGGTGCGAATTCAGGCTAAAATTCGGACCTGAATCGCAAAGGAACCGGCGTACAGGAACACACCAGACCCCAGGCACGAACACGGCCTGAATCCAATTACTGATGACTGACTCACTGCCTCCTCCTGTTCAAGCATCAGCTACTCTTTTGGTAAAATAATATTTCCTAAGATTAGTTTTGAACTTTCCGCTTGTGAGTTTGAGGTCATTTCCCCATGTTCTTGATCCTAATTTCATATTAAAAATATCCAGTTTACACCTTTAAAGTAGAACTTTAGGCAAAACGTATTTTTCCTCTTTGGATAGAGTAAGAGGGTCATAACACCTTCCAGTCTATTTTTTACCATCTGTGTCCCATTGGGGAGATTTCCTTTCTTTTCCTGTCCCATAGCCAAAACAGGAAGTGAAAGAAAAGCCCTGCAAATTAAAGGAATCATTTGAGGATCTCCAGGTCACCAGAACTGTTGTACCCTTTGGAAGATTTCTCCTCTATTACTTTTCTGGGGACAACCCAAAATTCAGGACAAATATAGAGGCTAAATCTCCCTAATGGGGGCACAGACAGTGATAAAAACAGAGAGGTGTTCTAATCCATCTCCACGCTGTCCAAAACAAAAAAAAAAGTTTTGCCTTTAGTTGTACTAATTGTTTTAATCTTCTTTTCTCAAGAGTGCACATATTAAGGTCAAGAAGTCTCTCTTGATATGTTTTATCCCACACACCTTTCACCATTTTTGTTGCCCATCTCTGAACTCGTTCTATCTTATCTTTTTGTAAGTGAGCTCTCCAGAACTGGACACAGTATTCTAAATTAAGTCTAACTAAAGATCTATATAGAGGAATCAGGACTGCCTTCTTTTTTGGGTGCTTATTTTGCAATCATCTGAAAAAAGTAAGTGACCCCAAATTTTTTTACCTCTGTAGTACTGGGCCAACACTGTATCCTCAATATTGTACTCTATGAATGGCTTCTTTTTTGCCTAGGTGTATTATTTTACATTTAGAAACATTGAACTCCAGTTTCCAAAGCTTTGACCAATCTTTTAGGAATGCCAAATCATGTTCCATGTCACAGACATCTCCAGGGACATCAATCCTATTACACACCTTTGTGTCATCAGCAAAAATACACCACACACTCCACTAGTGCAGTAACGTCCTTAGGTACTACTTATGGAAGATTCTCTGGGTTCTCTATTGATTGGGACAACTCCATGATGATTCCTTTAGACCCCAGCAGATAGCCCCTCCCAGTTGCAGCTACTCAAAGCTAGTCACACATAAATATTTGGGAGTAAAGGTGTCCCTTAAAGTGGATGTAAACCCAATGCCATCCTTTCTAAACTATTGCCATAGGGGTTATCTATAAGAATATACATGCCTCCTGTATGTATCTTTACCTGTCAAATGTCTCCCCTCTGTCTGTTATGAGACCCGAAAAACTGCAGATTCTGTGGGTGGGTCTGTTGTCTGGAGCTCGGTGGGTGGAGTCGTGATGTCAGTAGACTCCCCGCCCACCTCTACACTCCCCTTGTCAATATGCATTTTCTCCTGTGTATTTCTAACACTGAACTTCTGCTATGATCTCTAACATCCAGTGAATAGACAGGAAAGTAACCACATGACTTCAGCATGCCAAATCATGCTGAGGTGTGGAACAGCCAATCCTGGCAGAGCTGCTGAAGAAAGGAGTGGGGGGTGGGAATTAAAAAATACTGCATGTGTCTTAGGCTAGTGCAGAGATGTAAATCACCTGTCACTCACAGCAAGGGGGTGGATTTGACACAGTTTTTGTCAGTTTGTCAAGATTTCTCTCACTGAACAATAAAAGAGGATTGTTCAGAGATGGATTAACTCTGTGTGACAAGACTGGGCTCAGATGATAGGAAATCTTATACTCTACAGTATGATATCAAACAAAAAAAAAATTCGGGTTTACATCCACTTTAATGTGGTAGAGTATCCTAACTTGAATATTTTTCCACTACTTAGTCCTTTTTGGTGTAAATTACCATTGTCAGTAGTGGGGAGGGTAAACTTTATAAAATGGTGGGGATGCCCCAGCTTCTTTTTATGCTACTTAATTGTCCAGTTTGGATACCCCAACACATATTTAGACAGATAGATACGTTATTTTGAGAATTCATATGGAAACATGGGAAGGCCAGGATCTGACTAAGTGCTTTACAGATTCTTAAGGATGGTGGTGGGTTGGCGATTGCCAATGTAAAATTATATTTTTGGCATCTCTGATGCAACAGATAGCAGGGTGGGCAGAAATTGACTTTTATGATCTAATTCAGAGAATTCTTTTTTCCTCTTTGTCTAAAGACCCCCTTGTTTCCTTGCTGGAGGCAGGTCATTTTTGGATGCACCGCTCCTCCCCAATTTTTTTGTTGATACGTAAGGTTTGGGAGGCTGTACATGTTACTATCGGTCATAAAGGCTGCATGCAGTATATGCCTATCTGGAATAATTTGAATCTTTCAGAAGTAAATAACCTTACTGGTTTTGAGTGCTGGAAACAATTTGGTCTTGTATATCTTCATCAATTTTTATAATGGAGGTACTATGCTATAATTTGACCTTATTATAGAGCAGTATCATTTGTCGAATAGAGTAGTTTTTCAGTATCTACAACCTTGCCACGCATTACAGTCTCAGACGTGTTTGGATTTCATATATGTTAAATTTTCTAACATTCTTTCTATGGTGGTGACACTGTCTGATTCTGATCTGATTATGTGAAGCCTTAGTGAGGGAAGTCAGCTCTAAAACCTTGATTAAGTGCAGACAGATATGGAGTCAAGATATAGGCAATCTAAATAAGGATCAGTGGAGAGTTGCGTTACAGCTCCTTCTAGAAGTTTTTTCGCTTTACCCCTCCCAATAACTGATGCAGCTTTTCATACTCCTTAGTGCCTATTCTACCCCGCAAAAAAAGTTTTTTTGGGGTAGCCAACCTTCACTGAATTGCCTCAGTTGTAGTATGCATACGGGCACGTTAATTCATATGTTATGGCACTGTCCTACGTTGTTTCAAAACTGGAGAGATATATTTCATATTTTATCGGAAGTCTGTTCAATCCAATTAACTCCTGATCCTAAATATGCCATTTTGGTCATATTCCCAGAGGACTGGACATATTTTTCTCAGAAATTTTTATGTACTCGTTTGTTATTTATTGCCCGTAAGTTGATTTCTCATTGTTCACTGTCTTCTAACCCTCCAACTTGTGTCCAGTGGTGCATGATGGTGAATGCTGTGCTGGATAGAGAGCGACTTACCTATAAACACAGGGGTTGAATAAATGTAATAAAATCTGGTTCTCCTGGTTATTTTCCCCATACGCAGTCTCTTCTAGAGTGGATGATCTCCATGACTCTGTCGATATTGATGCTGTTCTATGATAGGTCTATGGTGGGAAACTTAACTAAATGTACTGATTGTACATTCCAATTCCATTTCGGTAACTGCTATATACTAGAAAAAGTTATTGATATATATATATATATATATATATATATATATTCATACACACAGTGGGGACGGAAAGTAGTCAGACCCCCTTCTATTTTTCACTTTTTGTTATAATGGGCGGCACAGTGGTGTAGTGGTAGCACTCTCGCCTAGCAGTAAGAAGGGTCACTGGTTCGAATCCCAACCACGACACTACCTGCTTGGAGTTTGCATGTTCTCCCTGTGCCTGCATGGGTTTCCTCCGGGTACTCCGGTTTCCTCCCACACTCCAAAGACATGCTGGTAGGTTAATTAGATCCTGTCTAAATTGTCCCTAGTATGTATGAATGTGAGTTAGGGACCTTAGATTGTAAGCTCCTTGAGGGTAGGGACTGATGTGAATGTACAATGTATATGTAAAGCGCTGCGTAAATTGACGGCGCTATATAAGTACCTGAAATAAAATAAATAAATAATGCAGCCATTTGCTAATATTTATTTATTTCAGGTACTTATATAGCGCCGTCAATTTACGCAGCGCTTTACATATACATTGTACATTCACATCAGTCCCTACCCTCAAGGAGCTTACAATCTACGGTCCCTAACTCACATTTATACATACTAGGAGCAATTTAGACAGGATCCAATTAACCTACCAGCATGTCTTTGGAGTGTGGGAGGAAACCGGAGTACCCGGAGGAAACCCACGCAGGCACAGGGAGAACATGCAAACTCCAGGCAGGTAGTGTCGTGGGTGGGATTCGAACCGACAACCCTTCTTACTGCTAGGCGAAAGTGCTATCCACTGCACCACTGTGCCGCCCAAATATCATTTAAGTTCATTTTTTTTCCTCATTAATGTACACACAGCACCCCATATTGACAGAAAAATACAAAATTGTTGACATTTTTGCAGATTTATTAAAAAAGAAAAACTGAAATATCACATGGTCCTAAGTATTCAGACCCTTTGCTCAGTATTTAGTAGAGGCACCCTTTTGATTTAATACAGCCATGAGTCTTTTTGGGAAAGATGCAACAAGTTTTTCACACCTGGATTTGGGGATCCTCTGCCATTCCTCCTTGCAGATCCTCTCCCGTTCTGTCAGGTTGGATGGTAAAAGTTGGTGGACAGCCATTTTTAGGTCTCTCCAGAGATGCTCAATTGGGTTTAAGTCAGGGCTCTGGCTGGGCCATTCAAGAACAGTCACGGAGTTGTTGTGACGCCACTCCTTTGTTATTTTAGCTGTGTGCTTAGGGTCATTGTCTTGTTGGAAGGTAAACCTTCGGCCCAGTCTGAGGTCCTAAGCACTCTGGAGAAGGTTTTCGTCCAGGATATCCCTGTACTTGACCGCATTCATTTTTAGCTCAATTGCAGCCAGTTCTCCTGTCCCTGCAGCTGAAAAACACCCCTACAACATGATGCTGCCACCACCATGCTTCACTGTTGGGACTGTACTGGACAGGGGATGAGCAGTGCCTGGTTTTCTCCACACATACCGCTGAAAATTAAGGCCAAAATGTTCTATCTTGGTCTCATCAGACCAGAGAATCTTATTTCTCACCATCTTGGAGTCCTACAGGTGTTTTCTAGCAAACGCTATGCGGGCCTTCATGTGTCTTGCACTGAGGAGAGGCTTCCGTCAGGCCACTCTGCCATAAAGCCCCGACTGGTGGAGGGCTGCAATGATGGTTGACTTTCTACAACTCTCTCCCATCTCCCGACTGCATCTCTGGAGCTCAGCCACAGTGATCTTTGGGTTCTTCTTTACCTCTCTCACCAAGGCTCTTCTTCCTCGATAGCTCAGTTTGGCTGGACGGCCAGCTCTAGGAAGGGTTCTGGTCATCCCAAACATCTTCCATTTAAGTATTATGGAGGCCACTGTGCTCTTAGGAACCTTAAGTGCAGCAGAATTTTTTTTGTAACCTTGGCCAGATCTGTGCCTTGCCACAATTCTGTCTCTGAGCTCTTCAGGCAGTTCCTTTGACCTCATGATTCTCATTTGCTCTGACATGCACTGTGAGCTGTAAGGTCTTATATAGACAGGTGTGTAGCTTTCCTAATCAACTCCAATCAATATAATCAAACACAACTGGACTCAAATGAAGGTGTAGAACCATCTCAAGGATGATCAGAAGAAATGGACAGCACCTGAGCTAAATATATGAGTGTCACAGCAAAGGGTCTGAATACTTAGGACCATGTGATATTTCAGTTTTTCTTTTTTAATAAATCTGCAAAAATGTCAACAATTCTATGTTTTTTTGTCAGTATGGGGTGCTGTGTGTACATTAATGAGGAAACATATTTACTTAAATGATTTCAGCAAATGGCTGCAATATAACAAAGAATGAAAAATTTAAGGGGGTCTGAATACTTTCCGTCCCCACTGTATATATATTTATTTTTATTTAATTGTCTTGTTTTGTAAGGACATTTGTTATTGTTTTGTCTGTATACTATATGTGTAAAAAAAAGTAAACTTCATAAAAAGTATTTGATTGAAAAAAATTCTATGTTATATGTGTAAGGCCCCTTTCATATGGGCGGTCCGTTCAGGTCCACCTGTCAATTTTTTAGGTGGACTTGAATGGATGCTCCATGCAGGTCTATGGAGCGATGGATGTCAGAGGTGACATGTCCACTGACATCCGATTCGCTTCGCTCCGACCCGCTAAATTCAGACGGATGGAAATCCTATTTTCCATCCATCTATCGGATCAGATAAAAAAGGACAGGCGGTCTGTTTTTATTTGATCCCCCATAGAGGAGAGCTCTGACAGGTCCGTCCCTGCACAGTGTGCAGAGACGGACCGGTCATCCGTCTGCTCAGTGGGGATCAACAGAGCGATCCCTGCTGAGCAAAATGGAGTCCATACACAGACACGTCCGTAAAAAAGGGGCCTTAGTGTCCAGTAATATGTGTATCTGTCTTCATGTACTATACAGTTGTTGAAACAAAATATTAAAATCATGAACAGAACAAAAGGACAGATGTCCATATACAGCCCTCCCACATACTCTGGGAATAGAAGCCTGCAAACGTCTATTGATTCATTCAAAAAAATACACTGCTGTTCAGATTAAGTTTCTCCTTGATTTGTTGGCTATTGTATTAGAGGAAATTTTTTTCTGTTTAAAGATACTTATTATTTACAATTAGCCGGGGCAGCTATGGGCAGCAATTTAGCACCACCTTATGCTAATGCATTTATGGATATGATAGAACAATCTTTCATCTTTCCTTCTGCGTTATTCAGTGAACATTGTACAGTATGGTACAGGTTCATTGATGACGCCTTCGCTGTATGGACAGGTGATTTAAATTCATTATCTTTGCTCAATTTCAATGTAAACTCACTAATACCTGGTTTAAAGTTTAACATTATATATAACAATGTTGCTGTTCCGTTCTTGGATACTTTATTATCCATCAAAGATGGACATATTGTAAGCAACCTGTATAGAAAACCAACGGACCGCAACCAATTGTTGTTGTTTTCTAGTTTTCATCCTCCTGGGGTGTTTAAATCAATCCCACGGAGTCAATTAAAATGTGTGACCAGTACCACGAGTGAGGTAGATATTTGTAATATGAGATTGGATGAGATGGAAGGCAGGCTGCGACAGCGAAGATATCCAGCAGATTTAGTACATTCTGAACGTGTTAATATACACAATAAGACCATATCAGTTAATTATCAAGGTCGCAGAATGCCTTTCACCCCACAATTTCATCCATTTTCACATAACATTACCAAAATTATTAAAAAACATTGGTCTTTGTTGCAAAGTGCTTATCCATTGGTTCCAGAATTCAATAATCCCCCATTACCATCTTACCAACGAGGCAGGACGATACGTGACAGGTTGGTGAAGTCTGATCAATTTTCAATACCAAATCCCCGGGTAACCTTTTTGGGTCCTAAAAACACTGGTTCATTTCCATGTTTAAGTTGTATTCAATGCTCTAGCATGATAAAAGGGAAAAGTTTTTCCCATCAACTTAAGGGTTATGATATTTTGATCAAAGATCACTATACCTGTCACTTCATAAAAAGTATTTGATTGAAAAAAATTCTATGTTATATGTGTAAGGCCCCTTTCATACGGGCAGACCGTTCAGGTCCACCTGTCAATTTTTTAGGCGGACTTGAATGGATGCTCCATGCAGGTCTATGGAGCGACGGATGTCAGCGGTGACATGTCCACTGACATCCGATTCACTTCGCTCCGATCCGCTCAATTCAGACGGATGGAAACCCTATTTTCCATCCATCTATTGGATCAGATGAAAACGGACAGGCGGTCTGTTTTCATTTGATCCCCCATAAAGGAGATCTCTGACAGGTCCGTCCCTGCACAGTGTGCAGAGACGGACCTGTCATCCGTCTGCTCAGTGGATCCCTGCTCAGAGCGATCCCTGCTGAGCAAAGTGGAGTCCATACACAGACACGTCCGTGTAAAAGGGGCCTTAGTGTCCAGTAATATGTGTATCTGTCTTCATGTACTCTACAGTTGTTGAAACAAAATATTAAAATCATGAACAGAACAAAAGGACAGATGTCCATGTGTTGTCACTTTGAATATGCCGGTAAAATCTACATTAAGTAATTTAAGGATATTTGTGCTGAAACTTGCTACCCGACACTGCCCATAAACAGCTTGAATACCTATAAAAAATAAAGTGTGGCGCTAAAATGAACTTGTTCCTCATTTGGGTCAGCCCCACTGAAATAACAATCAGAGGGTCAAAACTCCCCTATGAGGTGTTTAATCAAATAAAATCTTTTAAGATCTTATAAAAAAGAGGAAATAATGAGTACTTTAAGTAGACCCCCCTATAGTCTGCCCCATATATTGCACTGTATCCAATCAAGTGTACCTGACTAAAAATCAGTATCAATATCTTAAAGGGGATATCTATATGGGGATTAGTATATGTGCTATCTAGAACAAAGAAGAAAGATCCCCATCAAGGGGAAGAGAAAAATGTGTGGTAATTTGAATCTCGTGAGTAAACACAAAATATATTAAACCGTGATGTCAGCAGACATATAAACAAGCATCATAAGAATACATATATTGTATTAATAGGTGAAAAATAAAATTCAAAAGTTGGTGAAAAAATTAAACCCAATATGATGACAATGATATATATAATGTTCATAAGTAAATTAAATATAGATCAGATGTGAGTCCCAATGGTGGACCTATGGAGGTACACCTGGATGCTTGGCTGCTTGAACTCCCTCTGAACTGCCCGGATGGCTCACATACCGAAGTAATAAAGTAGGAACTATGGATATAGGTATGTATAAAATACTCTTACCAAGAGTGGTGGACTCACCGGCCAGCGGCTTCGGAGTCAAGGTAAGCTTGTACTAGCACGAACGGCAGTAGATGGAGTGCTGCTTCATCTGTTTAGTAGAGATGCTGGGAGGTAAGAGTCCCCACCAAACGATCCCCTACACTCAGGTATTCCAGTCACCATATAGCTCCTCCGATGGAGAAATCAAAAGGAGAAACCCCACATAGCGTAAATCCGCTTAAAAAAAAACTTTAATAAAAGCTTTACAATAAAAAGGAAACACTGGCTCATGAACCACATCAGAGACCAGGTATAGCAAAGATCTAGTGGCCCATAGACAATGACAGAGGCCAGAAGACAAAAAACAATAAAATCAATAAAAAAGCGCTTAGTTTAGTTGTGGCATAGTAGGCATATCTAACCCGACGCGTTTCGTCCGCTAGGACTTCAACTGGGGTGTATACCTATGATTCTTTGATTCAGTGACCTGGAATGAAGTGCCCAGTTAGCAGTAAATTATAGAATAATACAAATATAATAAAAATGTAGGAATATTGTTTTGATGAGTTTTACATATTGATGCTATTGTTTGACCTTGTCAGCAGTCCATTAGTTTGGGGTCAAACAATAGCATCGATATATAAAACTCATCAAAACAATATGCAAAAATGTGCCTACATCTTTAATTATAATATATAAAAGTGCCTAATATGAACACATTGTTGTCCCTCTGGGCAATGAGTTTAATTTCCCCAACTTCAGAGTTACAGGCAGGAAAAAGATGAGAGGGATCAGCACTTTAGGGTGTATCAGTCTCTTCTCTTTCTGGCTGCCCTAGCTATTTCTCCCCCAGTGACTATTTTAAACTGCATACATAAGAACTGCTCCTAAACACAGGCTCAGTATACAGTACATAAACAAAGAGTTCTGAGCTTGTGTGCAGGAGACTGACTTCTATTGTCTATTATGTATGCTGATGCTGTGTGCAGGAGAATGTTTACCAATCACAACCTTAAAGTGATAATAAACCCCAAATCCAAAATGTAATATATTGCAGCTTACCAATCCTTAGATGTGGTGGCTGCATTTTTTTTTTTTATTAAGCTTTTTCCCCTCTGTTCTCACTTGGGGATCTGACCAGTAACACACCTCCTGTATTACAGTGCCTCTGCTCTGGATGAATGAGCACAGGGGCACCTTTGTACAGCAGCACTTCCAGCCTGGGAGGAGGGGAGTGTTATGCCGTGTACACACGGGCGGACTTTTCGACCGGACTGGTCCGACGGAACGAATCCGTCGGACAACCCGACCAACCCGACCAACCCGACCACCGTGTGTACACGGCATGAGAAGTACTAGTAGATTTAGATACACTAAACAAATTGAAGCCAAACTCCAGCTCACACTTTGAGCATGTTTTGGTGAATGGTACCCCATACAGTGTTCTTTTTTAAAAAATGGACTTACTGGCAGGGTCACCAGGTGAAAAAAAAAAGAAAAAAGAAAATGACTGCTGCCACTTCTAAGATTTGGTAAGCTGCAATATAATAAATGTTTGCTGGGCTTGATATTGTTTTAATGTATTTTGTTTACATACATTAAGGCTGGCCACACATGGGTCGAATTCCAAAACAATTTTCGAAAATCTTAACTAAGAATTTTCGTTCCTATTTCGCACCATTAGTAGGCTGCAGCCACAGCCAATTTTGATGCAGCCATCCAATTTGAGTGATTGGGCATGTTGAAAATTTTTGAAAAGCAAATGATTTTCAAATTATTGATGACAGAATCGTGCAAGAAATATAATCAAAAAAGAAATGCATATGAGCGCAAGAAAAGAAAATTACCGGAGAGAAAAGAAGATTCCCAAACACAAAAATTATTTTCTATAGCAACATGAGGTGAAATTGAAGGCTTTGTTGGTCGAATTTTGAAATCAATGGTGGCAACATCGGATCACAAAATGCACAAAATCTCTGATTTTCTAAAGAAAATTTTTTTGGAGTTGGACCCATGCATGACCTGCAGTATAGGAACTGTGTTGTGGAGCAGTGCTTCAGCACACCGTCTCAGTTGTCAATCACATCCAACTTAGTGGCTTATTGAGAAGCAACAGTCTACACCTGGAAAGGGAAGGGTCCAACACACCATAAGCGCCCGTTCACATCGGTGTGCGTTCACATGTCAATTTGCATGCCAAGTCGCAACCTATTGCCAGCATCGGCACTCTCCCAATCGGTGCAACGTTGACTTTGCAGCGCCACACCGATTTCCAAAAGTAGTTCCTGCACTACTTTTGTCAAGTTCAGGGGCGATTTCAATAGACATCTGTGCACGAACCCACACAGGTGTCTTTTAAATCGCCCCCGAACTCGCACTGAAATGCAGGTTTGAAATTGCGCCAGTTCGGCTGAACTCACGCGATTTCAAACCCGTGTTTTGTGTGAACAAGAGCTAAGGCTGGCTTTCCTGCATCCAATTTGCATGACCGGCTCTCAGTGAAGCTGGTTCATACAGCTCTGGCATGGCCACACAGCGCACTTGAAAAGGGTCCTGTACGTCTTTGACTCCATTTAGCCAAAAATTCAGCCAAAATTCAGCCAAAAATTCAGGCCTGATTCGCACCTGAAATGGTGAACAGGGACACACCGGACCCCTGCTGTGAGACACGGCCACAGCAAGTGTGAAGTGTGAAAAATATTACACAAAAAGAGCAATAATGCCCCATTTCACATCTCTTTGTTGGTAAAATAGATCAAAGTTAGAGACCATCTAACAAAACCCTGGGCAAGTGGAAAGGGTAACAATATGTTACAGTCTAAAGTGGATCTGTCATGAAAATACGAATTTTATTGAAATTTGTTTAGTTTTGTTTCATATATTAATTTTCTAATGAAAATTCTACATTTTCAGAAGAATTTGAATTGGTCGAAAATTGATCGACGATCCAATTCTATTTGAAGAATAGCTGGTTGCTAAGGAGCAGGCCAGCAAGCTGGCTGCCATGTCCCTAACAACAGATGACTCCCCACTGGCAGCTGAATGTAAACAAAACAATTGCTGGCAATTAAAAAATGAGAAAAAAAAACTGCATAAGGGTTCCCTCCAATCCATACCAATTTTTTTTTTAAAAAAAGGCATGCCCCCCACCCAAATCCATACCCTTATTCGAGCATGCAGCCCGGTAGGCCAGGAAAGAAGGGAATAGACGAGCGTGCACCCCCCCCAACCATACCAGGCCACATGCCCTCAACATGAGGGGGTGCTTGTCCCCATGTTGATGAGGACAAGGGCCTTTTCCCCACAATTCTGGGCCGGTGGTTGTGGGGGTGGGAAGGGGACTTATTGGAATCTGGAAGCCCCCTTTGTGAATGAGTATGGAGTACCATTCACCAAAAAGTGCTCAAAAGGTTAATAAAAATACAAAACCAGTTTTTGACAAGTCCTTTATTAAAAAAAAGCTGACCTAAATAAAAAAAAAAATCTGTCGCCCGCCAAACATGACTGTTCCTGCCCAGGAATACAGCCGAATGACAGGTAAACATAGAGGTGGGGTTACCCGGTGACGCAAATATCAACATGGGGACAAGGTGATTTGGGTGGGGGGGCAAAGCCCCTCTGCTTCAAAGCATCTCCCCCATGTTAAGGGCATGTGGCCTGGTATGGTTCAGGAAGGTGGGGTTTGGTCACCCGCATCTGGTATGGAAGTTTGGGTGGCACCCCACGCCATTTTTTTAAAAAGTTTGGTGTAGGGTTCCCTTTACAATCCATACCACACACCGTGTCTGCTCCTGCAGATCAGGCAACCAGGTCAGCACTGGAAACACATGAACACACTCCTCCATCTTGCTCCTCTGCCTCGTGATGTCTGCTAGCAGGGAACGCTGTGTCTCCTCTAGGGTGTGGCACCGCCCCCTCGCTTCCAGACGGGCTGGCTTCTGTGAAACTGATAGGCAGGCCCCTCCCCCAGCATGCTTCTGTAACCCCTTGAAGTTTGCAGGCACACTGGAACTAGCAGGCACGTCACTCGACACCGACTATGCTCAAGCAACTGAAGGCAGGTGACAGCTGACTTTTCCGATGGTTGCCGGTAGCAACAATAAAGTTTGTGGCCCATGCTTCACTGAAGGGAACACTTTCAGCACAGTTCCACCCGCAGGCTTACCCTGATAACCCCGGGCAACATCTCCAGGCACACTTTACCATATAAAGCAGAAGTTTGAAGCAAAAGTTCAAGATTTCCAAAAATTGTGGAATGCTGGACATATTTGTAATCCATGGGTGCGATCGCCCGCCGTGGTTGTCACGGGTGACAGCACATGGTAGAAAATTACTGAATTGCAGATTTAAAGCACAAGTGTCAGTCCCAGCCATGGTTGGGCAACTGGTTAAGCAGGCAGCAATAACTTGACAGACAGTTCCCGTTGGTTGCTTTGGGCAATGGCACTTGTTACTGTAGTACTGAATGACAGGCAGAGCACAGAAACCCTTCCCTTGAGTTCAATCCCTCAATTGGTGGAACAAAGTACATTTCCCCTGGCTCGGTCAACTTCGGTTGCTAGGGGCAACGGCTGACAGGTTACCACTGAACAGACATCCCGGATCGAGCCCCCAAATGTAGCGGTACCCATGCAGGGGCTGCTGAGTGTTGTAGTCCATCTGTCACCCTGCCCAGCCAGGACACAGTTCTCATTCACCCTCAGGCAGAAAACCAGTCCTTGAACTTTGTTTTTATTTTTATTGAGAGGAATAAACGTAGATGGGGATGGGATATTCATGAGATGCCCAAACTGATTTGCAGAACAATATATTGTGACAGGAAGCCAGGAAAATCAATGGGTTGTGTCCAGGATGGGATATATTTGTCCCAGGTTCATGCTGTACACTGATTGCTTTTGTGTTTGTACTGTGTAGTGAGCCTGTTTGGGCTCAATGAGGGTTAACAAGCTCAGGTGTAACAGATAAAGCACTCAGGGCTCTATAAAACTCCCAGGTTGCATCAACAAGGGTCTCCGCCCTGGAACCAGATCTCTGTGCATTGCAGACTGGGAAGCAGCAATACCTCTGAATGGTGAGATTAAGTCTGTGTGGCTAAAAGCCTCTGTTTATTTCTTTGTGTTTCTATGTGCCAAGTGTCTGGGCAGCGATAGGCTGTGGCAGAACAAGTAGTCAGGCCTGTGTTTTTGTAGTTAGACGTCCAACGTGGCAAGGGTTTATTTTCTGTTTTGTTTTATTTTACCTGTTTTTTGATACCTGCACTTTGTAACCACAAACATGTAAATAAACCACAGTTTTTGCTTTCACAAAGATCCTGCTGTCTGTGCCTACTTCACTGTGCTGTTACCCACCCAGGGGGCCCTGCACACTCCGCTACTGAGCTAATCCCTTGCAATATACATGGGACCGACTATATACACCTCCAGTATATACAACTCCAGTATATCCAGCACATTACTTGCTTGCACTTCCTGGACCAGCTAGCACTGATTTGCAGGCCTGACACTGGCTCAGCCAAGCCTGGGGTGAATGCCATTTGCAGGCAGGGACTGCGGCCCCTGTAGCAAAAATATGGTGGTCCTTAGTGCTAACTGTCCACATGGCTACTGAGCCCAGTACCACATCTTCATGCCCTGCCAGCCCTCCTGGCAGCAAATGCCTCTCTCCACTGCCCATGCCACCACAGTCCACTCCACTGGCTCTGCACCCATCCCAGACTGCAATCTCCCAGTCCTCTCAGGCTTGCCTCCACAGTCCTCTCCAGACTCTGTGTCACACACCAACCCTCGACCTGTTATTCCTCTCCTGGAGACTTTGCCTGGCACACCCGAGCCCCAGGCCCAAGGTCACCCCCCCAAGCTGAGGGAGCTCCCTCAAAGGCCCAGACAACCTAACACTCCATCTTCAGCTTTCACTCAAACAACTTCTCCCTAGCTGGGCGGACCCTAGGTATTTAAGGAGGCCTGCCCCCTGCCAATCCAGATTGGGGATTGGTCAGGGCTCCTTAGAACACCCCAGACAGCAGCACCTCCCCTCTCCTCCTTCCCTTCTAGAAAACACTAGAACATTCTGGAAAGAAGTGGGAGGTCTTGATGATGCTGCCTGTGAGTCACCCAGCTCTACTCTGAGTCACTCCCAACCCAGATCAAAACACACCCAGGCTTGGCTGCCAGCCAAGCCTGGAAATGTACCTACTCTCTCAAAAAAAACCATACACTATCCTTCTAGCACACTAGAGGGTGCTACACATATGTAACGAGCCGAGCCCCATTTTTGTTAATAATTACAATGTAAACATAGAAGCTTGGGTATAATACTTGGCATGTACAAAATTGCCATTTCAAAAAATAAAATATGTTTTTGCATTTTTTAATCAGTTTAATGTACCTAAGGGCTACTGATCTCATGCAACCTCTTTGCAGCAGCTTCATGTCTACATGCATTCACTCAGTGAAGGCAGCATGGCCTTTCAGAGGGGTTTTCCTGATGGGAGAACAGTGACTTATACATTCATTGGCAGGTATTTTTTAATGATAGCTGCATATTTTGATAGCATTTTAAAACTTTTAAGATGTTTTAGTGATCAAGTTCTTCTGTATTCATAGTTAATATGCTATCAAATAATAAAATATGTTGATGCTGATCCCATGTTAAATTTACATACTGTAAATAAACTTGCTAATAGGCAAGAACAGTCTTTTAATATAAAAAAATATAAAGAAAGGTGTAAAAAAAAAACAAAAAAAATGAAGGTCTATCCAGTTATCAGTACTCATTTCTTGTAACCTTTTTGATGTAAAACATTGTGTAAAACGTGAACAATGGGTTAAAAATAACTGAAACAGCGCATGAATGCCAATCAATACACCCATCACAGCAGGTTCTTCTTTACCACACGGTTAAAGCTGTAACACCAAATCAATAGAACTGATCGTGGATTAGGTTGCTGCCGTGTTTACCTTTTAAATTCTGGTATGGGTCATCTAGGTTCCTTTATTGAATTTCTAAAAGGATAGAGTTAAAAACTCGGACTTATTGATTTTAGGATTTTCAATAGCCCCTTGTCTCACTTCAGCTTTACTCCTCGAGATGTCATGTAAAGTATTCACCACTCATATGTCACACTAAATATGATCCTGCAAAGTTATAGGCCCAACTTAAACCAAGACAGGATTGGGGTCTGCCGCTGCTTGTGTTGTGTCTCTAATACCCCCTGCTACCTGTCTGAGCAGCCATCTTCCCTGGGATTTAGCAGTGGCTCATAGATTAGGACCTTAAACTGCTACAAATCTCTTTTCCAACATGTTTGGCTGCTGTGTGGCATGGCAGATATAAATAGGTCCTTAGCACAGAAGTTGCTGCTCCAAATCGTACTCTGGGTGCTTAGCTTTGAGGCAGATTTCAGCCACTGCTTGATATTCATTTGTTTTTTTTTTTTCTCCCTCCACTCTATTTCTATGCATGTGTGTGTGTGTGTGTGTGTGTAGTGTCTGTGTAAAGTAGAGGCTGGTTCTGAAAAATCAAAATGAACTACTGCGTTCAAGAAATGTACGATATGCCCCAGCCTGCTGTTAACACCTACTGCATGCAGCCCGCAGAATATTGCACTTATATCGAAGATAGTCAGAACTACAGTTCTTGTGAGGCTCATGTCCTACACAGCAATAATATATATATGGATCAGGCCTGGGCGGTGAATCAGGCTTATACCTCTAGTTACCCTGGAAACATGTTTAAAAGCGAGTACTCAGAAATGGACATGGCCCTGAATTCATACAACCAACCAGGGTATTTCTCTGAGGAAAAAGCAACTTTTGCACAAGGACAGTCTCCGATGTTCTCACAGAAAAAAGGTAGGGATGGGGTCTGCTTGATTTTTTTTTTTTTTTTTTTCTTAATCCATAAAAAGGGGCTCATTCACATCATTGTCTAAGCATTGTCGCATCCATCGTCTGTGATGATTTAAAGTTGCATAGTTTTAGCACCCGTCCGTCATTTCAGAGCTCATCTGTAATCAGCCGAAAGCCGTAGTTCAGGTTGCTAGGAGATTAAAATGTTTTTATTTCTCTTAACATTAGGAATTTCCCTATTCTCCTTTGTGCTTGAATTATAGATTTATTCTCTGCTATGGGCACATTTCTGTGTCTTTCAGTCTCTCTCACTAGCTACAGTATATATGTGATCTTTGATCTGTTGCAGTATAGTACCTGTCACATTGAAGTCCTTTATATAAAGCCCTTTAGACATAAAGTTTTTATCTTCTGAATTTATCCTGGGCTGAAAGGTACACATTAGAATGTCTATCTGGATTAACATGGTACTGATAAAGTGATCAAGATTTTTCTTTTTTTTCAATGTTTAAGCATATTTTCCTATTTTGTAGCTAGTCTGTTCAGTGTTAGTTTTTATTGTAAACCAATCTCTCTTAATGTCACATTATTCACTATGAATTAACAATATTCAGGCACTTTGCTATTAAGGATTTTAAATGTGTCAAATTTACAGTTAAACTGTATTGCATTTTGTATGACAATGTGTTTTTCTTACCTTATTTTAGCTGTTTTTTACATTACAAAATATTATGAGTATTATGTGGATATCCTATAGAATGAATGCAGTGTATCTTTATCCCCAGAAAACTTTATGACCAAACAACGTAGGTGCATACATTTTGACACAGTGACTCATGGATTTAACTAGTGATGTAGCCTGGCTAGAACACAGAACCGATGGCTCTTCATTATTTCTGCAAACACATCAGTTTTATTTAGAGAACTTTAGAATGTACAGTCCAGTATTGCTGCATCCATAGAGATTTTTTTTTTTTTTTTTTACAGGATCTTAGGAGATATTTTTACTATATTCATCTGTTTTACAACTAAGTTTAAAAGTTGGAGTTTATTTCTGTAGAGAAAATACCCTCCAAAAATCTCTTTATTTTAACTCCTATGATTTTCTGTGTCATTTATAATATAATTTCAGTGAAGCTAGGGTTTATATTTTCTGCTAGTGTGAATTCCTAGGAAAGCTAGCAACATTAGTTTTAATGAGCTGACATTATTGTGTGGTCAAATAAATGATAATAATAACAATAGCACTGCACATAAAAAAATTATCAACATAAAATGTCACTGTTTTTAAGTTGATATATATTTTCTTTACATTCAAAAAAAACTGTAGTATGTGTTTATGAATGCCATTTAAAACATATTTAGTGCTAAAAGAAAACACAAATGGTAGAACTATTAGCATTTAGGAATGTAAAATTTTATTGCAGGCTTAAATGTATAAATAACATAGAATTATTTATATATATATATATATATATATATATATATACACACATCTATCTATATATTTATCTATCTATCTATCGATATGAGATTGGATTGGCTGCAGTATTGCTATTTACTTTTTTACTTTTTATAGATTCTTAGCACAGTAATAATTACAGTTTATAGTAAATGAACTGGAATTGTTTTTTTTAAGATTAAATACATCTTTAATATAAAATCAACATTATTGAATTTTCTAACAGAATCAATTAATCCAGTGGTGAGGACAGAAGGTTACTCAAAGGGCATGCTTGTCCTTATTGATCAGCATTGATTTGGATTTAATGAAGTCCCTATAGTAACTCATTAAAAGCCAAGAGAGCAGGTGTCCTCTTCCAACCTTTCTTGTTATATTTGCACTCAAAGTAGTAAAAAGAGAAACAGCTTGTTTGATTCTATCTTTCTGTAGTACACACTTTTATTACATACTCTAAATACGCTAAGGGTCTTATTGAGTACAATGTAAATTGAAGTAACATCTACACATGATTGGATGAATAAGTGAACACTTCGTCTGTTTGCTTCATTTTGATACATTTCAAATTTTTTACACTTTATTAAATTAATGCACAAGTCTCAATTCACAAAGCTTTAACACCAGCTTAAGGCATTCTATTTTTATACACATGACTGTAATTCTCAAATGTCATTGGCTCAACTGAAAATAACTTTTTTTTTTGTAAATATGGATACGTATGCCAGTGTGTTAGCTCTGTGAATTTGGGCTACTTAAAATACTCAACACTGGCTTGGCACTTGAAGTAGGAATGATATAAAAAAGTGCAGTAAGCAATATCAATCAGAAATCTGTTAGCAGACAGTGAAAAGTGATCAGTTGCTATGAAATACTGCACTTTTAACATTGCACATATGTGTTGCTTTATGTCTCTTTACCTTACTGTGGTCAAATAATCACGTAAATAGCGGAATTTGGCCTTGTCCTTGTTCTTGCAGCAATCATTTCCTGACAATGCCTCTCTCAGACATGGCATGCTCATGCTGTATTGTGCAAGTCATGAAATCTCTGGCAGTTAGATAATAAATTGTTTTTTTTTTTTTTTTTTTTTTTTGTCAAAATATATAGTATCACTTGTGATAGATGAATACAGAAAATCTCTTTTTTAAATGGAAACAACACAGCCCATGTCTGGTATGATAATAATCAAAAAACTACGTAAGTCTAATATTATTGGTGAAATTGTCAGGGCTGGGCTCACCCTTCCTTCTCAAAGCTGGCCGCTCAGCTGTCAGCTAATTGCCAGCTCCTATCTCTCCACAGTGACTCACCTGTTGATGATATCCTGCTCATCAGTCCTGCCTACTTAAGCCGTCCGGCCCAGATGATCTCTGCCTTCACCTTGGTCACATCTCTAGAGACGCTCTCCTGTGTTCCTTTTAAAGACTTGCTTGTCTGACATTTTTTCTGGCTCCAGATCCTGCTTGCTGTTCTACTATGCTCATCTCTGGCTCCCTGACATTTTGGCTTGTCTGACTATCCGTTCTGGTTCCTGAACTCTGGCTATGTTTTGACTACGTTTACTCTGTTTACTGTTTTATTATTGTTATTAAACAAGTGTGAATAACTGTACTTCTGTCTCAGTCTGGTTCATGGTTTCTGACAGTAGGTGAAGGTCATGAATTCAGAAGATGCAGTCAATCCACTTGTTGGTAATATTTTTTCTAGATTGGATGAACAGGATTGCTGCACGGATCAGTTTGCCATGGCATTACAAATGCTCCTGAGTCGCACGGCTCACCTGGAATCTCCCACTGTGGCTGCTCCGGTACAACCTGTGTTGCAGGCCATCCCTGCTGCTGCTCTAGTCTCTGTGCAGGCACCCACCTCAAGTATTACCTCTATAAGAGGTATGTCTGGTTCCGCTCCGCTTCCCCAGCGATTTGGGGGCGATCCAGTCCAATGCAGAGGGTTTCTAAACCAGATTGACATTTACTTTGAGATGCTGCCTCCGGAGTTTCCCACCGACAGAAGTAAAGTAGGTTTCGTGATATCTTTGCTTTCTGAGAGAACCTTGGCCTGGGCAAACCCTCTATGGGAGATGCAAAAACCTGTTGTCTTGATTTACCCAGAGTTTGTGGCTTCTTTTAAAAGGGTAATTGACATTCCTGCATGCTCTACTTCTGCTGCCAAGTGCCTCATGTCCATCAAACAGAGTATGAGAACTTTTGCCAATTACGCCTTTGAATTCCGTACTCTGGCAGTAGAGGTTGCTTGGAACAATGAGGCCCTCGTGGCTGCTTTTTCTCATGGTCTCTCGGATACCATCAAGGATGAGATAGCAGCCCGAGATATACCCACTGAGCTGGAGAGGTTGATGACGTTTGCCATTCTCATTGACTCTAGACTCACAGAAAGACTTCCTTTTAAGGAGCGCTTGTGGAAGCCTCCTGTACACTTGTCTCCGAACTTTGCAGTCCCACTCTTGCCTCCCTCACCTCCCATGCCTCCTGGTACCGAGTCAGTCTGTGAAGATGAACCCATGCACTCGGGCTTCACGCGTCTCTCTGCGGATGAGAGAACCCTTAGGAGGAGGGAGAGATTGTGCCTTTATTGTAGCCAGGCAGGTCACTTTTTGAAGTCTTGTCCTACCCGTCCAGGGAATGCCCGAACCTTGAGGTCCTGTCACGGACAGACCTTAGGTGGCGTTGTTTCGTCCCCTGTTATCCAGAAGGATAAGCCCCTGGTTTCAGTTACCCTTTCTTGGGCTGAGTCGTCCGTTGAGATACAGGCTCTAATCGACTCTGGGGCTGCAGGCCTGTTCATTGATGCTGCCTTTGTAGTGAAGCACTCGATTCCGCTGCAGCTGCGTGACACTCCACTTGCCATTGAGGCTCTTGACGGGAGACCTCTACAGCCTGCCCATGTGACTTATGAGCCTGTTACGTTGTCCATGGCTGTAGGGGCTATTCACCATGAGATAATCAAATTCCAAGTTATTTCTTCACCTAAGTTTCTGCTGTTTATTGGTTATCCTTGGTTACAGAGACACAACCCCTCTTTTGATTTGCTCCATGCTGAGGTTTTCTGGTCGCCACAATGCAGTAAGTCATGCTTCCAGAAGGTAGCCAAGGTCCTGTGCACCTCTTCACTCTCCTCCCTGCTGGATGAGTACCGCGATTTTAGCGATGTCTTTGACAAAGGTTGGGCCAGTAGTTTGCCCCCACACCGGTCGTATTGACCATAATTGACCATACCCCCCTCGTTCACCCTTTGTCGGTCTTGGAGGATAGGGCCATGGAGGAGTATGTTGCTTACGCACTTTCTCAAGGTTTCATCCGCAAATCTTCATCTCCTGCTGGTGCTGGGTTCTTCTTTGTGAAGAAGAGTGGTGAACTGAGACCTTGTATTGATTATAGGAGTCTCAATCGTTTCACGATTAAGAATGCCTATCCAATTCCGTTGATTACGGAGTTATTTGACCGCCTCAAGGGAGCAACGGTTTTCACAAAGCTTGATTTGAGAGGGGCATACAATCTCATAAGGATTTAGGAGGGTGACGAGTGGAAAACTGCGTTTAATACAAGAACAGGCCATTATGAGTACCTCGTAATGCCTTTTTGGCCTTTGTAACTCAGCAGTTTTCCAGAAATGTATTAACTATGTCCTCTGAGATTTGTTGCAGTTGTGTGGTGGTTTATCTCAATGATATCCTCATATTTTCCAAGTCCCTGGAGAGCCACCACACAAATGTCTGTTGTGTGTTTCATTAACTAAGAGAGAACAATCTCTATTGTAAATTGGAGAAGTTTGAATTCCATTGTGAACAAGTTAAATTCCTGGGCTATGTCATTTCCACTGTTGGTTTTTCAATGGACCCAGAGAAACTTTCAGCAGTCCTACAGTGTCCCCGACCCATGGGTTTACATCCTCTGCAGCGTTTTCTTGGCTTTGCCAACTATTATCAGAAGATGATTCGTAACTTCTTGTTTCTGGTCAAGCCCCTGACTAATATGACCAGAAAGGACGGTAACCCACAGAGTTGGTCTCCAGAGTCCATTAAGGCCTTTGAGAGTCTCAACGTTGCCTTTGTTTCTTCTCCTGTGTTGGCACATCCTGATCCCACGTTACCTTTTATCCTTGAGGTTGATGTTCCTGAAACTGGAGTTGGTGCCCTTCTGTCTCAACGTCCTACCTCTGAGAGCGCTATGCATCCTTGTGGCTACTTTTCCAAGAAATTGTCACCTGCGGAGTGCAATTACGAGATTGGTGACAGAGAGCTGTTAGCAATCATTTTAGCCCTGAAAGAATGGAGGCATCTCCTCAAAGGTACCACTGTGCTGGTTCTCATTCTTACTGACCATAAGAATCTCACATTCTTGTCTGAAGTTAAATGCCTCTCTCCCGGGGTGCGATGGGCTCTTTTCTTGTATAGTTTCAATTACATTGTCTCATTCTTACCTGGTACTAAGAATGTAAGGGATGACGCTTTGGCACGACAATTTTCCTCCACTTCCAAGATAAGGTTGGTTCTGGTTCCTATGATTCCTCCTGATCGTATTCTGGCTATGGTTCACACCAGTCTCACTTCTCCTTTGGATGACAAAATTCTTGCCGCTCAGGTCCATGCTCCTCTTGAGAAACTTTGTGACCGCTGCTTTGTCCCAGAGAGTCTCTGTACTGCCGTGCTCCAGACTTACCATTCTCCCAAGGCTGCTGGCTACCCTGGGAGGAATCAACTCTTTTGGGCCATTTCCCAACAATTCTGGCGGTCTAGTCTACATGCTGATGTAACAGCCTTCATAGCTGCCTGTTCCGTGTGTGCTCAGCGTAAGACTCCACCACACCTTCCAGTGGGCCTCCTACAACCCATACCCAGTGGAGAGAGGCCCTGGACTCACCTGTCTATAAATTTCATTGTGGAGTTATCCAACTCCCAGGGCAACACAGTTATCCTTATGGTGGTTGACCGGTTCTTGAAAATTTCTCATTGTATTCCACTTAAGAAGTTGCCCACTTCTAAGGAACTGGCTTCCATTTTTGCTCAGGAGATATTTTGCTTACATGGGCTACCCAAGGTGATTGTCTCAGACAGGGGTAGTCAGTTTGTGTCCCGGTTCTGGCGAGCCTTTTGTGCACGATTGGGAATTCGGCTTGCTTTCTCCTATGCGCAGAATGAGCCAATCAGTCCTTGGCGCAATTCCTACATTGCTATATTTCTGACCATCATAACAACTGGTCAGACCTCTTACCATGGGCGGAGTTTGCTCAGAATAGTGCCTAGAATTCTGCTTCCTGATTGTCCCCATTTATGGTGAACTATGTTTCCAGCCTTCCATGTTGCCTGACTCGTTTATTCCGCAGAGTATTCCTGCGTTAGAGGAGCATCTCCGTGGTCTTCGTTCTACTTGGGCACAAGTCCAGGAGGCTTTGCGACATGCTAATGAAAGGTACAGACTCCATGCTGACCGCAGACGCCTGCCTGCACCTTCCTACCAGGTTAGGGACAGGGTCTGGCTGTCATCTCGCAACCACCGGCTTTGTGTTCCCTCTCTGAAGTTCCCACCTTGGTTTATTGGGCCTTTCCATATTCTTTGCAGGATTAACCCAGTGGCTTATGCATTAGACCTTCCTTCTAATATGCGTATCTCGAATATATTTCATGTCTCCTTATTAAAACCTTTGGTCTGCAACCGCTTTACCACCTCAGTGCCTCGTCCTCACCTTGTACCGGTTGAGAACCATGAGGAGTATGAAGTACAGTCCATTGTTGACTCCTGTGGGTTCTGTGGGCGCATACAGTACCTGGTGCATTGGAAAGGGTACGGTCCAGAGGAACGCTCTTGGGTCTCATCCTCGGACGTACATGCCCCTATCCTCCATGATTTCCATAGACATTTTCCCCTCAAGCCTGGTGGTCCTCTGAGAAGGAGGGGTCATTGAGGAGGGGGTACTGTCAGGGCTGGGCTCAGCCCTTCTGTCTCAAAGCTGGCCGCTCAGCTGTCGGCTAATTGCCAGCTCATTTCTCACCACAGTGACTTCCCTGTTGATGATATCCTGCTCATCAGTCCTGCCTACTTAAGTCGTCCAGCCCAGATGATCTCTGCCTTCGCCTTGGTCACATCTCTAGAGACACTCTCCTGTGTTCCCGTTAAAGACTTGCTTGGCTGACATTCCTTCTGGCTCCAGATCCTGCTTGCTGTTCTATTATGCTCATCTCTGGCTCCCTGATGTTTTGGCTTGTCTGACTATCCATTCCGGTTCCTGAACTCTGGCTATGTTTTGACTACGTTTACTCTGTTTACCTTGTTATTATTAATACTATTATTATTATTATACGAGTGTGATTTAACTGTACTTCTGTCTTAGTCTGATTCATGGTTTCTGAAAGAAATATGATGGGGTCAGGAAGTTCTGATTGAATATTTAACCCTCCATTTAGCATTTTATGGTCAGTGAAGGATCTCTTATTCAGAGATAATGTGCCCTGTGTAGTATGTGTATTGTTGCCACATTAACAGGGATTACAGAGGGTTGTTGGGTGGGCAATTGTTCAGATTTCTCCAGATCAAAGAACCAAGAAAGATAGGAGATTATTATTATAATTGTTGAGAAAGTATGCCAGCATGACTGTGTTTCATTGTGAGTGTGCATAAGCTAAGTCTTTGTCATTTATGTAATAGGGCAGAGAGTAATGTGTAGAAAACCTTAACAGCTAGTCAGAAATTACATTATCAGACAACTATTCAGAAATTAAAATCTTATTATCCTTTTGATTCTGACCTGCTCTAAACTAAAATTGAAGTTATTATATTTTAATACACATCACTGCATGTGTATTATAATTTAAAAGGTCAGTCTATTTTTTGGTTATAAGTGCATGTTGGTGAATGGTGTTTTTGTCACTGACCTTTATTAAACCCAATTTTGGCTGGACTGGAATTTTAAATAAAGCCATGACGGCTATTTACTAAAGTGTGGCCTGAGGTGAAATCACCCTGTGGCCACTTTATCCAAACCTTTTCTTACACAACTGGATGGTTGAAGTGACCAGAGGTTCACTACACATAGCTTCACACTTTTGTAAATAACCACCATGTGTTTTTGAGAACCTTCTTGTTTATGTAATTCATTGTCATTGAATATTGTTCTTAAAATTTAGAATCAAATTCCAAATACATGCACATTATCCTGTATGTCCTAAATATATGCAAACACCACATTTTTTCGTATTTAAGATCTGAAATTGCTTAATATGGATAATGACTTATTTTATGGTAGAATGTTTGATGTGTGTCATATTTAAAGATTTCCTCTCCCAACCTATTTGAATTAATGAATGTTCCTTTTTTTTTTTATAGGGTACATACCCAGCTATTTAGATAAAGATGAACTGTGCGTGGTGTGTGGAGACAAGGCTACAGGGTATCATTATAGATGCATCACTTGTGAAGGATGCAAGGTAAATAAATAAAATAAATAAATGTGTCTAACATATGGTCTATTGCTGCATACAAGGATGTTATGTTAGCTGCAATGGTTTTTAATTGTAAAAAATGCACTGTACAACAGGATACCAAACTCAGATTACTTTGGTTCCTTTACTCACCCTTAGTCACCAATTAGGATCAAACCTGCTCTGATTCTAACTTGTGGTTGTTATTGGAAACGCTCTGATAAATGAGCAAAAAATGCAGTTGATGGTTTCCATGTACAACGTAAAAAATTACATTACTTCACCAAAGCTGATACCCACTCTCTGCAAGGCGCTTCAAAAGGAAAAAAAAAAAAGATTTTTGTACTTAGTGTAAAATCTTTTTTTCTTGGAGTTCATTGAGAGATGCAGAATTGTAGATTAGTATATGACATATGGGTTATACTGCTGCCTACAGAATGTTTGAACAGAACACAAAAAAGTAAAGTCGGTTCCTCATATAACCCTGCCTCCAACCATCATGCCTCACTTTTATAAGCAATTTCTATATAAGGCCAATATCCCTCAATGGACTTCAAGGAAGAGATTTTATCGTAAGTACAAACATTTCTTTATCACTCATTGAAGGACACAGGATTGTAAAAGAGTTTATAACATGTGGGATGTGCAAAAGCAGTCCATCTGAGAGGTGGGAAACGCCACTAGGAAAACCAACAATTGTGAAATTTTATTAGAATCAGCGTTTGAGTGGAGGTTTATTGGGAATATATCAAATATGGAAAAGAACAGTATCAATGGAATCTGACAATCTGGCATTTCAGATCAAGATTGACTAACTTCAAGAGAAAACCGATACTCAAATGCGCAGTGAGCTTAGAACAACAAATAATGTGGTCAACAAGAAGAAAATTAATAGTAGAAAAGGCCTAGGCCTGGTATATCAAACCTTTGACATTAGGGAAAGGAGGCTAGGACAGGCAAAATCTGTCCATAAAAAAATAAACTTCATGATCACCCAAGAGGCAATTGGATATTCCCTGGATCAACTTTACCTATAAATGTTAGTACCCAGTTATATTATGTACACTTAGGAAAGAATCCAGGCCTTTTTGAGAAATGTAATTGTAAACAATGCATTGCTAGAGTGCCTTCTGTACAAGAAAATCAGCTAAGGACCTACCACTACTTTCTCAAACTGTTATTATTGGCCATGGGTGAGCAGAAGCAGGGCTGGGAACATAATTTCTGACCCAGACTTCAGTTACCAGCACCACTTTCAAAAGTTCCCACTGCCTCTGTCACTCAGCAAGAAGGAGTGTGGCTGGTTGTGATGTTGCAGCTGTTGGAGTGACTAGCCTCAGTGACAACACTAGGAGAATAGGCTGGGTCACAGTAGAGCACTGCAGTCTTATGGCCACAGCCAAAAGAAAAGGATGACAATCTGGATAATTTCACAGGCACCTTACAGTGTTGTCACTCTTTTTCAGGAGGTGGCCCCTAAGCAAAATTCAAATGTTTAACTTTGACTGGACATCAGTGCTGCCAACCTACCAGATTGAAATTTACTAACACGACACCCAAAATTTACTGGCACAGCCACGTTTTTACTGGCGTTACAAAATTACAGTTTAAAGTGCAAACTTCAGTATTTAGACTACAAACAAGTACAATATGCAATTAGCAATGTGATTTAAGGCAGATATTAAGGCAAAAAACATATTTCTTGTTTTTTTTTTCGGTATAGTAATTAAGTAGCTCAGGGACAGGACTCAGGAGGGCAAGAAATTAGAATGGTCCGGAGCACACAGATGAAATTGACTTTCACAATTACACTTCACCGACACAACATGTCCCCTCCTGAGTCACAGTGACAGTTTCTCTCCACGCCAGGTGATACTTTCAGTCCACTCCAGTCCAAAGAGCACTGACAGTCCCGCTCCTGGCTTGCCTTGCTTCCGTCCTGCAGACCTGCACACAAGGCTCCGCTTGCCTCCCTTGCACCCTGACATCACACAACACACTTAGGCACCACCTCTGCCAGACCCACCCCCCACCGGCGCCGCCCTCAAACACTGTAGCAAACATTTGGATGGTCTCGGCCAGCTCCGGACTGGAACTGCGCATGTACAGTTCTAAGCTGAGCGTCACTGCCATATTTTTTTACCGGTAACCTTTTCCTGTCACTGGCATTTACTGGCAGGAGAAAAGTGCCCATTTTTTACTGTCTGCAGTAGAAATGCTGATGGTTGGCAACACTGCTGGACATACCCTTAAATGCCTGACTAGCAAAAGCATGTCTATTCTTTGAGTGGTAGAAATGTACTGTCAGAAATTAGCATGAGACTATGGTAGAATGCCCCCCACTATGGCAAATTATTTCACCTGTCACTACGTCAGAACATCACCTTTCCCTATATACCATTTGTATGAATTATAATCTGTAGGGTTCTGCACCAGCTGTGACATAGCAGGTAAAGGGGGCAGGGCTTTGCAGCAACGTGTCTGCAGAACAATAATGTTGCCTAGTGTTTGTTTTGCATAGGGAAGAAAGCTGTAGCTGTACAAAGGAAATTACATGAATAAAGTGTTGGATGACAATATCAGGTGGCTTAGTGTAAGAAGAAGCTCAGTGTATTGAAAATTTGGGTCAGAAGTCTTCTATATCTCAGGCTGAGACTCATGGGTCATGAAGCCATCTCACTTCAAAGTTAAAAAGGCAGAGTGTTTTTGTATAGTTTGCATTGCTTACAGTGCTATATTGGCAATACAAGTTCAGATTTTTTTTTTCCAGTCCACAAACAGTAACAATGTATTTTTCCATTGTTAGGGCTTTTTCAGGAGAACTATTCAGAAAAATCTTCACCCAAGCTATTCCTGTAAATATGAAGGAAAATGCGTGATAGACAAAGTAACAAGGAACCAGTGCCAAGAATGTCGTTTCAAAAAGTGCATCGCTGTTGGCATGGCAACAGATTGTAAGTACCTCATAAGAGATGTATGTTCCACATACTCACCTAGAACACAGTACAGTGAATGCCCAAAATATAAACCAATTTAAAGTATATAGATTATACAATATTTTGTTTGTCTTTAAAAATTAATTACCGTTTGTCAGTCTTTGTAGATGACACTAAGCTACATAATGGAATAATGTGCTTACAGGATGTCTCCAACTTACAAGCTGACCTCAATGCAATATTTACTTGGGCAACTATGTGACAGATGAGGTTTATTATTGATAAATGTGAAATTATGTACTTGGGAGTAAAAAACATGCATGCATTAAACATTCTAGGAGAACAGCTAGGGGAGTCAATGTTTGAGAAAGATCTCAGTGTTCTGGTTGATCAAAGCAAGTTACATTTTTTCATGTATTAAAAGAGTTAGACTCCAGAGAGGGAGAGAGACATACTTTTGCCCCTGTACAAATCATTAGTAAGCCCTCATCTGGAATATGCAGTTCAGTTTTGGGCACCAGTTTACAAAAATGATGTTGGAGAACTGGAGAAAATACAGAGAAGGGCAACCAAGCTGATATATTAGCTGAACTAAATATATTCTTGCAAATTTTTATTAATTCAGTGTAAGACAGTTTACAGAGTACAAAAGGTATGGACATAATGTCACTGAGTAAAGGACAGTCACATACTGAGACATTGGCAATACATCAGATAGCAAGGTAGGATGTGCTAGCTTGTAGGCAGATGCAGTCTATTTTCTCCACTGCAGGTGGCGCTTAACTGCAGCAGCACTGCAGAGTTTCCTGGATCACTGGGGCAGCAATCTAGTTGGATTCTGACAGCCCATGTGACTCTGGTGGCCATCTTGGGTCAGGCAGAGTCTATTTAAGACCCTGGCTGCAGAGTTTGGTTCACATTTAGAGTGTGGATAGTGTAGGGATATGTCACCAGTCTGTCAGGGACAGTAATAGCAGCAGTGTAAGGTTCCAGATGAGTAGGGAAAAAATAGGGATCTGACACACTTCCTGGAAACCTTCCCACTTGGGCGCAGATTGGCCAGGCCGCATTCCGCCCCCTTAAGACAGACTCTGTCAGTTCAGCTGAGATCTGCTCTGCTACAACCTGCTATTTATCCGTGAGTTTTCCTGGTTGGGCTGCCTTCCTGCCGTACTTGTTGTGAACTGTTATACTCTGACTACAATACAGGTTCTTTCCATTGTATCTGTAATGTGTGTGTGTGTGTGTTACTGCTGCCGCACAACGCTGCGCTCACCCACAAGCTTACAGACAAAACCAAGATCCAATGTCAAAACAGCTGCATAGAGTTATTGAATGACGGCATACATCAAACAGTAATACCTACTAGGCCGTAAGTATCAAAACGTACAAGATAAGAGTGTCCGAGGGACTACATTCTATAATATACAGTACAACACAGTGAGTTATGATCCTAGTATCAAGTGTAATAATTCAGTTGTTAATGGCCCCATCAGAAAACATTGGAGGTAGTCTACCACAGTGTAATAAAACTTACTGACACAGTGATTACTCTCTGGCCTCCTGGGTTGCTCTCGCTAATGCCCAGTATGCACGATGAGAAAATCAGACAAAAAATACTGCTTTCGGTCCAATAATCTGATTGTTAGTACACAGCTCTTGAGAGTCGATCACGAAAGTTCATGCGAAATTGTCCAAAGTGATAAGCACGAAATGTTTTCTCATGCAATAACAGAACTAACGATTTTCATTTAATCAGTACAATTCTCATCCAAAAAATCAAGTTAACAAGAACACGCATGCTCAGAAACAAGAGAATACATTACAATACATTGTATCAATGCAGAAAGTTGTATTCTGTCTCACGAGAATTTTCAGAACTCTAATAACTTATTCGTTTTCGATATGAGGCTAGCATCCAAAAAAGACGGACGATTTTTTGTCCGATATTCTCATCTTCTGTACGAAGCATAAGACTTTTTTGCTTTGGAATTGGTTTATTTATAGTGTATTCTGATTAAGAAAATTTAATAGTGTAACCAATAAATACCACTTGGTAGATGCCAGTGGTGGAGTCTTTGCTGCTCCTGGGTTGTAATCTTTTTCTAAAATAATTTTAATGTCAGTACATTTTTATTGAGTTTTAAATAGAATAGACATACAAGATGGAACAATGCAGAGACAAAGAAAATGGTTGCCATGAGAGCTGATTATAGTGGGAGAACAGTGTAATTCAAAGAAAACCATAACACAGCTAGGAGTATGTGAACAGTCACATAACGTAGTTGAGAGGGGATATTGTTGATGTCTATGCTTAACAAGGCAAATTCTGGTGATGGGGCTATAGGATTTTTAGTAACATTACTGATAAGTGTGAATGTTTCTGACCAGATGGTTGAAAGCCTATTGCAACTCCAAAGTGAATGCATTAAGCTGCCTAGTTCACCACAGTTCCTCCAACAGGAAGGTGAGGCTGATGGAATGAATGTGTGAATCTGGGATGTGGTGATATACCAACGGAGGTTGATATTAAGGGTAAGTTCCCACAGGTTGGAGGAACGGGTCGCTTTGTAACTAGAGAAGAATTCAGCTGAACTAAAAGAAACACCTATGTCTTTTTTGCATTTTATCATTGGTGGAAGTTTGACAAAAGTGGTTTTATCTTGTAAAAGATTGTAGAAAAGTGTGATACCCTTGAGACAGGAGTTATCAGAGGATAGAGTGCCTTGAAAAAAGTATTCAAACCCCTTGAAATGTTCCACATTTTGTCATGTTACAACCAAAAACGTAAATATATTTTATTGGGATTTTATGTGATAGACCAACACAAAGTGGCACATAATTGTGAAGTGAAAGGAAAATGATAAATGGTTTTCAACATTTTTTTACAAGTAAATATGGTAAAAGTGTGGCGTGCATTTGTATTCAGCCCTAATGCTGCGTACACACGGTCGGACTTTTAGGCTACAAAAGTCCGACAGCCCGTCCGACAAACTTTCAACGGACTTTTGGCGGACTTTCGACGGACTTGCGGCTGACTTTCTAACGAACGGACTTGCCTACATACGATCACACAAGTACGACGGATTTGTACGTGATGACGTACACCGGACTAAAATAAGGAAGTTGATAGCCAGTAGCCAATAGCTGCCCTAGCGTGGGTTTTTGTCCGTCGGACTAGCATACAGACGAGCGGATTTTTCGACCAGACTCGAGTCCGTCTGAAAGATTTGAAGCATGTTCCAAATCTAAAGTCCGTCAGATTTTCGACCGAAAAAGTCAGCTGCAGGTCCGATGAAGCCCACACATGGTCGAATTGTCCGCCAGATTTGGTCCGTCGGCGTCCGTTGGACTTTTGTAGACAAAGTCCGACCGTGTGTACGCAGCCTTAGAGTCAATACTTTGTAGAACCACCTTTCTTTGCAATTACAGCTGCAAGTCTTTTGGGGAAAGTCTCTACCAGCTTTGCAAACCTAGAGAGTGAAATTTTTGCCCATTCTTCTTTGCAAAATAGCTCAAGCTCTGTCATATTGGATGGAGAGTGTCTGTAAACAGCAATTTTCAAGTCTTGCCACAGATTCTTAATTGGATTTAGGTCTGGACTTTGACTGGGCCATTCTCACACATGTATATGCTTTGAACTAAACAATTACATTGTAGCTCTGGCTGTATGTTTAGGGTTGTTGTCCTATTGCAATTGAATCTCTGCCCCATTCCCAAGTCTTTTGCAGACTCTAACAGGTTTTCTTCTAAGATTGTGTCAGAAACCATGACTCAGACCGAGACAGAAGTACAGTTAATCACACTTGTTTATTAATAATAATAAAAAGGTAAACAGAGTAAGCGTAGTCAATACATAGCCAGAGTTCAGTAACCAGATCGGGTAGTCAGCCAATGCCAATGTCAGAGAGCCAGAGATCAACGTACAGCAAGCAGGATCAGGTGCCAGAAGGGACGTCAGCTGAGCAAGACTTCAACAGGAACGCAGGATAAAGTTTCTGAGATGTGACCATGACTCGACGGATGACTCAGCCCAAGACAGAGTAACCAAAACCAGGGGCTTATCTTTCTGGGAAACTGGAGACGAAACAACGCCACCTAAGGTCTGTCTGTGACAGGACCTCAAGGTTCGGGCGTTCCCTGGATGGGTAGGACAAGACTTCAAAAAGTGACCAGCCTGGCCACAATAAAGGCACAATCTCTCCCTCCTCCTAAGGGCTCTCTCATCCGCAGAGATACGCGTGAAGCCCAAGTGCATGGGTTCATCTTCACAGACCGACTCGATACAAGGAGGCATAGGAGGTGAGGGAGGCAAGGGTGGGACTGTAAAGCTCGGAGACAAATGTACAGGAGGCTTGCGCCAGTGCTCCTTAAAAGAGAGTCTGGAGTCAATGAGGATGGCAAATGTGATCAACCTCTCCAGCTCAGTGGGTATATCTCGGGCTGCTATTTCATCCTTGATGTTATCCGAGAGACCATGAGAGAAAGCAGCCACGAGAGCCTCATTGTTCCAGGCAACCTCTGCTGCCAGACTACAGAATTCAGTGGCGTAATCGGCAACAGTTCTTGAACTCTGATGGACATGAGGCTCTTGGCAGCAGAAGCGGAGTGTGCGGGAACATCAAATACCCTTTTGAAGGAAGCCGCAAATTCAGGGTAACTCAGGACCACAGGTTTTTGCATCTCCCATAGAGGGTTTGCCCAGGCCAAGGCTCTCTCAGAAAGCAAAGATATCACGAATCAATATAAAATATGTTGGTGCGCTTATTAAACTCTCCCCATCTGTTGGAGTGATGCTTGCATATAAAATCCTAAACCATTAAAAATGCCCTGATATCACAATCAGTAAAGTGAATAAGTGCAAATAAATATATCAATCAATAAAGTGAATGGATGCAAATAAATGCATCACAAACCTATAAGGGAACACATATAGATACTTGAGAAAGTCACGTGACATGTGATACGCATGGGGAAGAGGAGTCAGTGACGTCATCGTATAGTGTTCGGCATACACAGCGATAGCTGTATGAGCAGTGAAGCTATCTGACCATTGTAACAAAAGCGATTCAGCTACTGTGAATGTGTGAGTGGATTACATTGATTGCCCAGTTTTATAGCATTTAAAAACACTGCGCAATGATGTTTTTTCTTTTATCTTTATGTGAATCATCACCTTGCAAATGTAATTCATCATGCAACTGTGATCTGTGATACAAGCAAGTTCATCAAAGGCATTTGATTGGACATTTAGACCTCAGCTGGGTTAACACAAACAGACACCATTTAATGTTTTTTTATTTTTATTTCTTTCATCAACATATATCTTGGGATATGTGTTCCCTTACAGGTTTTTGATGCATTTGTTTGCATCCATTCACTTTATTGATTGATATATTTATTTCCACTTATTCACTTTACTGTGATATCAGGACATTTTTTATGGTTTAGGATTTTATATACAAGCACCACTCCAACAGATGGGGAGAGTTTGATAAGCGCACCAACATATTTTATATTGATTTGTAGCAATGGTGTCACAGCACTAATTGATTGGTTGCAGCTCACACATTTTTTCTGGTGTTTTGTTATTTTATAGAGAATCCACACCAACGCTTTTTTTTTTTTACAAAGATATCACGAAACCTACTTTGCTTCTGTCTGTGGGAAATGCCTGGGGCAGCATCTCAAAGTATATCTCAACCTGGTTGAGAAACCCTCTGCATTGAACTGGATCGCCCCCAAATTGCTGGGGAAACGGAGCGGAACCAGACATGCCTCTTATAGAGGTAATATTTAAGGCGGGTGCCTGCACAGAGACTAGAGCAGCAGCAGGAACAGCCTGCAACACAGGTTGTACCGGAGCAACCATAGTGGAAGATTCCAAGTGAGCCGTGCAACTCAGGAACGTTTGTAACGCCAAGGCAAACTTATCCATGGGGTGATCCTGGTCATCCAATCTGGAAAAAATATTACCAACAAGTGGACTGACTGCATCTTCTGAATTCATGGCCTTTGCCTACTGTCAGAAACCATGAATCAGACAGAGACAGAAGTACAGTTAATCACACTTGTTTAATAATAATAAAAAAGGTAAACAGAGTAAGCGTAGTCAATACATAGCCAGAGTTCAGTAACCAGATCGGGTAGTCAGTCAATGCCAATGTCAGAGAGCCTGAGATCAACATAGTAGTACAGCAAGCAGGATCAGGAGCCAGAAGGGACGTCAGCCGAGCAAGTCTTTAACAGGAACGCAGGATAAAGTTTCTGAGATGTGACCAAAGGTGAAGGCAGAGATGAAGTCAGCTGGACGGCTTTAAGTAGCCAGGACTGACAAGCAGATCATAACCAGCTGAGTCACTGTGGAGAAAAAGGAGCTGGCAATTAGCTGACAGCTGAGCGGCCAGCTCAGAGAAGGAAGGGCTGAGCCTAGCCCTGATAGTTTGCCCTGTATTTGGCTCCATCCATCTTCCCATCAACTCTGACCAGCTTCCCTGTCTCTGCTGAAGAAAAGCATTCCCACAACATGATGGTGCCACCATCATGTTTCTCGGTGGGGATGGTGTGTTCAGAGTGATGTGCAGTGTTAGTTTCCTGCCACACATAGCGTTTTGCTTTTAGGCCAAAAAGTTCAATTTTGGTCTCATCTGACCAGAGCACCTTCTTCCACATGTTTGCTGTGTTCCCCCACATGACTGAAAAACAGGTATTCATCTGGCTTTCTTTCAACAATGGCTTTCTTCTTGCCACTCTTCAATAAAGGTCAGATTTGTGGAGTGCACGACTAATGCCGCGTACACATGACCGGTCTTTCCGTCGGAATGAACTCTGACGGTTTTTTCAATGGAGTTCCGCTGGAGTTCCACTGAAACGGACTTGCCTACACACAATCACACCAAAGTCTGATCGTTTAGAACGTGATGACTTACGATGGGACTAGAAGAAGAAAGTTCAATAGCCAGTAGCCAATAGCTGCCCTTGCGTCATTTTTGGTCCGTCGGAATAGCATACAGACGAGTGGTTTTCCCGATAGGAATTGATTCCATCGGAAAGATTTAAAACATGTTCTATTTCTAGGCCCGTCAGAATTTTTGAAAGAAAAAAATCCGATGAAGCCCACACACGATCGGAATGTCTGATGGAATGATTCCGTCTGACCTTTTCTACCGGAAAGTCCGGTTGTGTGTACGCGGCATAATAGTTATCTTGTGGACAGATTCTCCCACCTGAGCTGTGGATCTCTGCAGCTCCTCCAGAGTTACCATGGGCCCCTTGGCTGCTTCTCTGATTAATGCTCTCCTTGCCCGGCCTGTCAGTTTAGGTGGACAGCCATGTCTTAGTAGGTTTGCAGTTGTGCCATACTTTCCATTTTCAGATGATGGATCGAACCTAACCCTGCTTTAAACTTCTCCACAACTTTATCCTTGACCTGTCTGGTGTGTTCCTTGGCCTTCATGATGCTGTTTGTTCACTAAGGTTCTCTAACAAGCCTCTGAGGGCTTCACAGAACGGCTGCATTTATACTGAGATTAATTTGCACACAGGTGGACTCTATTTACTAATTAGGTGACTTCTGAAGGCAAATTAGTTCCAGTAGATTTTAGTTAGGGGTATCAGAGTAAAAGGGATGAATACAAATGCATGCCACACTTTTCACATATTTATTTTTAAAAACATTTGAAAACCATTTATCATTTTCCTTCCACTTCACAAGTATGTGCCACTTTGTGTTGGTCTATCACATAAAATTCCAATAAAATACATTTACGTTTTTGGGTGTAACATGACAAAATGTGGAAAATTTCAAGGGTGTGAATACTTTTTCAAGGCACTGTATATCCATGCTTTTTCATGTATATAGAGATTAAGGTGTGGATTGTGCATTATGTAGTAGGTTATCTGCATGTATTTAAAGTAGTATGCGGCAGGAATAGAAAATTCTTCTCGTAGGGATGTAAATGGTTTCAAGAGGTTGCCGGAGTATTCTAAAATTATTTTATTTTGTACTTATTTGCTCTCTCAAATCAGAGTTGGATACTTCCATAGAAAAACATATATTCCATTTTAAAGTAAATACATTAGGAATAGGTCTAAGTCTTCAATAGCTGAAAAGTCACGTGGACAATATGGAGTAGCCATACACTGGAAGGGAGAGATTATTTCCCTCTGTTGCAAAATTGGTACATATACTTATGGAAATGTTTAGATGGGCTACAGTGGGTATGTATAGGCAGCCATAGAAGAGGCTGTCAAAGGGCAGGCTGCTTGAGGCTGCTCACAATGCATTCTGAGAAGCCTCCCACCTGCTATTTATAGGGTTAACTGAACTCTTTTCCACAATATGCATGTGTGCTTGGCTGTTTAGATAAGTGCACTGCAAAACATCTGAATAAGGCCTATAGAAATGCTATGTGCTGTTCTCAACAAAACATCCAACAGCCAAGAACATGTGCATAAATCAGTATCATTGCTTGTACAGTTCTATCAGCAGTGAGAAGCGGGCTGCCTCAGTTGTGTTGAGTTCATACTAATTGCAGGCAAGGCTTTAACAACCTCTTAATCATCTGTCTATCCACAGCCTTTAATATATGATTATGACCAGTGGCGGCCTCTTTATTAGGAGGGCACAGGGGCGCCGCCCCCCAATCCATGCGCCCGGCCCCTAATCTACATGCAGGGCAGTAGATGCATGGATTTCAATGTGTTTTTTTTAAGCACATGATTAGAGCCCGAGGCTCTAATTGGCTTCAAAAAGGGTGGGCTTGGGGTGCAAAGCACTGCGCCCTGAGCCCACCCAGTTGTGTGACGTTAGAAAATTAATATTTGCTAATGTCCTCCTGTTTCTCCTCCTGGCCAGTCAGGAAGTGGGTCCTGAGACCCAATTGGCCAGGAAGTCTTAGGACTCCAGGCCAATCGGGTCTCAGGGCCAACTTCCTGTTCGGCCGGGAGGAAAAGCAACGCCTGTTTGACCAGGAGGATAAGCAATGGCCCTGGATCTTCCTTCGACAAGCTGGAGCGAGGAGCAGCAGCTGGAGGGGCAGAGGCACAGGAGCCCTACCTCGGATCCAGCAGCACCTCGTCATCGGCCTCCTAAGGTAAGGCCACTAATCGTCGCTTTGCCCTCTGTCTCCCGCAGGGGGGGCGAGTGAGGGGGCCAGGTTTGTTTGCCACCCCCCCAAAATATCGAGCACCAGCCGCCACTGATTATGAGTATATGTAAAGAGGCTAGACAGTTTTTAAATTGTCAAAATGTAATACACCCTGTTCATTACTGACTGAAGCAACTGTGACCATTACTTGTCTTGATGTAACACACACAGAGCACAGAGGAGCACATGGAGGAGGACAGAGGGGGACTGGAGGAGGACACAGAGGGGAACCGGAGGAGGACACGGGGGGACTGGATGAGCACACAGAGGAGCACGCGGAGGAGGACATAGAGGGGGATCAGAGGAGGACCAGAGGGGGACCGGAGGAGGACACGGGGGGACTGGAGGAGCACATGAAGGACACACAGGGGGACTGGAGAACACAAGGGACAGTCAGGAACAATTGGTGCAGCTGTGGGGGGAGTTACAATCACCTATCTCCCTGCGGAGCTTTCAATAAAGCAGCTGATTTCAATAAAGCAGCTGAAATGTATTATATATTTTGGTCATTCTGTGGGCTGAAATAAAATGTGGCCTGGCTACACTCAGTGACTCAGGCAAAACACTGACTGCCAAAGTAGTAAAATACTTTGAATTTGCCAGGCAATGGGAAGCAAGGTGATCCATGCAAAAAAAAAAATGTACTTGGCCGAGCTGAATGTGTGTTTATATGTATAAATCAGTGGACATTTACTGACATTGGAAAGTGTGAAAAGAATTAATGTGCATTTTATTCCTCAAAGTGGTTTTGGACGACAGCAAGCGTTTGGCAAAAAGAAAACTCATAGAAGAAAACAGAGAAAAGAGACGCAAAGATGAACTACAGAAGACACTGGTACAAAAACCAGAACCGACACCAGAGGAGTGGGAGCTAATACAGGTTGTCACTGAAGCTCATGTGGCCACCAATGCACAGGGAAGTCACTGGAAACAGAAACGAAAATTTTTGGTAAGAAATTAATAACTGAATAACATATTAGTATTTAGTTGGAACGTTAGGTTTATGTGACTGCATGTGCTTTGAAGGAGGACCCATTCGTGTTGCCGAATTCATTAAAAATGACCTGCTAGGAAGAATTTGCTTGAGAAAAACTCTTAAAAATGTAAAGGCTAATGCTAACCCTACCCTAAAGTTAGTTTTAAAGTAATAGTAAAGGCTGTTTTTTTTTTTTTTTTTGTTTTGTTTTAAAATATTAAACATGTTATATATACCTGCATTGTGTAATGGTTTTGCACAGAGCAGCCGTGATCCTCCTCTTCTCAGGTCCCCCACCGGAGCTCCTGGCACCGCCCTCTCCCATGCCAAGTGCCCCCATAGCAAGTCACTTGCTCCCGAGCTCAGTTCTGAGTATCCATAAGACACATAGAGCGGGACTTGGCCCCACCCCCATTCCCTCCCCACTGGCAAGACAAGTAATTTGCGCCCCTCACCCACAGATATATAGCGCTCCCCAAGTCCCTTCCACTTGTACAGTATTAAAAACCCTTATGGTACATTTTAGGATGTACCACTCTTTCTTTGTTCTCCTTTCTTTCCCTCTTATCTCTCTATCCTAATTTCTTGTTTTCTATTCCCCATCCCTCTCTCTAGCCATCTTTTTTGTTCCTCCCCCTCTTTTCCTCTCCCTTCCATGTATTCTCAATTTTTAATTTTTATTCCTTCTCTTACTCCTTGGTGGGGGGGGGGAGGGGGGGAAATGGGATAAGTGTCAGTGCTGGGGGGAGTTCTGATCAGCCAACTTAGGTGCTCTTAATCAAGATCATCTGCTGATCTGAGAACTGTAGTGGGGACTTTTAATGGTAACTATAATCACAGGTAGTGTTACTCACTGTGTCTACAGCTTCACTATGTCTCTGACTTTGTGGTGTCTTGTAGCAGTGACACCTATGCTGAAATCAGGAGATAGGGTCTCCTCCAGCCCCTCCCACTTCACATTCCTCACCAGTCAGCTGACCTCTAGTCTCTGCCTCCCAGCCATGCGGTGGGCGGCCGCGGGCTCCAGGAACAGCCCAGCTGGGTGGCCACAGGCTCCAGGGACAGCCCTGCTGGGCGACTGCAAAAGGCTGGAGAGCGGTGCAGGCTTCAGGAACAGCCCAGGATTCGGTGACCCCTGGCAAATTGTCAGGTTGAGAACCACTGCCTTAAGCTAACTTTAAGCTAACTGACTCTAATTTACTTTTCTGGCCAAGCCTTTGATCACCTTTGATTACCATGTCACCAATGAAATGATTAATTAATTTATCAATAGAAGCATTCATCCCCATGTTATTGGCACAGAGGACATGTGGATCTCATGGTTTTGTTGACAAATAAAGCCATGTGAATAAAAAGTCTTTTTTAATTAGCTAACCTATCACTGAATTCCTTTCTTGATGTATTCAATGTACACTTAAGCAGAAAAAGTTTTTTCAAATATTAAAGTTTTAAAGCAGCCCCTCTAACCCACAGGAGCCAATTAAAGCCAATTTTACTCCTAAAAAACATACAAAGGGACCTTCATTTCAACTTACTAGTTAACTTGCATTTCACCAAAATGGTGAAATGCATGGGGATATCCTAGTTTTTGGCAAAGCAAAAACTCTGTTATCCTCATCCTTTGTTCCTAGAGACACAACAAATAAATATATTTCAGACACTTCAGTTAATGAACCCAAAAATTGAAGCAGACATAGACTTCATAACGGTCTCAACATTATTAACTAAAGGGTACAATGTTAAAGACAGAGAACAGCAAGCAGAACACAGAGCATAAAAAAGAGAACATGTAAAAAGCTTCCTGACTGGAAGTAACAACACCCTTTAACCTTTTCGCTGCCAGGCTCTGCGCTCCACTTTTAAACTCAGCTGGCCAGACCATTTTTGCATTTTTTTCCATGACTTTTTTTATTTTTCCTTTACAGCTTTCAGAGTCAACTCAAATCATTATCAGCAGATAAAAACACAGCAAATTTTACAAAATCCCTACTAAATATAAAAGCTAACCTGTATGGAATTAATATGTAACAAATATTTGTACATTTTAAATTGCGCCTTTTTGCGAAATGGTGAAAATTGGACATATGCAAAAATTTAAATATCCAAATTTCTCAAAAAATCTGGAGGTTTTTATTTCTCACTTACAGCTTTTGGAGTTGGTTAAAGATCCCCCGAACCATATATTTTCTGAAAACACATGACCTGTAGAATAAAAAGATGCTACTGATTTGTAGGGCCCTGCAATATTTGTGCAAATGTTTCCCAAAACAATATATTTGCTAAAAATACTCTAAAATCATTATTAGCAGATATAAACACAGCAAATTTTACAAAATGTTGGCTAAAGTCCTACTAAATATAAACACTTTACCTGTATTGAGTTAATAAACAATTTTTGAAAAATGGTGAAAATTGAACATACTCAAAAATGTATATAACCAAATTTCTTCAAAAATCTGAAGGTTTTCATTTTTCCCTTACAGCTTTCAGAGTTTGTAAAAGACCCCCCAAACCATATATTTTCTGAAAGCATAGGATCAGTATAATAAAAAGAAGGTGCTACAGATTTTTAAGGCCCCGCAATATCTGCGCAAATGTTTACCCAATCCTTATTTTTGCTAAAAAATGCACCAAAATCTTTATTAACAGATACAAACACAGCAAATTTTACAAAATTCCTGCTAAATGTCTTCTAAATATAAAAGCTAAACCCGTATTGAGTTAATAAATAACAAATATTTATAGATTTTAAATTGTGCCATTTTGAGAAATGGTGAAATCGGACATACGCAAAAATTTCTCTAAAAATCTCTAGGTGTTAACTTTTTACTTATAGCTCTCAGAATTTGTAAAAGACCCCACAAACCATATATTTATTGAAAGCACATGGCCAATAGAATTAAAAGAAGGTGCTACTGATTTTTAAGGCCCCGTGATATTTTCACAAATGTTTATCAAACAATATTTTTGCTAAAAATACACTAAAATCATTATTAGTAGATTCATACATGGCAACATTTTCAAAATCCCTGCAAAATTCCTACTAAATATAAAAATTAAAACTGTATTGAGTTAATAAATCACAATTAATTGTACATTTTAAATTGCACCTTTTTGTGAAATGGTGAAAACTGAAGGTGCGCAAAACAGTAAAATAAACAACATACTCTAAAAAAGCTGGAGGTTACCATTTTTCCCTTTCAGCTCTCAGAATTTGTAAAAGACCATACAAACCATAGATTTTCTGAAAGCACAAGAACTATAGAATAAAAAAAATGTGCTACTGATTTTTTTAGGCCTCGCAATAATTGCACATTTCATCAAACTCTTGTTTTCACTAAAAATACACCAAAATCATAATTAGTGCACGCAAACACAACATAACTTACAAAGTTCCTGCTAAATTGCTACTAAAGCATTGTTCACATGTGGCATACTAAAGTGTATGCCCTTGGAGGGCCATGTTTACCTGCACGGGAATGTACGGGTGTTCCGTGCATCTCGGTGCAGGCAGTCCCATTTATGTCAATTAGGATGCAATGGCTCCACAGGCATAGCCGCTGCTTCCAATCTGACATTCATGTGGGTGTGGGTACAAGACGCAGACAGTATGAGTTCAGGGACCTACATGGATGTCAGATTGGGAACTACGGCTGTGTTTGTGCAGTTGCTACATCCCAAATGACATCAATGGGACTGCCTGCACAGGGATGCACAGAACACCTGTGCTTTACCATACAGGTAAACATGGCCTTGCAGGGGTATACGCTGTATGCCCTGTGTGAACAAGGCCTTAGGCCCCTTTCACACAAGTAGACTGATCGGGTCCGCCTGTCTGTTTTTCAGGCAGACCTGATCAGACCACCCATTGTTCTCTATGGAGAGGCAGACGTAAATGGACATGTGTTCTGTTCCCCATCCGTCTAGCAGATCAGATCAGATAATAATCAGATGGAAACAGACAGGTGGTTTACCGCCGATGCCTGGGCGCTGACATTGTGAAAGGGCTCTAAGAGTTTATTTTTATCAATTACCAAAATGGAAAGTAAATGAACACAAGCAAAATCCAAATCAAACCGATATTTGGGGTGACTACCCTTTTAAATCTTCTGTGGATGTAGGCTGCCTCACATCTTTCTGTCACTTCATGTAATCCCAGAGAGACTCGATGTTGAGATGAGAGCTCTGTGGGGGCCAAACCATCACTTCCAGGACTCCTTGTTCTTCTTTTTTTGTTCTTAATGACATTGGCTGTATGTTTGGGGTGATTGACCTGCTGCAAAGTAAACTTGGGGCCAATCACAAGCCTCCCAGATGGTATGGCATGATTGAGAAGTATCTGCCTGTATTTCTCAGCATTGAGGACACCATTGATCCTGACGAAATCTCTAACTGCATTTGCCGAAATGCAGCCCCAAACTTGCAAGGAACCTCCACTGTGCTTCACTGTTGCCTGCAGACACTCATTATTGAATCACTTTCCAGCCCTTCAGTGAACAAACTGCCTCCTGCCATGGCCAAATATTTCATATTTTAACTCATCAGTCCAGAGCACCTGCTGCCATTTTCTGCACCCCAGTTCCTATGTTTTTGTGCATAGTTGAGTCACTTAGCTTTGTTTCCGTGTCCAAGATATGGCATTTTGGCTGCAATTCTTCCATGAAGACCACTTCTGGCCGGACTTTTATGGGCAGTAGATGGGTGTACCTGGGCCCTACATGTGTCCGCCAGTTCTGTGCTGATGGCACTGCTGGACATCTTCTGATGTGGAAGGGAAGTAAGTACGATGTGGCTTTCATCTGCTGCATTAAGTTTCCTTGGCTAATCACTGTGTCTATGGTCCTCATAGTTGCCCAATCAATGGTGTCCTTAATGCTGAGAAATGCAGACAGATATGTATCCGTTTTATTAAGATCCGTGATTAGTTCTCCAAGATGTTTTGAACAACCTACCTACCAAATTCCTTCCAAATCTGTGTGCACAAGTGCTGTGTATACATAGAAGAATTGATGCTTGTTTGAAGCCAAAGGGTAGTCACACCAAATATTGATTTGATTTAGATTTTACATCTGTGCGCTCACTTTGAATTTTGTAAATTGAGAAAAATAAACAATGGAACAAAAATCTATTTCAGGTAATCGGGTAAGCTCTAGGCCTTGCTTCCCTCTTGGGATCTGGGTTCTGGCTTGTGAGTATAATTACTTGTGTTTATTTATTCAGTATATATTACCTTGAGTAATGCAAAAGTTTGGTTTGTCCTTCTTGCTTCTTGACATATAGGAAATGTAATGTTTACCTGCAAAGTGAATAGTAAAAAAGATTAAACTATGTTTACTTTGAATTCCCCATACATATATATATACTGTATATATTAGAAACATTTTTTTATAGCATATAATCAGTTGATCATTTAATATTCACTTTAGTGAACAGTCTCTATTTCTTTAGTAAATCAATCAAATATTTTGTGGCAGAAAAAGTAATTATCCACACCATTTTCCTGCCAGGACTGTGTTTATTACTGTCAAGCTAACTGTCAGCTTTCTGTTGAAAAAGATTCCAGGGGCTGTAAGCAGCCAATCACTTACACGGGTCTGGGACAGGCATGGCAGGTGTCAGTAGGTGGAGTGGAGGGAGATCAGTGAACATCTGTTTGCTACATCTGTTCACTGATCTCCCCTCTGGTGAATGATCCCAGCTGTCAGCCCCCTAGTGACAGCAATAAAGTTAAGTGTAAACAAAATTAAAGTAACACAAAATAAACAAAAAAACACAAAGTATTTTTAAAGCCCTCTTACAAACAAACAAAAATGTGCACTGGAGTGAGAGCAATAACTCTAGGGCCATTGTTCACAGTAAACTCTAAACTGATAACCTGCAAATGTTTTTGCAGTATCGCCTACGCGCAATTTTAAAAAGCTTGACATGTTTGGTATCTAGTTACTCAATGCAACCTCATCTTCTATATTTTATCAAACATTTGGGTAATATTGTGTTTGTGTGCACTAAAATGAACTTTATATTTTTAACTGACAATATGGGTTTGATAAACATGTGCTAAAATCATGTGACATAAAAATTTTAAACTAGCACCATTTAATTCACTGGGGTCTCTGTTTTCAGAAAATATACAATGTTAGGGTATTTCAACCAAACTTCAGGCCTAAAATGTGCATTATGATGTGTGCAAAAAAAAAAAAGGCTCTCGTAGACAAGTGGTTAAAGTGTATATAAACCCAATAATGTAAGTGTGCCAATAATATACTTCTGGACCTAGGGTGACTATTACCGTACTGTATCCATGGAAGTGCTGCGTTGTCAATATGGGACCTCCCTATCACCCCACCTCCCAGTCTCCATAACCTTCTATGTTCCTTTGTTGCTCACAAGGTACTCTGTGCAAGAATGATAGAGCTACTTGAGAAAACACAAAGTGGGCAGGAACTCACAGGATTTCCCGCAGGATCAAAGAGTAATTTGAAATTATGGAACACATACACCAAAATGCTTTGATATTTTAAACAGAGATAAAGCCAAGAAGAAAAATGTTCTAACACTTTACTTTCAAAGGGAACCCGTAACTTGATTAAATGGTGTTTTTGATATCTGCGTGGATTTCAACTTTAGGTAATATATGACTAAATTTACATATGTGATGTTTTGACCCTAGCCAGAAGATATCGGGCAGGCTCCTATAGTTAATGCACCGGAGGGTGGAAAAGTGGACTTAGAAGCCTTCAGCCAGTTTACAAAAATAATCACCCCAGCAATTACACGAGTGGTTGATTTTGCCAAAAAATTACCTATGTTTTGTGAGGTAAGTAAATGCACTGTACAGTGGTGCTGCAGCCATTCTGTAGTATCACTCAGAAATTTCAGCAGAATTAAAAATAAATATATTGTGAAATATATTACAGGTATAAATAACACATACTGAAAAAATAATTCTGCAAGTGCATATTTAATAAGGATGGGCGAGCCTGAGCATGAGTTCGGGCCAAACAATGGTTGTTCGGAAGTTCTCTGAACAACCAAATTACAGGGATATCCGACCATTTGTTCGGCCTGCCGAACGACCACAATGCACTGCGCCGCTGCACAGTGCATTTAAAGCCCTGATTGACTGAAGCAATGAAAGCTTCGCCCAATCAGGGCACAGAGTACTGTCAGAGCCATGATTGGTCGCTGTCATGATGACGCTATTCAATCATGGCTCATTGCTCTTAATCCCACCCCACACTATAAAAGTATTCTTTCCATAGTGGCCATTTGTAGTGTGATAGCGGCATGGAGAGAGATAGAACAGGGCTCTGTTCAGTGCTATTAGACAGTTAGTGTGCTATAGTGTGCTATTCTGATTCTATTGTCAGTGCAGAATATCAGTTTAGTGTGCATCTAGAGATAGTTCAATGTGAGAGTAGTGCAACCATTCATCTTTACATTAGTGTGAATGTAGGGATAGTTCAAGCATTGTGAGTGTAGTGCCACCACCATTCATCTTTACATTACTGTGAATGTAGGGAAGTTTAACGTCGTATATTTCATTGCGTTACTGCAAGTTTAACACCATCTATTTCATTGCGTAACTGCAAGTTTAACGCTGTATATTTCATTGCGTTACTGTGAGTTTTTATGCCGTATATTTCATTGCATTACTGCAAGATTAATGCCATATAGTTCTGTACGTTACTGCAAGTTTAACGCCGTCTACCTAATTGTGTTACTGCAAGTTTAACGCCATATATTTCATTGCGTTACTGCAAGTTTAACCCCATATAATTCTGTGCATTACTACAAGCTTAACGCCATATAGTTCTGTATGTTACTGCAAGTTTAGTGTTGTATATTTCATTGCGTCACTGCAATTTTTTACTGTATATTTCATTGCGTTGCTGCAAGTTTAACACTGTATATTTCATTGCGTTACTGCATGTTTAACGCCATATAGTTCTGTGCATTACTGCAAGTTTAACGCCATATAGTTCTGTCCGTTCTGCAAGTTTAACGCCATATATTTCATTGCGTGACTGCAAGTTTAACGCCATATAGTTCTTTGCATTACTGCAAGTTTAACGCCATGTAGTTTTGTGCATTACTGAATGTGTGATGCAGTATATTGCAGTATATTATAGTGTGTCCGTGGAGTGTGTCTGTGTCATGAATACTCAAAGTGCACAAAACACCACTTTCCATTGTTTAAAGTGCATCCACATACGCATTTACACATCTTTATTACATTTTGTTAATAAGCTTCCCCCATTCCCCCATCATGTCTGGGAGGATAGCAAGGAGAGGCAGACATTCCCATGGCACTGTAAGGGGGCCAGCAGCGTATGTGTCCGCAGGCAGAGGTGGACGTGGTCAGTTCTCAGGCAGGGCATCATTTCTTCTGTATAGTGATGTTGCAAGTGCTATCCAGCCACAGCATGCAGAGGAGGTGGTGGACTGGCTTACTAAACCATCCTCATCCTCCATCACCCAAGCAGAGACTAGAGCGCAGTCCCCTGCAGCTGCCAGAGTGGCAAAACCTGCCTCCTTGTCCACAGCTATTCCTGCCATAGCCCCAGCATCAGGCATGGAGGAGTCAGCTGAGTTATTTGAACATAGCGTCAGCCACTTGCTCCTTGACGATGCACAGCAATTACTCGATTTAGATGTTGATTCTGACTTTGAGGTTGAGAAAGGCAGGAACATGAGCCTACAGAGAGGGGAGAACACTGGTACACAAATTGGCAGTCATGTTCCCCCAGCCGCAGCTTATTGCCAGTGGTCTCAAGTGGTCTCCAATGGTAATGAGGATGGAGGAGATGATGATGATGAGGTCACTGACTTGACTTGGGTGCCAGATAGAGCAGAGGAGCAAAGTTAGGGTGAGGCACAACCCCAAAGAGGCAGCCATCATGGAAGAGTAGAAAGCAGCCACCCTATTCAATCACATTGTGGCGCTGTTATCTCCCGACCCACTTCCCACAGCTCAGCTGTCTGGGCCTTTTTTAGTACATGTGCACTGTTGCTATTTGCAAACTTTATCTCAAGCGTGACAAAAACACCAACCATTTGGGTACCACATGCTTGACAAGTCATTTAACCTCCCACCACTCAGCCCGTTGGTAAGAGCACCTAAAAGCCACACAAGAGGGCACAAATCTGTCCTTCCTGCTTACTCACCTCAGTCTGTCCCTGCTATACCTCATGACCTCTCAGCAGCCTCCACTGACAGGGATGATGGTATAACGCAGGGTGTCCCAGGTCCTTGCAGAACATCTGCCAGCAGCACACCACCAGCTGTAGACTATATCTGGCAAATTTCTCTGCCCCATCTGTTGCAGTGGGAAAAAAAAATGCCACCCACATGCCCAGGGTCTAAATGCAAGCTTGTCAAAGCTGCTGGCTCTACAACTTCTGCCTTTCCGCATGGTGGATTCTGCCCCCTTCCATTAATTTGCTGAATGTGCTGTACCACAATGGCAGGTTCCCAGTCGCTATTTCTTTTCACGTAAGGCCATTCCATCTCTCTACTATCACGTGGAAGGCAATTTTGTGGCATCGTTGGGCAAGGCAGTCAGCCGCAAAGTCCACATTACTGCTGACACTTGGTCCAGCAAGCATGGGCAGGGATGATATATTTCATTCACAGCACACTGGGAAACTCTGCTTGCAACTCAGAAGGATGCAGGACAGGGCTCAGTGCTGAAGCTTGTTGTGCCCCCACGTCTCCATACAGCTGGCGATAATGCCAGATTCGTCAACTCTACCTTCTCCTCCTACTCCTCCTCCTCCATGCCCTCCTCTGCTGAATTGTCCTATGAACCTCAAGTACCCCCTAAGCGTTCAAAGGGCTATTCAATGAGTCAGGCTAATAGGTGCCATGCAGTGCTTCAGCTGGTGTGTCTAGGGAACAGGAACCAAACTGGAGCAGAGATTCTTGCAGCTCTGCAGGAACAGGCCCAGAGGTGGTTCATGCCAAGCCAGCTAGAGCCAGGAATTTTGGTGTGTGATGACACAAACCTCCTGTCTGTCCTTAGACAGGGAAAGTTGACACATGTGCCATGCCTGGCACATGTCCTCAATTTGGTAGTGCAGCGTTTCCTAAATAGGTACCCAGGGTTGGAAGATCTATTAAAGCAGGCCAGAAGAGTGTGTAGCCATTTTAGGCATACACAGCCAGTGCTCAGCTGGCTGAAATTCAGTGGGAATTCCACCTGCCCATAAACTGCCTGATTTGTGACATGCCCACCAGATGGAACTCGACTTTAGCAATGCTGCAGCGGCTGCACATGCAACAGAGGGTGTCAGGGCTCAGCCCTTCCTTCTCTGAGCTGGCCGCTCAGCTGTCGGCTAATTGCCAGCTCCTATCTCTCCACAGTGACTCACCTGTTAATGATATCCTGCTCGTCAGTCCTGCTTACTTAAGCCACCCAGCCCTGATGATCTCTGACTTCGCCTTGGTCACATCTCTAGATACGCTCTCCTGTGTTCCTGTTAAAGACTTGCTTGGCTTACATTCCTTCTGGCTCCAGATCCTGCTTGTGGTTCCCTGATGCTTTGGCTTGTCTGACTATCCGTTCTGGTTCCTGAAACTCTGGCTATGTTTGGACTACGTTTACTCTGTTTACCTTTTTTTATTATTATCAAACAAGTGTGATTTAACTGTACTTCTGTCTCGGTCTGATTAATGGTTTCTGACAGAGGGCCGTCAACGGATACCTGTGTGAGTATGGCACAATGACATGCTCAGGCCGGCTCTGCTTTTTTTCCCCAGGCCAATGGCTGCTCATAAAGGATGCATGCACTGTACTGTCACAATTTGAGGAGGCCACAAGGATGGTGAGCTGTGACAATGCGTGCATCAATGACATAATTCCTGTTGCGTTCCTGCTGGAGCAGACTCTGCGTGGCATTATGGACAGGGCATTTGAGGCAGAGCAGCGGGACAAAGAGGAGAACTTCATTTCCTCTCAAGGCCCACTTTATGCAGACACCAATGTTCCTATGCCACAGAACACACAAGAAGAGGGAGGAGGAGGAGGATTCTGGTGGTTTTGGAGGCATTGAAGCAGAGGGAGACATACATCAAACAGTGAGAGATGGTTTTCCATCCACAGAACCCTTGGGAGTAGTATGTGGCTGGGAGGAGGCAGTTACAGATACTATAATCCTTAGTGAACCAGAGGAGTTTGCTTCTCATGCCTCCGCAAATTTGCGGTGCATGGCTCCCTCATGCTTCAAAGCCTGCGAAAGGACCCAAGAATACGTGGTGTAAAGGAAAAGGATCACTACTGGTTGGCAACCCTCCTTGACCATCGTTATAAGGAGAAAGTCTCAGAACTCATTCCGTCCCCACAGAGAGTGCATAAGATGAAATCTCTTGAGGATACCTTAAAGAGAAGTTTATCAAACACTTTTCCCGACTCTGGTAGGTTACAGTGTCATGGAAAATGTAGTTTTGAGGCTTATGTTGGTCAAGAGAGGAGCGGCAGAGATGGCGGCTGCCTAAGTAATGCATTTCTGAATTTTTTTAGTCCTGGCTGCTCTGGGCAATTAGCTTCCACATCCCATTGGCAGCGTCTGCATCACATGGTGGACGATTATCTAGGGGTGAAAACAGACATGAAGATGTTTCCAGTCGACAATCCACTGGCTTACTGAGTCATGAGAATAGACCACTGGGCAGAACTTGCCCAGTATGCTATTGAGCTGCTGGGCTGCTCTGCATCCAGCGTGCTTTCTGAATGGGCATTCAGTGCTGCTGGAGGTTTTGTTACTGCTCATAGAGCGTGTCTGTCCACAGACTCCATGGACCATCTGACTTTTAGCAAAATGAATCAATCCTGGATTACAAGCAGCTATGAAGCCCCTAATGCCAATGTTGCCGATTAAGTGTTTTTGGGATGTGGAATCTCTGCAGGACTTTTAGGCTGCCTAGTGTTGTGCGTGTTGATTTCATCTGGAAGAATGTTTTTGGTGTAGGTTTCATGGGCACAATTAACACCCAAAGACCAATTTTTCTGCAACTGTTTGACAGGTGCATATCATTCCAATTTTTGACAGCAAGGCCAATTCTTGCTTTTATCAAGAGTACCTCTATAGGGTTACAGTGTGAAGGCAACATCGACACCCAAAGAACAATCTTTCCACACCTGTTTGACAGGTACATATCATTGCAATTTTTGACAACAAGGCCAAATCTTGCTTTCATCAAGAGTACCTCTATAGGGTTACGGTGTGAAGGTGCCACTGACACCCAACAAACAATTTTTTTGCACCTGTTACAGAAGTAGAAATCCAAAGTTTGTCGTAGAGATACCAGAAAATCTTGTTCCCCATGCACTACATTGTGGCCTCATCATACAGACTGGCTCCCCAAGCCGTTGCTTACAAAATAAAGAAAGCTTGCAGGGAAAATGTCATTTTTTGGGCTTCATAAATGCAATTATTGCTGCAGCAGCTTCTATGCACAGTACAGATGTGCCACTTTACAGGTGGACTAAGGGGACCCCCCAGGCACTATATTAAAAAGGAATTTTTCATTTTTATACTTTCGCTTTAAGCAATAATAAATCACTGCTCATTTAAATATGAAGTTTTTTTACAAACTTTTTTTTCATTGATACATGTCCCCCAGGGCTGTACCCGGGCCCCCATAACCATTGTATGCCCAATTACTTGCATATAAGCCTTCAAAATAGGCACTTTTGTTTTTTCACGTTTTGGTCAAATAGACTTCAATGGGGTTCGTTATTCGGTTCTGAACGTTCCCATTGTTCGAAAGTTGTGGTGCGAACCAAACAGGGGGCCCATCCCTAATATTTAATAATGCTCTGCTGAGTTCTCCATGACTGTCCTAAACAGTATACCTTTCAACACAGCTACAGTTTTACTGGTTGAGAAAAGATATGTCTATTGAATTCTAATAACAATAATAAAGCCATTTAAGCTATGTCCTGACCTGCTAGATTCCTCTCCCATGTTAATGAAAACCAGTTTGCTGAACCCCTTTGTCTTTAAAGCATTATCAGCCAAGACATTGAAGCAACCAGAGGACCTTTTGATAAGCCCTGACTACAACATGTTTGACACATGTAGAATATTGAACATACTGTATAGTTTTATTGCCTTCATATATATCTACTACAAATATACCCACAATGTACCCTGATTTCTTTATAGGTAGCTAGGGGTTCCTTGAGCAAAGAGCAGGGGCATATGGATCTACTGGCTGACAATGCTTTTATAGTTCTGATACCAGTCCCACTCAATAGCAGTCCAGCAATGTTGAACCAATGCAACCTCAGACAGCTAAGTTTTCTTTTTCGTAAGAAGCATTTTTTTTAACTAACCACCTATGTAAGGGTGCTTTCCTCCAGTGAACATCAATCTAAAGGGGGACCCTACTCTGACCCCCTGATCTTTTCTGGTCATTATTAATATTTAAAATAATTTCATAAGTATTACTGAAAAGGATTGTGCCGTAAATTGCTGCACTCTGGGTTGTTATAACTCTATGTCCACCACATGCCTTATTGTTTATACTTCTTTACCATGAACTGTTCATATACAGTACATTGTAATATTACTACTCAATGTTTTATAATTATTTATTTTTAAAAGTTCCAAAATATAAAACTTTTATTTCTATTTTATTCATTAAAGGATAATTCCACTGTCGTGGGGCGGGGAGAATAACAAATAAAAAAAAAATATATAGATATAGATATAGAGATATAGATATATAGATATAGAGATATATATATATATATATATATATATATATATATATATATATATCTATCATATACAATTGTGACATAAGTCATATTGTAATTGAATGTTAGTAAAAATGACATTTCTTTTTCCATCTGCAACACTGTAATTTTCTGTAAATGCAATGCAATATGGCTACCTGGAGGTGTTCTGTACACAGAATGTGTACAGAACACCCCCAGAAACATAATTTCCTGCTTGTGTAATTGGCTTACTGATTTACCCAGAGGTCTGCAGTAAGATACAAGGCAGATATCAGGCATCCCCTGCAACAAAAATGTCATTTTTGGTCAGATACTCTCAGTGGGAGATATATGACAAAAGTTTAATGGTTTTACTAGTCATTTCTTCTTTTGTTCAAGTTTATTTTTTTCTTTAATTAAGACTTCATCTACATGCTGCTTGAGCTGGTCTCTAATACAGATTAATGTATACTCAGCAATAACTTTAGAGGGCATACCTGGACCCCACTGGAGTAGACGATGGTAGAGTCTGTTTGGAATGTGACCTTCGGGCATTGGGCTCTGCTTGTGTCACTTTTCAGACCACTTTGTACTGTGTGTGTTAGCTACCGAGCGCTTTCCAGGTCCATAGCAATAGTATAGCCCAGGGGTGTTCAACCTGTGGCCCACGAGCCACATGCAGCCCAAGATGGCTGTGAATGTGGTCCAACACAAAAATGTAAACTTACTTTTTTTTGGTAAAAATATGTGTACATTTGGTGAACACATGCAACCACAGAAATATTTGACTGTCTCTTTATTGGACTTTTATAAGTTTTATCTTCCCAAAGAAACATTTTATGCATTAAGATAAAAAACCTTCTGTGTGCAACAGCCCCCCTCAGCCCCCCTAATACTTACCTGAGGTCCATCTAGATCCAGCAATGTTGCAGGAGTGTCTCAGCTGCCCGGGACACCCCTCCTCATAGGATGAGACAGCAGCGTGGCCCCACTGGCTCCCACTGCTGTCAATCAAAGTCAGTCAGCCAATGAGGAGAGAAAGGGGACGGGGCCAGGTCGCGGCTCCATGTCTGAACGGACACATGGAGCTGCAACTTGGCTCGGGTGTCCCCATAGCAAGCCGCTTGCTGTGGTGGCACTCAACAGGAGGGAGGAGCTAGAAGCACTGAAGAGGGACCCGAGAAGAGGAGGATCTGGGCTGCTCTGTGTCCAAACCACTGCATGGAGCAGGTAAGTATCACATGTTTGTTATTTTTAACTAAAAAAAAGAGACTTTAGTATCACTTTAAACACACTGACCCTGACCTTTGACACTGGCACTGACGCTAACCTAGATCCAGCCATGATCTGGCTATTTTATCCTTTTTTTTTTTTTTTTTTTACACATGGGGTTTTTTTTGTTTCCTCTGGCTAGGAAAAAAAGATGAAAACTTGGACATTTATCAAAACTGGAGCAGTCAGAATTGTTAGCAACCAATCTTCTCATGGGCAGGTGTCTACAAGGTGAATATTTTCCTCTGGCAAGTGAGACAGACTGCCCAGTTTAGGGAGGGGTTAAGCTTTGGGTAGCCGATTTCCCAGGCTTGTTGGGTCCTGTCTTCCTTCCCGGTCTATATATAAAAATGGAAAAGGCCAGGCTTGAGGGGGCTTTTTGGAGCAGGGCTGCATGGGAGTAGGAGGGTCTATGTCACCTAGAGGGATGTGGTCTGGAAGAGCCTTCATCTGCTATTCCATGGGGAATTTGGAGCTATGTACACTCCCAATTATGGACTACCTTTACAGGTACACCTGGGCAGCCACAACGTATTTAGTCAGGAGGACTGTGTTGCACTTTACATTGTAATGTTCCGAGTGTTCCAGTAAGGCTTTGTTACCTATTGCAAGCCTGTTCTGAAGTTATTCAAAGGGGTGCATCATGGTACATGACTTATTGGAGGAATAGGACCTGTAAAGCACACACAGGGTATGAAGGTAAGGTCACTACAAAAGGTTAACTCGCAGGAACATTGGAGCAGGAGTCTAGTTGCCGCAGGTAACCAAGAACTGATGGGAAGTGAATAGCAGTCAGTCATGAAGCATGGTACCTGGTGTGGGTGATAGGTCTTCTGTTAGCGAGGGGGTCATTGCTCTAGCTCCCTTCCTGGTGGTCGGTTCACTCAAACGTTTCTGGGACTGAACCCGCGGTATAAAGACACCAAGTACTTAGCCGCATAGTACAGGAGAGAGAAGAATTTAATTATGTGTATGCATGAGGTCTGAGCTAATGCACAGTGTGACCCCATTCTGTCACTGGGAATGAGGTGGCAGAGTTACGCTGGACTAGTGGAGAGGGCATAGGCTAAGCGTGTCCCTCCTAAATGCAATAATAATCAAGCAAGGTGTTAAGTTACACCTACAGGACACTTCACATAGGAACTCTGTATGTTACTCAAATACAAACTGTACAGCTCATCTCTAAGCCAGGGTACCACCATAATGTTGACTTACACATGAATGCGGCCTAGTCCCAGATATTGATGAGCACGTACATGAGAGGAGATGTACCCCCCCGCTCGTGTGTACAGGTGAGGAGGCCCTACTCACAAGCTTCTTTCTTTCATTTTCAAAGCTTAACTGAACAAGCTGAAGATAAAAGCTGGTTGCAATGCACAGCTGCTCTAAAGTCCGTATGCTCCAGTATTGATAAATTCCCCCAATGTATATTTTTCCCCATTCAGGAGAGAGAGAGCACATCGGCAGGGTTTATAGAATGATCATTGTGATAGCCCATCACAGGCTATCACAACGATCATGAAATTGAGGCCAGTACACCTGGTTCCCGATTGTTAGTACGAAAGCCCAAGTTGTCGGTAAATGCTTAGTATCAGCGCTAGGAGTGCGCTACTGTATATAGCACGTTTCCAGCACAAACTCAGGAGTACATATATGCAGCACCTCAGAAGAAGGCCCACCTCTGCAATGACAGTGATTACCAGTCAAGGACCCCATCTAACAGATTCCTTCCAGATCTGAGCCTAATTCATGCCCAGCCTAGTGCTGATCATGTGACCCACTAAAATAGTTTCCGATGCTGAAGGGAGAGTGGAGCAACAGTTCCTTTAAGATTCGTAGGCATTTTTGTGCCTCTCGTCATCAGGAGGATCAGGATGGAGGGAATACTTTGTACAACATAGATCCCAGTATGACTGAATGTTGGAGTATGTAAACAGTCCATTGTGAACTGTGGGTAACTGTTGATCATGATCAGAACATTTCCCTTTGAAATCAATATGGTTGATATACTGAAAGGGTTTGTTAATCCATCCATATAATTCTATGCCAGCCCCTCAATTAGAGGCTGGCACAGCGCATCACTTGACCGGCCTGAAGACAGCTCAAATTAGGTATTTACACTGCTCATTTTTGAAAACTAGTGACATAGTGTGCTATGCCAGCCTCTAATAGAAAGGCTGGCAGTGATATTTTTTTACTTTTATTTTACAATAGTGGCGGGGGGGGACAGAGGGATGACAGGCAGGAAGGAGGGGGGAGAGAGGAGAACAGAGCAGGGCAGCCTATCACGGAGGGAGGCACTTTGACCACGGTGATCAGGTCGGAGCAGCACTGATTTTCGTGGTCTGTTTAGAGAGGCCATACAGGAAGTGCAAGTTCAGGGGGAAGGTTTACAGTTTAGAGGGGGCCAGATTACACAGCACAAGCACTGTGCTGTGTAATCTGCTTTAAGGGACCAGAATCTGCATTTTTTTTGGGGGGGGGGTTAACGAACACTTGAAGTAAAGAATGCTTACTTAATACTTTGATCGTTCACTTAGCTTCGTGAATAAAGTAAACCTGTATGTTACCTGTTATGTGCAGTGAAAGTTAATTACAACAGGAATTCTCCTTGCACATGACTGGATGACTGCAGTGGTTTTTCAGTCAGCAATTTTTAGAAAGGTTTACTGAATAATAATAAATGTGTGCTTATTTGTAGCTGCCATGCGAAGATCAGATCATCCTTCTCAAAGGCTGTTGCATGGAGATCATGTCCCTCCGAGCTGCAGTGCGCTATGATCCTGAAAGTGAGACCTTAACGCTGAATGGGGAAATGGCAGTGACAAGGGGACAGCTGAAAAATGGAGGACTAGGAGTGGTATCTGATGCCATTTTTGATTTGGGTGTATCGCTGTCTTCATTTAACCTTGATGATACCGAAGTCGCCTTGTTGCAGGCTGTGCTACTTATGTCATCAGGTATGCGCATTATAAAATGTTTCTAGAGATATTATAGATATTTAATCCCATCCTTTACAAGGTAATTTTTCTTTTAGGGCACTATTTTAAAAACATGTCATATACTATTACTAACATTGTTTGAAAAAGGCTTTTGTTCTTCAAGATAGTACCAAAATGTTCCCAAAACTGCTGAGAAAAGACAATCCTGCACCAACATCCCTTATCTTTATACCCAATCCTGCACTTAGTCTTTAAAGCCCAATTAAAGTCACAGAACTATATATATGCGATCTAATAGATGTACTAACAACACCCAAGTTTATATTCTTACCTCCACTTTCCCCTTACAGCAGTTGTGCAGGGTGTCTGCATATTGCTGTACAATCCAGTGGGCACCTGAGTTAAGCTGAGTAAGCACTAGGACTGAACAAAAAACAAACTGATTCCTGCATCCACACAAGCGATGTAGATGCAGGAATCCCCCCCTGCCGGGACATTGTATTCTGAAAGCGGGGACTCTCTGCTTCGAAATACACTGATCATTGCTGCAGCCGATTAGCTGCAAGCCACCAACCAAACAATGTTTTCCAGCAGTCCCATTCGACAGAAGCCGATCTAATGATTGGCTTCTTTCAAGCCGAGAGGGCTACATATAGATTAAAATTAAGTTGGTCCCTGCTAAACCAGCTGAATTTCAATCCATGTGCCCCAAACTTTAGGGCTACTAGACTCAGTAATTAGGATTCCTGTGTTGAGGGATGTGGCTGTTACTCAGCTGTGACAGCTCAGACCGGTGGAAAGAAAAAAAGGATGCTTCATTTTCAATATATTAGGGCATTTCCTAGCAAAAACCTTCACAAATATCGCATGGTCTATAAGAAGATTTTAAAAAAAGATGTGAGATTTCAGATGGGTTTTACCTTAGCTTATACAACTCAGTCTTTTAAAGAAACCGAACTTCAATTAAATTTTTTGTCTGATGGTATCTAGAAAAATGATTACTTTAATCCTGTATCTTCAATCTCTTTATCTTGATCTCAGATTTTTTTTTTATATTTTAGTTTAGATTAAATCAAATTGCAAATTGAAATACTTGAACGTAGTTGATGAGAGTTACAAAGGACCACATCATTTGTAATAACAGTTGTCATTTACTAAAATATGGAAAATGCTTATGTAATTTTAAATATTGAAATATTTTGCATATGCCTTCAATTCTGAATGAACGCGTGAAAGGCACAAGGTCACTAACTCATTACTAACAATGTGTGAAAGAAAAGAAAGAGAAAATTAAACTGGAACTTCAGCCATTTTAATTTTAGGTTTGAATAAAGTAATAAAGAGTTAGAACTTTTGTCTAAATGTATTGCTGTCTGTGACTTTATTGTGCAAATTTTCCCTCTAGAAATAAGAAGAATGGGGATGGGGTCTTTAGGACAGTAAAACAGAAACAACATATAACAACAAAATAAAACCATACAGATTTTATCCTACTTTCCTAAAAAGTGTTTTTGCTTCTATCTTTGTCCATGTTGAAGAGATGTCCCATCACTTCCTGTCCATTTAACTTTCTGTCACTAGGACAGGAAGTGAGGGACATCTCCCCAATGGGAACAGAAACAGCAGTAATAAGGTGTGGTGAATGTAGGCTATTGGTGAGAAATTTAGAAGCACTGTGTTAAGCAACTAAATCAATAGCTGTTTTTATAAAACCTGTTCTCTTTTTTTTATTGTTAGATCGTCCTGGTCTCTCCAGTGTCGAAAGAATAGAGAAGTGCCAAGAAGGTTTCCTCTTGGCTTTTGAACACTACATTAATTACAGGAAACACAATGTTGCACACTTTTGGCCAAAACTGCTGATGAAAGTCACCGACCTCCGCATGATTGGAGCCTGCCATGCCAGCAGGTTCTTGCACATGAAAGTGGAGTGCCCCACTGAACTGTTCCCCCCACTTTTCTTGGAAGTGTTTGAGGATTAGAAGAGACTGTGCTTCAGGATTCTTGGCACTACTGGGGTCACCCCTTCCATTCCATTGCCTCCGTCACTTTTTTTGTTCTCGTCCATTCTGAATAGACATGGATGAAAATGTTCCTCTGATGCGGGTACTCGTGACTATCGTGTTTTTGTTATTCTGTCCTTTTGATGTGAAGTTTATCCGTGGAAGTTTAACCTCTTTCATGCTGAAGTCGCCATCAAAATGGTCCTTCCAGTTATAAAGTGGTTATTGTATAAAAAAAAGAGAAAAAAAGAAAAAATATATATTAACTTGCATTCACCAGCACTACGGATCCTACACAGAAAAGGTATTCTCAGATATTGTGCCTGCGGCTAAAATCCCTACCAACCGTCACCGTTCATTATCACTCAATGGGGCAGTATAAGCAGTAATAATCACTCACTGCTGCAAATGTTCCTCTTAGAACAAGGCAAATATTTGGTTTTATCACTAGATGATATTTTGATGATATTTTTTTAATTTATTTTTTAAAAAAAACAAAGCCCCTTATCTGGCACCAGATGCAACCAGGCATGGGGAGAAATTGGTTTGGCAGCATGATTTCAGATTGGTTTATAGTCAGAGATTTTAAGCCTGGTAAAATTCTAAACAATCATACCTTTATACTTAAGAACAGAAAAGGATAATCCTGAAAAGAATGTATTTTTTTACTCTAGCATCCCTTTTCCAATATGCTTTTTTTTTTTTTTTTTTTTTATCTGAAAGAAAATGAGCTAAGCTGACTGGACGTTTAAGTATAATAGTACGTTGCTCACTCTTGTGTTATATAGTTGGTGTTAATAGGACAACTGTACAGAACTAGCTTCTCGATTCTGCACATTCCCTTCTCAGGTATTTGGAAGTAAACCTCTTGGGATTCCATTATTGTTTCGCCATTTTGATAATCCCTGCAATTCTTCATAAATTACTTTGGTATGTGTCATTGTCATGTGCCTCCACTCACATGACAATAACGCATTTTCCAATTTGGTAACGTCACACTGTTGTACTCTCAAGGGCCATAACTTAATGGTATATAAACTCCTGAACTGTGATATATATATCTATATTTCATTCTGTTCTACCTCCTTCATTATTCATACTTTGACAGTGCCTAGTGAAGAAGCAGTGATAATAAAGCCAATTGTTTAGTCCAGTCTACATTACTTAAGTGCCACATATCCCTCCAGTTAATCAGCATGTTTTCATTGAACCTCAGCAAGTGTATTCATATTGATAATTCAGGGTTCCATGCTATGCCAGGTTATTTTTTTGCCAGACATATATTTTTTTAATAGAAAGGCTGGCATATCAACAAATAACATATGCACAATAGTTCCCTAGACATAGACGTACAGATCCAAAACAATGCATTATATATTGTATCATTGGTACATGTTTTGCAGTAGAGAAGTAGAGAGTTTATATTCATTAAAAATGTAAAATAAAGTTATATTTTATAACAGCAGCATATACCATGTCTGGTAGGCACCAGATAGATAGAAGCAAAGTCATGTGCCTTTATTAAATTACCTATTTGTCCCAATAGACACATAAGAAAAGTAATTTTGGTATTATAACCGTATTACTGATAATAGCCTTCCTGGCTATTGCTACATTTTTCTTTTTTTTCCAATAATAGGCTTAAACCCTTAAATAGATGGTTGGAATTTAATACTGATTTAGTCAACATAAATTATGATCACTTGGCCTTTAAAACACACCGATGAACACTAAAACACCTTGACTTCTTACATACACCGAGATTCTTGATTTTTTTTGTTTGTCTCTTAAACTTTAATATGTGTTACCCTAAATATGGAGATTGCATGTCACATAGATTTGATAATATAGAGAATGATTCAGATGATGGGTTTTGGTGTAATTCTCTGGCAAGGCCTTCCACATGAATACTGATGACTGAGTTGATGTGTAGTGAAACTGGATACGTGTTCTGGTTTTCAATGCTTCTTAAATTGTCTGTACTTTTCTGTTGCTGGTCTGTTTACTTACTCAATAAGACAAAGGACCATCAAACTCAACAATTTATATAGTCTGATTTGAATAATTATAGAAAAATAAGGCTCTCAGAAGTGTAACTAACATGCATTATGCCCATATGCTGAAACCTTGACGTTATCACAACCAAACTCTGAACAGTTTTCAAGTATGTTGTGGTGACATCATCATCAGCTCACATAGAAAAGCTCCACACGTCAGTGTTTATGTCCACAAGTGGACACTTCACTGATCTCAGAACCTGTGCTGGACCAGCAGAAGTTGCTAGATACCTTTTAATTGTGCAAATGCTATAGCAAGCATTTAGACCCTTGGGCCTATGCCCAGCTACACTTACTGTGACATCTGTATTGCAGTATTTGGAAGTATTGGGTTATGCTCCACTGATCAGTGACCTTATTTTCTCCCTTAACTAGGCCCAAACTGAAAATTATTGTTTTTTAAAGGATAACTAAAATACAGTGAGTAAAAAAAAGAACTATATATAAAGGATATATATGACACTAGTCAGTGTTACTTTGCAGGGGGGGGTGTCCTTTGTTGAGATATAATTAAAGGGTAACTCCACTTTTGTAAAAAAAAAAAAATATAGCAAGAAAACAAAAATTATTTACAATCACTACACAAGCCATACTGTAATATAATGTTATTAAAATTACCTTTCCTTTTCAAACTGCGGCCTCTGTACATTTCTATAAAGTCAATGCGATATTATTAGTAGTAGTATTATTATATAGGATTTATATAGCGCCAACAGTTTGCCCAGCGCTTTACAACGTTAGGGCAGACAGTACAATTACGATGCAATTCAATACAGGAGGAATCAGAGTGCCCTGTTCGTTAGAGCTTACAATCTAGGAGGGAGGGTCAAGTGATACAAAAGGGTAATAACTGTGCAGGATGGAGAAAATAAAAGTACAATTGCTAGGTGGAGGCAGGATAGACTTCTCTGAAGAGAAAAGTTTTCAGGGATCGCCTAAAAGTGGATAGAGTTGGAGATAGTCTGATAGATTGGGGTAGGGAATTCCAGAGGTTGGGAGAAGTTCTGGAGGTGAGTATGGGAGGAGGTGATGTAGCTCCCGAAGGCATTCTGTACACAGTTGGTATACAGAACACCCCAAGAAATGTAATTTCCTACTTGTGTGAACGCTGCACTAAGATACAAGTCAGGTTTTTGGTATCCTCTGCAATAAAAATGTAATTTTTGGTGAGATACTCCCTAAGAGTTAATTATATCTAAAGGGATGGAGACACTGCAGATTTTCTCATCAGAGCACTCCATGTGCACCAGCTTATTAACATGAATTAGTCACTCTCATTCAGAATCAGTATCCAAAAAACTTGGTGGAACATATAGCAGAAACAGGTAGGAATCTGCAACAAGGTTTGTTAAAACCTTTGCAATGTGTATTGACCACCCAGAGGGGAGTGTTTTTTTTTTTTTTTTTTTCTCAAGAAAAGTGGAGTTACTATTTAAAAGTTACGGGGGGGTCTTCTTTATCGTAATGACTACAGTTTTAGGCTACTCTCTGCCCATCACTCAATACATGCCTTTACAGACACATTTCTTACTCTACCTCTGGCTAATTTTCAGTGCAAAATTCTAGTCTAGTTAAGCAGGTGCAGTAGAAATCCACATTTTTGGCCGTATCAAACAGATGGAGGAATAGATATGTGAGTGAAAGTATCGTTTTCTGTGAAGGGAAAGATGATTTTCCCATGCTAAATAACAATTTTTATGCTACCTAAATACATTTCTGCTTTGGATAATGAAAGGTTTGAGTATCTTGGTGTAAAATTTCGGGTGGGAATTGCTAAGAGCTAGATGGCACTTATTTTGTAACAATGGCACTTTTTGGTTTACGTCAGGGTTCCTAAACACAGAATGTGTTATACATGGGAGGATGGGTAGAAAGTTTTTTTTAATATTTAAGGTGGAAGTGGTTGTTTTTTTTGACCAGGGATGGTATCCATTCTTTATATTTAAGCCATGTGTTTTTAAATGTATTACTTTGAGCAACTCAAAATATTCATGGCTTAATTCTACCACCATATTCATTGTCTAAAATTTGTTGTGTAAATTCACATAATTTGTTAATACTGGATTTGCATTAAATGCCAATAGACTATAATTCAGTTTTCTTACCTTCATCATGCAGTCAAATAACTCCATATTCAACATTGTGGCTGTATTAAAAGTCACAATAGGCAAGCAACAGTACAGGGGGTCCCCGACCTACGAACATCCGACTTACGAACGACCCCTACTTACGAACGGGGCCCGAGTGACGTCACCGCGGCCTTGTCCGGCCTAGTGAAGCCTCCAGGATCCCCGGTCTTTCCTACGAGTGCTGCCCCGCGGAGGTGCACCGCGGCCGGCCTGCCTGGACACAGCATCTATCCATCTCCCTGCTGTGCCATCAGGTGAGCAGCCTGTAACAGCCTGTGAGCAGTACTGTAATATGCTTAATATGCAGTGTACTGTACCTGTTCCTCCTGTCCCTGCCGCCATGTAAAGAGTGAGAGGGGAGAGCTGTGCTCCTCCCCTCTCAGCTCTGACAGAAAATCTAGCAGTGCTAGGAGGTGACAGGGTCAATAAAGGGAACCTGTCACCTCCAATTGCTATCACACAGGGAATTGTTTTCTCCTGTGTGATAGCAATAAAGTTAAGTGAAAAAAAATTTATAAAAAAAAAAAAAAAATAAGAAATACAGTATTAATTAAATAAAAAAAAAAATAACAAAGTAATTAAAAAAAGTAAAGAATAATTAAAATAAAAAAAATTATACTGTCTGTATCCTCATTAGATGGATTTAATCTCACTTCCTGACTCTGAGACTGGATTTGTACTTAAAAAAGGTACTGTTCCGACTTACAAACAAATTCGACTTAAGAACAAACCTACAGTCCCTATCTCGTTCGTAACCCGGGGACCCCCTGTAGTTATATCGACCTATACAGTCTTTCATGCTATGCAACTGGCTTTTGGTCTCTGTTCAAATGATTAGTCAAATACATTGAATTTTTATGTCTCTTATATTTAGTCTTCGGTCATGGATTTTCTGAGTTTTGTAAACCAAATGAATTTACTAGTTATTTCATGTAAATGTCATTCATGTCAATGGTTTGTACTGCAAGACAAAAATAAAACAATTCTTAAATATAAAAAAATGTAAACCACTCAATCCACCATGCTTATTTTTTTTAAATGTGTTGACTTTCAGTATGTGAGATAAGTTACCAAGCATGAGAGACAATTGTTCACTATGAAATAGGAGTGATAATTACAGGTTCCACTGATTAACACCATGTTGAACCTCACAATGTTGTCTGCAACAAGGATGCAAAAGAAGATTAGTTGTATGGAAGTACAAATTGTTGGAATAATTGGAAGCAATAATCAATAAATGAATTCTTTCAGAAATAGCAGGTTGTATACTAGAAAGGAATGAAGACTTTGAAGAAAGAAAAAAAAAAAAAAACAACACAGTATAGTATATACTGAAATATAGTATTTCAGTAATGCATGGCAGCTAGCTTAAAGCTATTACCACTCAAATTTCTGATTGCTCTATACTAATAGAGAGTAAATTCTGATTGGTTGCTCTGGATTACAGCACCTTGCACATATCACTGTTCTTTGAACTTTAAATGAGCCTAAATGTGTTCTTTAAAGAAAAAAAAAGAAACATCTGCCTAATACATATACAGTATTATATACAACATCCATAATATTAGTGGATAATTATATTTACATTATAGATATTTTAGCAAAATTGTGATGTTGTGCTAATTTTCTGTTTAATACATTTATAAAATTGTTTTTTTAATTTAAAAGCATTTATTAGCAATTTAGCCTTTTTACAGTCCTACTAGTTCACAGGTTTCTTTACAACTCTTTTAATGCAATAAAGGTACCCTTAGACTGCCCATAGACAATAAAGGGCAGAATGATGGTTGTATCATGCATGCAACTTGCAAGTTTATGTATATGCAGACATTAGCATTAGGGAGGGTACCTACAGGCAACTAAAAATGGTGTACACAGACTATCTAACTGAGACAGAAAATGAAAGGACAGAAAGCATGTGAAGATTTCTAATAACTCTATAATGTAAATATTTGCAGGGGTGATTTGCATCTTTAATCTGAAGATTACTTTGCTGCCAGCAGATGTTCAGGTGGATTTCCATTAATTCAAGCCCATGTATTTCTTTTTTTAGTTGTTGTTGAAATAGGAAGGGTTAAAACCTGTCAGACTTTATTTCAATCTGTGTTCTAGGTGGGAAAAATATACCCCACTTCAAGATCTTTTTACTAGTACCACCAGGGAATAGCAAATGAGGAAGAATTAACACAGATAATGCACATATTTTTCATACAGAAAAACTCAACCCTTCAATATTCTATCCAAAAACAGAAACCCTTTTTTGGTGGAATTGCATTATAGACTAAGTTCACAATGTTGTGATCCAATTTTGGTCTGGCTTTCAGTGCAATTATGTAGTGCAACTTGGATGTTACTTCAAAGTGGTTTGCATATTCTATGGGGACAAAATCAGCAAAGTAGTACAGGAAACAGGCACCATTGTCATGTGATTCTGTGTGACTAAAGTCACATCTGAAATCGCACTAGTGTGAATGGAGCCTTAAAGTAATATTTTTTAAAGTTGTGAGAGTTATGAATACCTTGTAATTCCAAATTTTTATCTCTATTTCTGCATTGCAAATTAGTTTACTTTTTATAGAAAAAAAATATCATGTTTTATCCACTTTGGACTATAGAGATGAATTGTATTGAAAACATTAATGCCTGACTTAAGTTGAACTATTTAGGAACACACAATACAATTATATAATGTAGGAAAACCAAACTTGTATACTGGTCAACTGTTACAGGTCCAACAGAACTAATATAGCCTTAGCTCGGTCATAGACATTTTGCTATATACAGTATCTCACAAAAGTGAGTACACCCCTCTCATTTTTGTAAATATTTTATTATATCTTTTCATGTGACAACACTGAAGAAATTACACTTTGCTACAATGTAATGTAGTGGGAGTACAGCTTGCTGTCCCCTCAAAATAACTCAACACACAGCCATTAATGTCTAAACAGCTGGCAAAAAAAGTAAGTACACCCCTAAGTGAAAATGTCCGAATTGGGCCCAATTAGCCATTTTCCCTCCCCGGTGGTGTCATGTTAGTGTTACAAGGTCTCAGGTGTGAATGGGAAGCAGGTGTGTTAAATTTGGTGTTATCGCTCTCACTCTCTCATACTGGTCACTGGAAGCTCAACATGGCACCTCGTGGCAAAGAACTCTCTGAAGGTCTGCAAAAAAGAATTGTTGCTCTACATAAAGATGGCCTAGGCTATAAGACGATTGCAAAGACCCTGAAACTGAGCTGCAGCACGGTGGCCAGAAACCATACAGCGGTTTAACAAGACAGGTTCCACTCAGAACAGGCCTCACCATGGTCGACCAAAGAATTTGAGTGCACGTGCACAGCGTCATATCCAGAGGTTGTCATTAGGAAATAGACGTATGAGTGCTGCCAGCATTGCTGTTGAGGTTGAAGGGGTGGGGAGTCAGCCTGTCAGTGCTCAGACCATATGCCGAACACTGCATCAAATTGGTCTGCATGGCTGTCGTCCGAGAAGGAAGCCTCTTCTAAAGATGATGCACAAGAAAGCTCGCAAACAGTTTGCTGAAGACAAGCAGACGAAGGACATGGATTATTGGAACCATGTCCCGTGGTCTGATGAGACCAAGATAAAGCTGAGGGTAAAGGTGATGGACTGGCCAAGCATGTCTCTAGACATAAACCCTATTGAGCATCTGTGGGACATCCTCAAATGGAAGGTGGAGGAGTGCAAGGTCTCTAACATCCACCGGCTCCGTGATTTAGTCATGGAGGAGTGGAAGAGGACTCCAGTGGCAACCTGTGAAGCTCTGGTGAACTCCATGCCCAAGAGGGTAAAGGCAGTGCTGAAAAATAATGGTTGCCACACAAAATATTGACACTTTGGTCCCAATTTAGACATTTTCACTTAGGTGTGTACTCACTTTTGTTGCTAGTGGTTTAGACATTAATGGCTGTGTGTTGAGTTATTTTTAGGGGACAGAAAATTTACACTGTTATACAAGCTGTACACTCACTACTTTACATTGTAGCAAAGTGTCATTTCTTCAATGAAAAAATGTATGAAAATGTTTACAAAAATGTGAGGGGTGTACTTTTGTGAGATACTGTATGTACAGATTTAACCAGACCTTTTATTAAAATAGATTTATACATAGTTACATATTTAGTTGTATAAAGATACATGCAGGTCTGCAGAGGATTGACAAACTTTTATATATAATTCAAGTTCACATAGTAGACAAAACAACAAATAATTTAAAGTACTCATAATAAATGCTTACTTATTTACTTTTCCAGAAGCTTTAAATAGATTTTTCCACCTTGTCGATTCAGGGCAAATTGGCAGGTTCTCTTGATAGGCCACACCCTGATATTTGCCTGCTGGCCTGTTCACACAGTTGGTGTCCTAAGTCTAATTCTTGTGTAAGCTCCATGTTGGGCTTACACAGGGTTATTGACCACCTGCCCCTCCCCCATGTGACCATTTTTGAACCTACTTTTTGATGCTAAGTCTGAGCACAGCATTTTGGGAAAAAGGTTCAAAGCTCACCAGTACCCAAATGTACTGTATTTTTTCACAAGCTCTGATAGATAAATGGCTAGCAAGCAAACCAAAGGTAAGTATTAAATGCCTTTGGCTAGAAAATGGTCAAATGAACACCACTGTGTAGGAAAGTAACCAGCTACAGTATGTCTTGGTCCTATGACTTTACCCTCTCCTAAACAACTAGGGGTGCCAGCGAACATGCACAGTCTTAAAAACTAACTAAACCCTCAAAAAATCTCCTCCACCTTCCAGCCATGCAGCGGCTACATTCCTCGCCAGCCACTGTCATCTTCTCCTCGGCTACTTCCAGGTGCTGAGTTTTTGGCATTTGATTGGCATGAGTGTCAGTCATTCCAGCACAGCCAGAGTATGCCTAGAAATGCCTAGCTCAGTGTACAGTAATGTTGCTTCTGCTATAATGAGCTATCTGCTCGCAGACTCTATCGACACAACAACAAGATACTGTACATGGAGGAATCCCCATGTGGGGCATTGTATTCTGTCAGCAGCACATGTAGCTGTTAGAATACATTGATCAGCAACCGCAGTTGCTGATTTGAGAAAAGTTTTCCAACATACTCTTTTTAACAGAAATCGATCAAACAATTGACTTCTGTTGAGCAGGGTGGTCACACCTGTTCCTGCTGAACTGGTCACATTTCAGTCCATCTATGTCCAGCTTTACTTAGGCAGCTCTTTTACCTATTCACAAAGAACCACATCTAATGTTCTCTTAGAATCCTTGACATTAAATATTACCTTTTTCTGTATGCTGACCTTAGATATCCTTGTACATATGAATATATTAGATTAAAGTGTAACTTTTTTTATTTTGGAAAGAGTAATGAAGTTTTTAAGCATCTATCACATAGATTTTTGCTATTTGATTTGTGCTGGGAAGAAATTCTTCACTTCTTATCTTGGAGACACAACAGGAAGTGAGAAAAAAAACTCTCCAAAGAAAGGGGAATTCTTTTCTTTGACAGTGTTCACCAACTACCCCTATTGTATGGTTTCCCCTTACCTCTTGCTCTGATGACAATTCTAAAATTTACATTTTCCCTTCCTATCTGTTACACAGATAGTGGTTCTTTGGACAAATAGGGGGATGAATCTCCCTAATGTGTTAGTAAAAGGTCCCTAAATGTTACCTCCCACATACACACAGTAAATTCTTACCACAGGATTATAGGTGTATGACTAATTTTTGTAGGCATTGTTTTGGGTGCACATCTTGAGTTTAATTAGTTACCATCTTCTGTTTACTGAGACAGAATAGAGATAGACTTATGCCTTGTACACACGGTCGGATTTTCCAACACGAAATGTTCGATATGAGCAGTTGTCAGAAAATCCTATCGTGTGTACAGCGCATTAGTGTACCTTAGGGAGAGTGTGACCACGCTGCTCAGCAAGCAGCAAAGCAATATACGTTAATCTTGCAGCAACTGGCAAAGTTAGGAGTAAGAGCATCTCTCCACCAGGGTCCTTAATTTAAACCTATATAGCAACGGAAACTGGTAGCATCCGCACAGAATTTTGAACTTTTAAGTGGTTGTAGTTTTTATCATGACTAGAGCTGTTTTTTTGCAAACTTAGCTTAGTTGCAGACAGTCAGCTATGCTGTGGTAATTTCTTTGATTATTTTATATTCCCTTAAACATAAAGTGTTCATTTCATTGACAACCCATAGAGAGGGGAAGGGAGGGAGACAGCGCAACCACTGGTGTAGTAAATTCCAACAAAGTTTAATTGCAAAGAAAGGTTAAAAAATGAATAAAACAAAAAAAAAAAGGATACTCGCAACGGTATAAAAAACACACACACGAAAGTCTACGGGAGAGGGTGAGCCTGTGGTAGAGGCACAATCCTAAAAGGTCCAGATCTCTGTGCCGCTGACCCTGTCACAGTGACCCTGGACTCCAGGTGGACATTACCTTCCATCGGCCATTGCCACCAGGAACGAGGAAGCCACAGCGACATACATACTTGCTGGGCTGTCAGAGCCATTTTCCTACTAACTACAGCGGCACAGAGATCCTGACTTTGTGTCTGCAGCAGCTCATTATCCATCCAGCTGCACCCTTTTTGGACTGTGCCTCCACCACAGGCTCACCCTCTCCCGTGGACTTCCATATGTGTGGTTTTTATACTTTTGGGAGTATTAATTTTTAACCTTTCTTTTTAATTAAACTTTGTTGAAATTTACTACACCAGAGTGGTTGCACTGTCTCACTTCCTTCCTCTCTCTTTTGTTTTACAGATGGAATCCCACCTTTGTTTTGACAGCAACACCCCTTAGTCAATAGTTTATTTTGTCTAGTTATAAGGGCTACCCACTCGTAAGCCCCCCCCCCCCCCTATTTTTGGTTTGTATTATTTTTAGTCTGTATCATTGTCTTTGCTTATTCAATGGGTTATTTTTCACTTCATCACTTATATTTCCAATGAGTGGTTGAGTGCTGATAGCCTTTCCTGGCATTGGGGAAATCATTTTTTATTTTTAGGTTGGTATTGATAACCTATACCTGATGTATCCTCAGGTTTGCATTTTTGGTAATATAATTAAGAGGTTTCGTAAAAAAAAACAAAAGATTTCATGTAGCTTTGAGGCACAGCTCACTGCTTTTTAACATTACTAATTCAGAGACCACAACTGTGACTTGTAAAATTCACAATCATCAAGCCGAATTTCAGATTTGACTTAAACATGAAACAAGCGCCATAAGAAGAAAAAGTCCTGATGAAGGCCAAAACACAGTGGCAGTAGGAGTGGTAAAGGTAATTTTACAGCTTGGTGATGGAAAATTGCCACAAATCAGAAATATATCCAAAATCTGGTTAATATCCATCTGCTTTTAATCATGAATTGAATGACTGAAGCTGTCAGTGCAGTCATACAACAGCCGAATCAGTTTGTGTATGCAGTCATCCAACAAATCTTTATGTTATGGTTTACATAATCTAGCCAGCTGGGGTTTTAAGTGGCATATTTATAAAATCATACATTTTACATTGACCAACCATTGACTGCAGTTAAATCAATCACAGTAATTTATAATGTGCACCAGACAGATACTACAGTGAATGCTTGCTGAATATCATATTCACTACTTGATTAATTCACCCCTATGTGGTTGGATATTTAGGATATTATACTACCAGATTTAGGAGATGCCTGTAGTCATACAAATTATATATGGCCCCCAGGGACCTCATCTCACAGGAACAACATGATAATTTATATACCCATTATGCCTTTATAGTAATTTGCCTTAAACAGTAAACCAAAAAAAAAAAATCTATACAAAGTAAATATTCAGGTAACAAGTCAAACGCCATATAAAACACTATATCAAAACTATAGCTAGAGCCATTATTATAATATATTGACAATCCTATGGATTCTAGTTTGTGCAGAGCATGTTGATATTAAGATGCTATATAGTTGATCTATATTTTATGAACATTCATGAATAACTCAGCGATATATAAACCCTTTTGCTAGCTATTTAACTTATCGTATTCAACAAGTTTTATATGACATTATACTATTGTGTTTAAAATCATTTGTTCTCAATCACCAAAGATCCTAGATTTAGTTGTTAATGTGAAAGGATGAAGTGTGATACTTGTTGGCAAGGAGAATTCCTAAGTGAAACGCCTACAAGGTACCTTGTATTGTTTCTTCAATGCAGCAAGATGCTGCTTGGGTGTGCCACCTGATATGAAATTCTAATCTTGCTTCATGGAAGGTATGGCTCTCTTGGTCAACTGCAGTTTGTTCCCAGATCTGTTTAACAAGGGATGAAACAACTAAAATATTAAAATTACCTATTTTTTTTTATTATTATTTAAAAAAGGAAGACCTATTACCGTCTGGCTGTATTGCATGTATATCTAAAAATGGGGCTAACCAGTGGCTTATAAACCTTGTTGTCAGAATAATGCTCATTCAAAATGCACACTAATACAATAAAAAATTCAGGAGTTTATTGCCATAAATGTTTTAAATCTTGAGCATATAAATCATAGAGGTGTTACCCATGGCAAGCCTATGTTAACTTTTTGAAAAGAAGAGTTACAGTTGGATTCTAGCTGGTTGGTAACACCTCTGCTATACCTTTGCTCGAGTTTTGATAAAGAAATCCTATGTCCGTTAAAATACTGCTATTGATTAAACAGTGTTACGTTACCATTTCACCTAACGATTTCTTTCTGTGATGTATCAAAGCAACGGTAATATTGCATGTATTTTGTAAGTATGCACAAGTATGACTGAGAGGTAATAGCTGTGTGTCATGACCCTTCCTCTATGGATGTTGTGATCACTTCCAAGTGCAAATCGATCCTTTGTTATTTCTTATGCTACAAGACTCTGGATATGTACATGTATACTGATCTCTACCTGCATGCATCACGGTTTTGAATGAGCTGAAAAAAAATGTTCATATTTGTAAAGGCTAAACCTTTTTCAAGAACTAAAGTGAATGCTGCAAGACAACATTACGTGACTATATCCATGTGACAATACAGGGGGAACATCAATGCATTTGTTACAAAACCACAAATCCCAACAGAGCTAGTGCTTTGCCTGTTCATGATGGAATGCACATACTACATACAGTCTTGCAGAATGACTATTTTGCCATGGCCCTGTTTATATTTTCATGGTATGTGCTAATGAACTGAACTCACTGGTGAAGAAAGTGTCTGCACATGAATATATTGCACAAACAAATGTATTAGATTTAGCACCAGAACTAATTATACATTTTAGTGCTATGCAAAAAGATGTTCTATTTCTTTCATTTGTTTTGTCCTAATGTGTTTTTGTGTCTTTGGTAATTGAGACAGGCCCGTGTGATGTATTGCACAAAAAGGAGAATTTTGTTTACCACTGCAAATGTAAAAGGAAATATAATTTCAGTTTATCTGCCATGTTTTTTGTATTACTGTCTGCCAAAGTGTCTGCTGGAACGTTCAGACTGGGGATTGGGATGCTCTTCTTCAAGTCTTGGTTTGAGTCCAATTTTCGTGTATACTGCTTCTCACTGTAGAGATGAATAATCTGCAAGGCCACTCCAAGTTCAGTACATAGCACAGTGATGATCTTGCTGTAAATACATTTGTGCATTAGAGCAGCACTTTGCTACGTTATGGACCCATGTTGGCCTTTTCTCTACAGTGAACCTCAATGAACAGCATGCAAATATAGACTGGCAGAAACAAAACTGTATCCATATCGCCAGTCTGTACAATAAAATGGTCATCTCATTCCTTTAATAGGGGTAAGCACATCACGTGATTGACATATGTGTAGACATTAGATAATGACCTCACCTGCCCAAACTCTGTCAAAGCAGGAACCTGTGTAATGAATCTCTTTCACTTAATATGTCCCTTATTAAAGGGAAGGACAGCCATATGCACCTGGTTGCAGCCTCTACCGGTAGCTTTGTAACTGAAGATCCAATCACGGGGGGATTTACTAAAACTGGTGCACACAGAATCTGGTGCAACAGTGCATGGTAGCCAATCAGCTTCTAACTTTAGATTGTTTGATTAACCACTCCACACAAAACGATGTAACCGTACGTCTGTACTTTGACGCTAAATACTGGGGCTATGGCAGCAGCTAGCTGCCATAACCCCAGTATTTTCGGGAACACCGTGTGTTTCTCTTTAAGATAAAAGTGGTCTCCGTGGTGGATTTACCACAAGATCACTTTTATCGGCAGCGGGAGAGGTGCCCATCCCCCTCCCGCCACGCTCTGGTCATCTCCGTCGCTTATTCACCCCGCCGGTAGCGGCAGAGACGATTGCGTTATCTCCCATGGATGCCTGGCTCCTGACTGAGGAGAAGATGGCCCCTGCTCGGCTCCATGGCATGAGAGGGCAGAAGCGACGTCAAACGTCACTTTCGCCTACAGCTCTTAAAGGAGAAATTTTTTTTTTCATTTTTTTTTTTATTGCATTTTAGTGTCAATATGAGATCTGAGGTCTTTTTGACCCCAGATCTCATATTTAAGAGGTCCTGTCATGCTTTTTTTCTATTACATGGGATGTTTAGATTCCTTGTAATAGGAATAAAAGTAACCCAGATCAAAATAGAAAAATTAGAAGTAAAATAAATAAGAAATTTTTCTTTTTTAAAGCATCCCGTTCCGACGAGCTCGCGTGCAGAAGCGAACGCATACGTGAGTAGGGCCCACATATGAAAACTGTGTTCAAACTACACATGTGAGGTATTGCCCTGATCGTTAGAGCGAGAGCAATAATTATAGTAACTCAAAACTGGTAACCTGTAGAAATTTTTAAACATCGCCTATGGAGATTTTTAAGGGTAAAAGTTTGTCGCCATTCCACGAGCGGGCGCAATTTTGAAGCATGACATGTTGGGTATCATTTTAATCGGTGTAACATTATCTTTCACATTATAAAAAAATGGGCTAAGTTTACTGTTGCCTTATTTTTTTAATTTAAAAAAAAGTGTATTCTTTAAAAAAAAAGTGCGCTTGTAAGACAGCTGCGCAAATACGGTGTGACAGAAAGTATTGCGACTACCGCCATTTTATTCTCTAGGATGTTAGGAAAATATATATATATATATATATATATATATATATATATAAAACGTTTGGGGGTTCTAAGTAATTTTCTAGCAAAAAAAAATGATTTTAAACACACTTAACACACTTCAGCAAGTGTAAAAAAGAGGCTCGGTCCTTAAGTGGGTTAAGCTTTAGCGATAAAACCTAGAAACTGATTGGTTAGCATGCACGGCTGCACCAGATTCTGTACTCTTCAGTTTTAGTAAATCTCCCCCAAAGAGTCAGACACCCAGGAGTTAAAGCCAATTCTTCACCGTGGGTGAATATGTCAGGAATAAGGTCTCTGTGACTCAGATTAAAGGACCACTAATCCTAAAACACAAGTTGCCTCCCATAAATTAGGTACATCATGCATTGTAGTAGCATTTGATAAAACGCCTATTGTTTTATTTCCTCAGTTATTGTTGATTAAGGTGAACTTAACAGCAAGTCTTTCAAAAGGTGCCCATACATACTTAATAAGATGGGTAGTTGTGCACTGAAAACGACAGAAAGCACACATCTGTCTATCCTGGGACATGGATTCCCCTACGTGACTTGTTAGAAGTTGTGTTGAGGCACACACAGTTTACATGTGCTTTTCTTTTCATCATACAAGAGTGATGGATCTGCACCCTCTTGAACATTTAACTAACACAGTACCTCTAGAAGACATGACAGTCAGTCCTAGATTACCCAAAGCACCATAATATGTACGTTGTAGCATAAACCTAGTTTAGTAGGTACACATCGTAAGTCAGACCAATTTCTAGCCAGTACTATGCTTCAACTTGCCCAGAATCTGCATTATGCAATATTTATGCACAGTATATGATTATGACTCTGTTTTATGCCCCCAAATCCACATTCAGACTCCAACTTTTGAATAACAGTTGCTGGATTCTCTAAGAACATAGTGGATGGACATGGGCAACAGAGACAGATCTTATTTACCACATGTTGATACTCAGACAAGGATCTCTACAGTTTTGGGAAACATCAGTTCATCATCATATTTTTAATGATACAGTAAAGGCTTAGTCCACTTAGTCCAAAAAAAAATAACTGCACCAAAAATGATAAAATGGAAAATTTGAATTCAATTTTTGCATTCAGGCCTGAGCATTTCAACTGCTATCAGTGTTGTGGGTGCAATGCATGGTTTCTTACATTGCTTGCCCCTCGTTAGTGCAAACCTTCTGTAATTGGGTTGCAGGATATGCTGAATGGACTACAATTGTGGTGACGTCACCACCCTGTTGCCGGCGTGTTCTGTTAAGTCATCCTGCTGCAATGACAGATGGAACCTATATTATCGGCCATTGAATGGATGACACTGCTGTGCGGGCAAAGCCACGCTAAGCCAAAATTTAGTTAAAATAACATCAACCACCTCCAATATAAAGCACCCTGCAATTTAGGTAAGGCGTGCAGGTTCGATGTAGCGGGGTAATGTATGTGACTATGCTTAATATTACATTCTACATATGGGTGTAACATGAAACACGGTCTAAAAAATGGACTATGCCTTTAGGTTTATCTTTTTGAACTTACTTGTAGTTTAAGATTTTTCCTTTAAGCTACCTTCAACATTGAATTTGAAGTGTTGACTTGAATTGTTCTTGATTATAACAAGGTCATTAATAACATTAAATATATGACACTACATGGTGTCACTTTGCAGAGGGTGTGTTATTTAAATTATAATTAAAAGGTAACTCTACTTTTGTGGAAAAAACATAGAGCAAGAAAAAAAGAAATGATATAGCACATACAATTGCAACACAAGTCATATTGTAATTTAATGTTTTTAAAAATGACCTTTTCTTTTCAAGCTGCAGCTCCGTAATTTTCTATAATGTCAATGCAATATGGCTTGTGGAGGCATTCCATGCACAACTGGTGTACAGAACGTCTTTAGAAATGTCATTTCCTACCTGTATGAAGCATTCTGCACTAGGATACATGTCAGGTTTTAGGCATCCACTGCAACAAAAATGTATTTTTTTGATGAGCTACCCTCTAAGGGTTAATCACACTTTTCGCTGTCAGGTCCATACGTCGTACAATCTGCGGGGGGTTTCACATACAATCAGATGGCTGCAGGCAGACTCCTGCCTGTCAGGTGGATGCATTTGGGTGGCTGCGCTGCCGCCTGACTGCCTACACACACACTCCTGTGTGCGCACGCCCGCCATGTATTTCGGGCTCCGTTTGCCCGTCTGCTGGCACAGGATTGACATGGCAGGTGCCGGCGGGTGGAGGGGAGGGAGAAGAGCGGACACACATTAACTCTTCTCGCCTTCTTGCAGTAAACCCAGAAAGCGACACTTATGACGTCGCTTCCAGGTCAGCCTCTCAGTATCCCCAGCTAGCATAACCGGGAAGGGATGTACTGAAATGCGATCTGCATTGCAATACATTCAGTGGAGCCCAGAGGAGAATATAGGGACTTTTGTCTGCTACTGATGAAAAAAAAAAAAAAAATATATATATATATATATATATATATATATTTTTTTTTGCAAAAAAATAAAGTTACACCCAAGCACATAAAATCCCCCCCCCCCCCCCACAAATATGCACGTACGAACATAAACACACGTACTGAGTGCACCTACGTGTGAAAACGCCGTTTGCTATACACATGTCACACGCACGCCAGAGAGAGAGCAATAATGCTGGCACAAGACCTCCTTCGTAACACTAAACTGATGACCTATGTGGGGCCAGTAAAGTGCCACCTATAGAAAACATAGGGTACTGAAGTCTGTCACCATTTTATGGGCACACAAAAATGTAAGGTGTGACATGTTGGGTATCTATTTATTCGTTGCAACCTCGTTTTTTATATTTTACCAAAAATGTAGGTAGTGCATTGCATTTGTTTGCCCTAAAATTCACTTTAGTGCAATTTTACTGACATTTTTCTTTTCCTAGACCTTTGCAGTAATATCAAGTGACATAAAACTTGGAACTACCATTATTTTATTCTCTAGGGTGTCTGCTTTCAGAAAATATAACATTTTGGGGAGGGTTTTATGTAATCTTCAGGCCTAAAATTATTTTTTAAATGTGTGCAAAAAATGCAAAAATGGCTCTGGCAGTAAAAAGGTTAAAGCTGATATCCATGTTTCATGTGACTTTAAATAGTTTGTTTGGACCAAGCTGGTTCAAATGAACTATTTGCTTCACTAAGGCTGCATTCACACCTGAGCGTAGCATCTTTGAGCGTTTCTTTCGGCGTTTTGTCACGTGTTGTTTCTGGCATATTTGCGCATTTCCATGCAGCGTTGTCCGGCGTTTTTGAGCTTTGGCATTTTTTTTTATTAGCCAATAGGAAAAATGATCATCTGTTTCATGATTTGTTGCTATGTTGTTAGATTTTGTCATCTGCTTCCTGCTCCAAATATGCCCAAATCTGCCCGATTCGCGCGACAAAAAAGGGTCCAGAACTTGTTTGAGCTTCAGGCGTAGGGCTTCAGGTGACTTGGAGTGGAGATGTGAACCATCCATCTCCATAGAGAATAATGGATTTTTTCCCCTCAAGCGTTTTGTAGCTTCTGGCTTCAAGCTACAAAACACTCAGGTGTGAATGGGCTCTAAGTGCTGCAGTGTCCCTAAGCACTGTATGTACAGTGCAGCTTTTCCCATCAGAGCATTTCAAGTGCCCCAGCTAATTAAAATTAATTAGATACTCCCTTTCAGAATCATTCTCCTAAAAACTTGGAAGTGCATGCAGCTTTATCTTCAAAGCAGAAAGGTAGGAATCTGTAACAAAGTGTGTTAAAATCTATGTACATTAATCACATACAGGTAATTGATTGGGTTTTTTTTCAACAAAAGTGGAGTTAATCTTTAAGCGGAGTGGGCTTCAGTCATTTTTAGATTTTTTACCCTAAGCCAAATTCTCAACAGCACCATAAAATATTATAGTCATAAAAGAAAATAAAGCCACCTCCAGTGTAAAAGTTTAGGAAAAGAGAGATGTATATTTAGATTTCATACAGATAAAAAATGTATTATATTATAAAAAAAAATATTTATTTCAGCAGTATCCTAAATGCCAAAATATGTTTTACAATACAGAGTTATGCCAATAGAGATGGAATAGGAAAAAGGTTTTGCCTGAACCTCATTTATATTGATTTTTCAAGTTCAAATATGTTTTTTATATTGCATATGTGCATGCCTTATATTGTTGATGGAGTATCTCAGGTTGCGAAGTGAAATTTTACTACAGTAATATATTTGCTGAAAAAAATAACCTTTCTTAACATTATGAGAAACTTAAGGAAGTTGCCTGGGATGTTACAATTATATAAATATAAAATGATGCTAAGTTTAGATATTTACCAATGTCAAACCAGAAGCATTATTTAGACTGCCAATGAGTGGAGAGTTAATTATTTTGAATCAATACTGGGATAATATTGTTGTTGTCACCAAGTTTACAGTTGATTTTTTCCAGTTTAAGTTAAAGGTAGTATTCATCTTTAAATGCACTAATTGGAGATGAAAGTCATGAAAAGTATTACTTACATGCCCCAAGAATATATGATACAGTACCATCAAGAACTTGCAGAAGATCCAAAGTTGAGAAGGGGCTGTTTTTGTTTTGTTTTTTTTTTGTTTTTTTTAAATAGGGAATTGTTTTCTATGCACATCAGTCCCCTGTTTGTAGGAAAGCAAAATGTTAATAGACAATTGTACTTAAGATTAGATATATTAGTTGCACTGATACTGTTTTTTTTATCGACGAGTACAAGTACCGATACTTTCGGTCAAGTACTCACCGATACCAAGTACCAATACTTTGCAGCGCGATTTGCATCAATACACAAAAAATTTGCCGCATATCGCACTGCAAAGAATCGCAGGAATGTGGTGCAATTCCTATCCAAAACGCATGGAATTTCCCCCCACTGCTCCTGTGTGTGTGTGTAGAAAGGGATTAAAGTGCCATCTAGTAGGCAGTTTAAAAAAATGTTAGAACTCACAGTACATATCTGGTCACATGCAAAATAATCTGCATAGGTGTCCCAGTCCCACTGATGGTAGCAAATTAGGGCCGCTGGAGGTGCTCACAGGGCTGGAGGAGAAGTTCCTGGGACCCTGTGTGCATAGGACATAAGTGATGTCAGCTTGGGGATTTACTACAATCAGCGGGATCGGGAGACCTATGTAGATTATTTTGCATGTGGCCAGATATGTACTGTGAGTTCTAACATTTTTTAAACTGCCCACTAGATGGCACTTTAATCCCTTTCTATATACACACACAGGAGCAGTGGGGGAAATCGCATTTGATTCGGACAGGGATCACACCACATTCCTGTTCAAATCGCATGTGATTCTTTGCAGTGTGATTTGCGCCCATTCATTTTGTATTGACGCAAATCGCACCACAAAGTATCTGTTTCTGTATCGGAAGCATTTGGGCTCCTGATACAGAAGTAGAAGTAGAAGTACAAAGTACCAATACTCGCTCAAATGCTTGCTATCGGCATTGATACCGACACCGGTATTGGTGCATCCCTAGTATATAATGAACACATACACATGTTGCACATCCTTGATTGTTTGATATTTTTATATTTAAAGCTACAAAGGCAGGAAGGGGCCAAGTCTATTTGTGCCCCCAGCTTGGATTATGCCTGTGTTTTGTACATAGTTCCAGCAAGTATAAGCAGCCTGAATTCCTCCAGTTTTGGAGACAGGCAACGTCAGTGTTACATGTAAATTGCATAATGTAATGACCTAGATGCAGGTTTAACCATTTCTTTTCTGCAAAAGACAATCATATTCTCAGTAATTGTTATGACTGTAAACAAGACTGGTTCATCTAAATAATTGAAAAATACATTTTGTGCTGAGGCTGAATATTTTACTCCTTTCAACGTTTACTTCAATCTGTCATGTTATTTTGTCACGTTTACACATATTCAGTAATCAGTGATTTGCATTGTGTTTCGTCTCCCACAATTAAGTCACCACTGTCAAGATCCAGGCCTGCCAATATATTGCCTTACACTTTATGCAACAACTCAAGCCATGGCCCACACTATACATCTACAATATACTATATATTAATTGTAATGCCTAAAAGAAGCTTGTGCTGAGAAAAATACGAAGTCTGCCATTGCTGACCACCTTCTAAAAATGCTAGTTGCCTGGCTGTCTCCATTGCTTTCTGACAAAATGATCTGAAAAGTGACTAAATTAAGAGCCTCTGATCTGGAAACCTGTTATAGATTTTGATTCATAAAGTTAAAGAGGAGGTCCAGCCCACCCCATGAAAAATTAAAAGTCAGCAGCTACAAATACTGTAGCTGCTGACTTTCAATACAAGGACACTTATCTGTTGCGATGTTGGCGGCCCAGCCGAGGTTTCCTTCTGCTCTTGGGTGCTGCCGCTGCCATTGCCTATACAGGAAACCACCTGTAGTGAAGCCTTGCAGCTTCACAGCCGTTTCCCTACTGCGCAGACGCAAAGCGCACTGCGCTTTTATGAATGGTCCAGTGGTAGGGGAAGGAGGAGGGAGCCCGAACTTCCGGGGGACCTCACTGCATCTCACAGCAGCCAGGAAGTGGGGACAGGTACCTGTCAAAACCAGGTACCGTTCCCCCCTCTCCCCCCCGCCCCCAAAAGTGCCAAATATGGCACCGGAGGGGGGGGGGGGAAGCAGATAAGTGGAGCTTCCCCTTTTGGGGACTGGATCAACCTGACAACCAAGGAAAACAGGTGTATAGGCGCTGCAACCTTCCTACAGCTCTACCCAGTGCTCGGACCTTGAGGCTGCTGACACCTCCAACATACCAGAGTAAGGAAAGGGATGGTCGGCACTCAGGATGACATCCAAAATAGTATTTCTTTATTAAATACATGTACAAAGCTGTAAAACCACAAAAAAAAAATCACAGCAGAGCCAGGTCGCTGACGGCACGCGCTGTCACCCCCTACCTGGAAGTGGTAGATCACGTATTAGGTACGTGATCTGGTGCAGCAGGGCAGCCTTGCCACCATATATCTATGTTATACAGTTGGCAAGCAGTTAAGTAGCAACATCATGCAGGAGAAGGTATTTACTGTATGCTCAATAAAAGTCATTTATAAAAAATGTGGGGCATCGTAAAACAAGCCATATGTCACTTAAAAAAAAGGCAATGTTGTGCTTTTAAGATCACAAATAGCAGTAACACAGAATAGCTGGTTCTGTAGTAAGATATACTGTATATGTTGAACATATTTTGTACACCTTTGGTCAGCACCATTTACAGCAGAGGTCCCCAAACTGTGAGCCAGATGTGGCCCTTTGCTTGCCTCTATCTGGCCCTTGGGGCACTATTCCATCCACACTGCCACTACTGATGGGGTGCTTTTCCTCCCATTGACACCAATGATGGGGTGCTATTCCTCCCATTGACACCAATGATGGGGTGCTATTCCTCTCACTGTTATCAACAATGGGGCACTATTATTACTACTGATACCAACAATAGGGGAACTATTCCTTCCACTAAAAGCAATGATGGGGCATTTTCTACTCCCACTGGCCACAGTCCGGCCCCCCTAAAGTCTGAAGAAACTGGCCCTTTGTTTAAAATGTTTGGAGACCCCTGATATACAGTATTATTTGAAGCTGATTCTAAAGATTTATATAGGTGCTCTCTTTATTTAGTTCTCTGCCTCGTTAACGTATTTCTCATGAACTTGTGTTCTATGGAACACAAACACACAGTACACACAATACAGGAATCCAAAATGCAGAAATGGTAAACTGATCACCAGCAGAAAACACAGCTTAAAGGAAACCTGTTAGAAGCACTGCCACCTATGATAGCCGATGTCCCATCCCAGTGTGGGAGGCTGCCATTGCCTGACTCCTGGATGCTGCATTCATTTTGTGCAAACACATCACTAAGGGTGCAGATGTATGCCCTGCCTTGGCACTAGCACATATAGTATCAGGCCTCAGTATTGAATGGGAGTTTCGGCTGTAACAGATAACATCCATTCTGCAAGGTTCCCTTTAGATCTGTAAAGATTATGCATATCCAGAGACATCCATGCTGTAGACTAGATAAAGTTTAGGGAGCATTCTCTCCATAGCACCCGTGGCAGTCGGTAAGATGGAGGTACTTCCATTTACTAGGCACTGCTACGTATGAATATATGGCATCCATAGGGGAGGTAATACCTGCAAATTACATATAGCTTGTATAAATGTTTACTGACTAGACCTTCTGTATGGGGTCAACGTTACAATTCAACAAAGAGTTAAATTTGTTTACCTTTATTTGTTCTATACTATGTGGTGCTGCCACTTTGTGAACAAGGCAACACTTGATGACAAGAGCTAGTGCTGTGTGTTGCTGGAGTCTGCTGAGATTTCGGGCTGCTATACACAACTCGTATGTCTGCCAATTCCTACTGAATCAGCTGATTTGACAATAGTCAATTGTTCGGTCAACTTTTGTCAAAGGAGCCAGGTGGAAAACTGTCATGCAAACAGCATCTGTAGCCAATCAGATGCATTCACTGTTCAAGTATTCGGACAGCTGCGATTGCCAGCTATTAGAATACAATAGTCGGTAGGAGAGATTGGTCCATCTACACTGTTTAGCATGCATAGAGGAATCTATTAGATTTCTTTTGTGTAGCTTATGCAATCTTTGAGTGTATGGCCAGTTTAAGCTCCATTTTGTTCTGATCCTGGGGATGCTTTCAGAAAAACATTGTATTCAGCTTCATCTTCTTCATTATCTTTATACTACCAGTCTTTAGCCCTGCAAGAACACTCCAATCAGCGCTCTCTGTCACTGGCTGAGCGCGCTGATTGGGAGTCAGTCAGATGTTGGTTTTCCAGCATGCACATCTGACAGAAGCTAGCCACAACAAACCGACGACATATATACGGGCCGAATGACGGCTGTTTTTTTTTAACCGGCCATTGTCTCCCGACATTCGGCCCGTGTGTACGGGGCTTAACGCAAGTTCATTAGATCTCTGAATGAAGCCTATGCAGTGTTCAAACCTGAGATCTTTCAAGATGTGTACGGGGCTTAACACAAGTTCATTAGATCTATGAATGAAGCCTATGCAGTGTTCAAACCTGAGATCTTTCAGGATATTATTTTCAAGACCAGCTGGGCTTAAATAAAAATGTTTTGTTCAAATTTCCTCCAGTTTTGACTGCAGTTTCTCACCGTCAAATATAGCAGTTTTGGGATGCTCTGGTACCTATGCTCTGTGGATTTCTGGGTTCAGCGTTAACATTGTTTTTTAAGACAGTTTGTAGCACCTGATAATAGACTTTACAGTATTTTAAGAACATGTAGATTCTAGGGTTAGCCAGGGCAAGAGGATATACTTGTATTTGATGATTTTTATGGAAGCTTTCCAGGAACAGAACAACTAGACATAAATGGTAGCACACAGATTTTAGCAGCACACAATGTTGCAACTACAAAATATGAGACCTTAGGGTGGTTATAAACCCTCCCATATACTCAGTGAAGTGAACAGCCTCAGATGATACACAGAGATTAAACAAATCCTCCTACATAAGTTTTACTTGTTTATCTGCAGTCTTCTCTTCCCTTCAAAATGATAATTAAAATCCTTCTCCATTTGTCAGTATCACAGAGCAGTGGGCAGAGAGCTGCAGTTACTGTGTGTAAGAGCTGATTGGAGGAAAGGCACACACCCCCTCCACACAGCAAACAGGAGCGAAGAAAGGATACAGTGCTGTCTTCTGAATAGACAAGCTGTGTGCTGAGCTCTCTCCCCATCACAGATTTATCTTGTGTCAGGAAACCTTCTCAGAAGTGACACACGCTGATAACAGAGGAACAAAGCACCAGAGAGAAACGACACTTAGAGCTTTGGGGAGAGACAAGTAAACATTACAGATATACAGTATGTATATTATACAGTATAATCGCACCTTATTGAGGTGAGTCAGCTATTTGAGGGACACTGTGTTTACTCTCATACAGAGCCTTCCCAGTCCATACACCCCAGTGAGATACTGGCTATCTCCTGGTTTTCTTTCCAGATATACAGTATGTGCTTTTTTCAGATTTCATGACTGACGTTTACAACCACTTTAAGCTGCCTGAAGCTTAAAGTGGGCAATACACCTGCCACATTATTGCATTATACATTACATTACCTGCCACCGTAGCTAAGCTGCAAGTGGCAATCTGTGATACCAACCGGCTACCTCCCAACCTCTAGCACTAACACCAGGATGATTAAACCTACAAATATTTACATAATCTTTAGGAATTCTTTTGATTTAGTATTGACTTATCTAGAGGTATCTGCAAAGACATGATGATGATGAGCCTTTCACTGTACTATATACTGTATCTATCTGACCTGTATTTTCTTATTTGATTGAAAGTCTGTAAGACAAGTGACACATCTTTTCTCATGGTCGCACTATGGTCTTGAAATAAAAACAAATGGAACATCTAAATATTTGTTATTTTCCTGCCCAAGACACACTGTATAAATCTCTTGCAATCCTTTAGATTCTTTGCAAACAGTGTTACGTTTTATTGCTAAGGTTGTCATTTTTGTAGCATAACAAATAAATATAAATATATACAATAAGTTGACATTCTTGCTATATTTGCCTGTACTTCTGGGTAATTTTTCTCCTGAAAGTTCTTGTAGTTTTCTGAGCTCTGGAATTCTAGTGCATACATCATGTAGTAGATTTACTGGCAAAGAACAAAATACTACCAATAATATTTGTTTACTGTTCTAACTGTTAAAGAATTTGAAGTTCCAGACACCGTTGGCAAGGCTGTTTGAAGGAATTTGGGGGCCCCAAGCAAAATGGACTTGGAGGCCCCCCAACCCCCCCCGCACGCACGCAAAGCCCCCCCTAACTACTCCCCCCCGTGTTCTTTTTAACCCCCCTCCCGCACAGCAGGAGATTCAGTTTTCTGTTCCTGGCTGGACTGAAAGGAAGTGAGCACTCAGTGTGTGCACTTCCTGTCAGTCCGACGGGGAACAGGCAACTGAATCTCCTGAGTCCTGTACCGCGCGGACTGCAGGAGGAAGGAAGAGGAGCTCGGCCACGCTAAAGGCTGCAGCTTATAGAAAGCAGCGGCCGGTGGCGCGACTGGGGCCCCAGGCCAGCTCGGGGCCCCAAGCAATTGCTTGTTTTGCCTGTCCTGTCACGACGGGCCTAACCGTTGGCCAGCAAGGATCCCTCTGCATCTTACAAATCAATTGCTGCTTCCTGGGTCAGCTTTCTGCTCATTGCACAGAGGTGATGATTCAGTGTCCAATAAGGAGGCTGTAGGCGGAAAGGGGACATAGGAAGCTGAAATTTTTTTAACCAGTACGGCCTCCATCCCATGGAGCATACTATACTGTGGGGGGCCGTGCTTACGCACACAGAGATACTCAAGTGTTCCATGCTTCTCCATGCAGGAAGTCCTACTGATGTCAATTGAGACACAACCACTGCTCACAATCTGACATCCATGTGATGTGGGTGCTTGTCTCCGAACTCACACTGTCTGCATTCTGGCACCTGCACAGATATCATATTGGGAACAGCAACTGTATCCCAAGTGACATCAATGGGGCTGCCTGCACTGGCAATCTGTGCATACAGTGCCTTGAAGAAGTATTCATACCCCTTGAAATTTTCCACATTTTGTCATTTTACAACCAAAAACGTTAATGTATTTTATTGGGATTTTATGTGATAGACCAAAACTAAGTGGCACATAATTGTGAAGTGGAAAGAAAATGATAAATGGTTTTCAAATAAATATCTGAAAAATGTGGCGTGCATTTGTATTTAGCCCTCTTTACTCCTATACCCCTAACTAAAATGTAGTGGAACCAATTGCCTTCAGAAGTCACCTAATTAGTAAATAGAGTCCACCTGTATGTAATTTAATCTCAGTATAAATACAGCTGTTTTGTGAAGCCCTCAAAGGTTTGTTAGAGAACCTTAGTGAACAAACAGCATCATGAAGGCCAAGGAACACACCAGACAGGTCAGGGATAAAGTTGTGGAGGAGTTTAAAGCAGGGTTAGGTTATAAAAAAATATCCCAAGCTTTGAACATCTCACGGAACACTGTTCAATCCATCATCCGAAAATGGAAAGAGCTGCTTCACAACTGAAAACCTTCCAAGACATGGCCATCCACCTAAACTGACAGACCGGGCAAGGAGAGCATTAATCAGAGAAGCAGCCAAGAGGTCCATGGTAGCTTTAGAGAAGCTGCAGAGATCCACAGCTCAGGTGGGAGAATCTGTCCACAGGACAACTATTAGTTGGGCACTCAACAAATCTGGCCTTTATGGAAGAGTGGCAAGAAGAAAGCCATTGTTGAAAGAAAGCCATAAGAAGTCCAGTTTGCAGTTTGTGAGAAGCCATGTGGGGGACACAGCAAACATGTGGAAGTAGGTGCTCTAGTCAGATGAGACCCAAATGGAACTTTTTGGCCTAAAAGCAAAATGCTATTTGTGGCGAAAAACGAACACTGCACATCACTCTGAACACACCATCCCCACCATAAAACATGGTGGTGGCAGCATCATGTTGTGGGGATGCTTTTCTTCAGCATGGACAGGGAAGCTAGTCATAGTTGATGGGAAGATGGATGGAGCCAAATACAGGGCAGTCTTAGAAGAAAACCTGAAAAAGGCTTGAGACTGGGGTGGAGGTTCACCTTCCAGCAGGACAACAACCCTAAACATACAGCTAGAGCTACAATGAAATGGTTTAGATCAAAGCATATTCATGTGTTAGAATGGCCCAGTCAAAGTCCAGACCTAATTCCAATTGAGAATCTGTGGCAAGACTTGAAAATTGCTGTTCAAGTACACAAAAGGGAAACTGGGACTTTAGATGAGGTTATTGACTAGTGGAGGTGAGGTTGTAAAGCATTGGATTAGCATAATTGGATAAATAAATACATGACAATTATGCAAAGATAAATAAAATTATTTCATTTATATATGCATGCACATAGGGCATGGACATCAAGAATAAAATAGCATTCATAATGGCTTCACAGCATGAGATGAATTAATACATGTTTTCCATAAATTCATATATATATACAGACGTGTCATCTGAGCGGCACATTGCAATATTATAAAAGATATATAAATGATGTCAATATCATTGGTTGTCGATAATGGATCTAGATTGTTTTCTATTAGCAGGCATATGACTGCATCCTAGATGCCCAATGCGTTTCGTGTATAGCATACTTCATCAGGGTCGGATGCTCAAACATATCTACAAAATATAAGATATAATTAGTCTAATATGGCACTGGGAATAACAGGAACAGGCAAATTGCCAGTCCTGGGTACTTACATGAAATGAAGTACATTGATGTAAGGTGAGAACTGTGTCTTGGGAGATGCTATATATGCGCCCCAACAAGCACGCGGACCACAACCAGTGTCACGCTGTCACGGCATGTGCAGGGAGGGGCCACCGATCCGGGCGGTAATCACTGCCGTAACCGACGCCCATGTCTCCCAGCTGTGCCGGCTACGATGGAAGAACTCGTGCTGCGGCCATGACCTGTGAAATTGACGTCATGCAGCAGACATGGTACGCAGCACAGATGCGCTGAGGAAACCCGCCCAATCCCCTAAGCCTCCCCACCCAAAGGGGGCGGGAGGAGAGGGAAAGGGAGGGCACACAAAGCGCATCTCAGCTCCTGGGCATGAGACAGAACGGTCTGGGATATAAGCAACCATAACTTACCAACAAATTAGTGCAACGCAAATAGTACCGTGAGATAACATGTCATAGCAATGTATTGTCCCGAATATATGGTCCCCAATTAGGTGCACTAATGTCCGGGGCAAGCCTCACACATGGACGGCAGGAGAACAGTGCCAATCCAAAATTCAATTGCCTCCATCCCCCTTACATATGAGAATATGGGGGGGAGTTTTGAGACTTTAAATGAGACACATATAAATGTGAGTAGATAGTAGAGAACCATAAAACCAGGGAGACAAGAATAAGAAGAGAAATATGCAGAAACCATGACCAGTTTAAAGGCATTAAGACACAGTAAAAAAAAATGACTAATTGGAAAAGGTATTGTGAAGGGATAGCGTGGTAATTACCTTGGATGTGTGCATAAGAGCAAGGAGTTCCTGTAAAGTGCATCCTATCCAAATGTGTAGTAGGGGGAACTGTGTCTGGGCAGATACTAAATATGCGCCCCACCAAGCACGCGGACTACCACCAGCGTCACGATGTCACAGCATGTGCGGGGACGGGCCTGCGCAGTAGGATCCGGCAGAAATAGCCGAAGCGGAATAGCTGAAAATCAGCTGTACACGGCGTCTGTAAGAAGGCCCCTCGCGGGCTCGCTTCGCTCGCCACGCTTCGGGCACAGCCTCGCTTCGCTGGGCTCTTTTAGATTCCCCCTCTAGGTCCACTTGGATGGTAGGGAAGGAACCTGGACCCAGAGCGCAGGCGCCGTGTACAGCTGATTGTCGATCTTGAGCTTCGGCTATCTCCGGCGGCTGTTAGTAGTTCGTACTGCGCAGGCGCTGCGCCTGCGCAGTACAGGGGGGGAACTTATCCGCCGAAGGAACTTATTCGGCAAGACACCGGCTATGATTGAAGAACTTGTGCTGCCGCCATGACGCCTGGAATTGACGTCACGGAGCAGACACGGTAGGTGGCGCCGATGCACTGTGGGAACCCGCCCAGTCCACCAAGCCTCAAGCTGTGCACATGATGCTCTCCATCCAATCTGACAGAGTTTGAGATATTTTGGAAAGAAGAATGGGCAAACATTTCACTCTCTAGATCTGCAAAGCTGCTAGAGACATCCCCAAAAAGACTTGCAGCTGTAATTGTCGCAAAAGGTGGTTCTACAAGGTATTGACTTTGTAGGCCACACTTTTCAGATATATTTGTTTGTAAAACATTTTGAAAACCATTTATCATTTTCCTTCCACTTCACAATTATGTGCCACTTTGTGTTGGTCTATCACATAAACTTCCAATAAAATACATTTATGTTTTTGGTTGTAACATGACAAAATGTGGAAAATTTCAAGGGGTATGAATACTTTTTCAAGGCACTGTATCTGTGCGGGTAAACCCAATGCTGCAAGGACTTTAGCTTTCTCCACAAGCATACAACAACAGGCAAAAGAATGGTTGATGTAGCAAGAGTGTATGGCTAAGTCACCTGGGTGTACTAATGGTGGGTACGCTAAGCTTAGGCTCTCATAGAAAAATTGAAAAAGTTTGCATATACTAAACCAGATGAATAAACTGTGTAGTTCTTAATTTTGATATTCGCTTGCCAGCAATGTTGGACCCCTGGTGGGCTTGGCGTTCTTGAGAAGGGTCAATCACCCTGCCCACAAAGTAGTAGTAATAGTAGTAAGTTGTACACTGTACTTACGGTGCAGGGTAATTGACTGGACAGATATATAGCTAGGATGAAGGACTATGGACAGGCCAGGCAGATTGAAGGACAGTTGAACAGCAAAACTGGCTGGAGGGGATGAGAGTGTGACTTAACTCTGTTCAAAGTATGTCTTATGCAGAAAGGTGATACTAAAGTGGGTCAGTAATCCACTCACCAGCTCCTGGATCAAATTGACAGATAGTGGTGGTGGAGGGGCCCCTCTAGTGATGGGAGTATGCTGATCTTACCGCGGCAGCTTGATGGATCACAGGATTAGGCTGGTGCGATGTCTGTGGTGTGCTGGGCCAGAGGTGGCAGCTTGAGAGATGGTAAGCAGGTCAGTGCAGTGTATAGGGTACACTGGGCAGCTCAGAGAGTGGAGGATGCATTGCGTCACTTGTCACGTGACTTCCTCAGGATCTGATAAGTGATGCAACGCATCGGGCAGGCCTAGTGATGTCACTTCTGGGGACTCTGGTACCCAGAAGTTGGTAGGGAGGCGATCTGCCGAGTGTTTTCCCTATATTTACATGCTGAGTGCACACTTTTTGTTCAATTAAAGAACTTTATACTTTAGCAATGCTGTGCTATGCGCTTTCCTTTTATATTTGAGCAAACGTAAAGTGAGAGAAGCGGATCCAGGCAAACCTAGGAGGAGAATTTCTGGTGGAATATATTGAGCCACTTGGAACTGATTTGAATCTGAAGACCATTCACATACATATATTAAAAAGGCACTTTGTGACCGCTTGGTCATACTCCAAGGTGAGCGCCAATTCACTCAGTTTGGGATGTTGGTGGTTTCTTTGTGCAGTTTAACCACTTGCCTACAGGGCACTTTCACCCCCTTCCTGCCCAGACCAATTTTCAGCTTTCAGCGCTCTCACACTTTGAATGACAATTACTCAGTCATGCAACACTGTACCCAAATGAAATTTGCGTCCTTTTTTTCACACAAATAGAGCTTTCTTTTGGTGGTATTTAATCACTAGTGGGTTTTTTATTTTTTGTGCTATAAATAAAAAAAGAATGCCTTTTTCTTTGTTTCTGTCATAAAATTTTGCAAATTAGTAATATTTCTTCATAAATTTTGGCCAAAATTTATACGACTGCATATCTTTGGTAAAAATAACCCTAATTAGTGTATATTTGGTTTTTATGAAAGTTATAGAGTCTACAAGCTATGGTGCAAATCATTGAAAATTGATCACACCTGATGTACTGAAAACCTCATTTCTTGAGACACTAACAAGCCAGGAAAGTACAAATACCCACAAAATGACCCCATTCTGGAAAGCTGACACCCCAACGTATAATCTATGAGGCATAATGAGTCTTTTGAACTGTTCATTTTTTTCCAGAAGTTTTTAGAAAATGTCGAAAAAAAATGAAAACGCATTTTTTTCCACAAAGTTGTCCATTTTTAAGATATTTCCAACACATATCATGTACATAGCAATAATGACACCCCAAAATACATTCTGCTACTCCTCCTGAGTATGGCGATACTACATGTGTGAGACTTTTACACAGCCTGGCCACATACAGAGGCCTGCCAGGGAAGTAGCACCTTCAGGCGTTCTACAAGCATAAATTACACATCTCATTTCTCAACCACCTATTACAGTTTTGAAGGCCCAGGAGCCCCAGGACTATGGAAACGCCCACAAAATTACCCCATTTTGGAAAGCAGACACCCCAAAGTATAATCTATGAGGCATAATGAGTCTTTTTAACTGTTCATTTTTTTCCAGAAGTTTTAGGAAAATGTGGGGAAAAAAATGAAAACGCATTTTTTTTCCACAAAGTTGTCCATTTTTAAGATATTTCCAACACATAGCATGTACATAGCAAAAATTACACCCCAAAATACATTCTGCTACTCCTTCAGAGTATGGCGATACCACATGTGTTAGACTTTTACACAGCCTGGCCACATACAGAGGCCTGCCAGGGAAGTAGCACCTTCAGGCGTTCTACAAGCATAAATTACACATCTCATTTCTCAACCACCTATTACAGTTTTGAAGGCCCTGGAGCCCCAGGACAATGGAAACGCCCACAAAATTACCCCATTTTGGAAAGCAGACACTCCAATGTATAATCGAAGAGGCATATTGAGTCTTTTGAACTGTTCATTTTTTCCACAAGTTTTTGGAAAATGTGGAAAAAAAATGAAAACGCATTTTTTTCCCACAAAGTTGTCCATTTTTAAGATATTTTCAACACATAGCATGTACATAGCAAAAATGACACCCCAGAATACATTCTGCTACTCCTCCTGAGTATGGCAATAGTACATGTGTGAGACTTTTACACAGCCTGGCCACATACAGAGGCCTGCCAGGGAAGTAGCACCTTCAGGCGTTCTACAAGCATAAATTACACATCTCATTTCTCAACCACCTATTACAGTTTTGAAGGCCCTGGAGCCCCAGGACTATGGAAACGCCCACAAAATTACTCCATTTTGGAAAGCAGACACCCCAAAGTATAATCTATGAGGCATAATGAGTCTTTTTAACTGTTTATTTTTTTCCACAAGTTTTTGGAAAATGTGGAAAAAAAATGAAAACGCTTTTTTTTTTTCCACAAAGTTGTCCATTTTTAAGATATTTCCAACACATAGCATGTACATAGCAAAAATGACACCCCAAAATACATTCTGCTACTCCTCCAGAGTATGGCGATACCAAATGTGTTAGGCTTTTACACAGCCTGGCCACATACAGAGGCCTGCCAGGGAAGTAGCACCTTCAGGCGTTCTACAAGCATAAATTACACATCTCATTTCTCAACCACCTATTACAGTTTTGAAGGCCCTGGAGCCCCAGGACAATGGAAACGCCCACAAAATGACCCAATTTTGGAAAGCAGACACCCCAATGTATAATCTAAGAGGCATAATGAGTCTTTTGAACTGTTCATTTTTTTCCAGAAGTTTTTGGAAAATGTGGAAAAAAAATGAAAACGCAGGTTCCACAGGCCACAGGCGGAACACATACAGATATTCCGTGACTCTCTCGTAAAGCTTATAAAATTTCACTCCGTATTTGGCCCTTTTGCTAGGAATGTATTGTTTTATTCCTAGCCAGCCTGAAAAGGGTACCAGGGACACATCTACACATATATGCTTATCGAGGACATAGAGTTCTTCAAATCGTTGGGAAAGGAAATTAATGAGTGGGCGAAGTTTATATAATTTATCGTAATTTGGATGATTGCGGGGAGGGCACTGGGTGTTGTCACTGAACTGAAGAAAGCGCATTATCATCTCGTATCGGGACCTTGACATTACAGAAGAATAAATGGGCATGTAGTGAATGGGGTGGGTGGACCAATAGGCATGTCCTTCATTTTTTTTTGTAAGGCCCATGTTTATGGTGAGGCCCATAAACATTTTGAACTCCTCCAGAGTCAAATCCTTCCACTCGAATGGACAGGCTCCATATGGAGTATGGAGATTGGGGGTTGTTGGCAATATGCTGCTGGGTATATAAATTGGTCTGATCCATGATGAGTTGCAGCAAAGTGTTGGGAAAAAATAAATTAAAACAATCAATTTCAGAAAAATTTGGGGTATTGGCCTGCACACCTGGCTGTGCGGTGAAAGGGGGAATTCTTGCTGATCCTGAGTCAGAAGGCAGCCATGTTGGATTGGCAAGACCTTCTGGGAGATATGTAGCGGCCCTGGCTCTTGGGGGACGTGGCACTCTAGTGCTGGTAGTTGGAGTTCCTGTGCTGGCATTTGGGCGTGATGCTGCGGAAGTGCTGGTACTGGGCATTTCTTGTGGCCTTTCGCTGGTGGCAGCTCTAGGACTGGGCCTTTGGTTTTGGGGTCTATCTCTGGCAGCAGCGCTGGTACTGGGCCTGGGAATTTGATCCTAGGGTATATTTCTGGTGGCTGCCTGGTTTCCAGAGCGCTGTGCTCTTTTAGGAGGTATCCATTCTTCCTCTGATTCATTTGCCGATCCACTACTATCGATCGGTTGAAATGCTGAATTTGATTCCGATTTCATTCGGAATTGGCATTTGAATCTGATGAGAACTCCTCGCTGCTCTCATCAGTCATGGAGAGGATCTGGAATGCCTCCTCACTTGTATAGAATCTTTTGGACATTTTTTCTGATGGGCTGTGTGACAGGTGACAAATTACGGTTACTGATGGGCGACAGGTGATGGGTGACAGGTGACGGTCACTGATGGGTGACAGGTGATGTGTGACGGTCACTGGTGAGTAGCAGGTGATGTGCGACGGTCACTGGTGGGTGACAGGTGACAAGTAACAGGTGACAGTAACTGATGGCAGTCTCTAATGGTGACTGGTGCACTTTATGGGACTGACAGGTGACAGATGAGGGTCACGGATGGGTCACTGATGACGGTCACTGATGGCGGTCACTGATGACGGTCACTGATGCCGGTCACTGATGGGTGACAGGTGCACCGCTGACAGCAGTCTCTGACAGTGACAGGTGCACTTTGTGGGCACTGATGGGTGACATGTGCACTTTGTGGGCACTGATAGCTGACAGGTGCACTTTGTGGGCACTGATGGGTGACAGGTGCACTTTGTGGGCACTGATGGGTGACAGGTGCACTTTGTGGGCACTGATGGGTGACAGGTGCACTTTTATAAGCACTGATGTGGTGACTGTTGGGTGACAGCTGTAATGGGGGGGGGGATGTGACAGATTCCCTTTTATTTTTTGTGTTGGTGCAGTACAGTACACACATAGATCGGTAACTCACTGCTCCGGGCTCTTCTCTCCTCACACTGGAAACAGTGTGTGAGGAGAGAAGAGCCGGTAACAGCTAGTAACCGGTCTATGTTTACATTTAGTGATTGGTTGTGAATGGATCACAGCCAATCACGTGGTAAACAGCCGCCAGCCATTGGCTGTTTACCCTTGTCGGTGACGAGCAGTGTTTCTGGGAACACGCCACCACCAACGTGACCGCGCTGCACGCTCCCGATTGCGCGCATGCACGGTCAAAAACGGGGAATACCCCTTTGTGATCGACCATGACGTAATCGTGGTCGATCACATGGTGAACAGCCATGCCCAATGGCTGTTCACCCCTGTCGGTGATGCGCTGTGTCCCGTGGACACGGCGACACCGACAGAGCAGGGCTGCGCGCCCGCGATTGCGATTGCCCTGTGTGAATCAGCTGCCGTCATATGACGGCGGCCCAGAACAAGAGCCACACTGCTCCGCCGTCATATGACGGTGGGCGGGCGGCAAGAGGTTAAAGGATCACACTGACACAGCTAGTAGCAGAAGATTCATGCTTGTGAATTGCATTTTTGTGTATTCATAGTTACAAAAACATTTTGTGTGTTTGGACTAATTTATTTATTTATTTATTTATTTATTTATTTATTTATTTATTTATTTTTGTCATTATGATTGCACCGGATGTGGACAATATACACATTTATGAAGAATTTGTTTAAAGTGCTATAATATATGCTATGTCACATTTATATTTTTTGAATTTGTTTAGAATTATGTACTGATAAGGAATATACAGGTGTTAAACACTACTCAGAACAAGTGCACCATTCATACACATTTGATTATTGATTTATAGTGGTTGAGTTCACTAATATAATAGTTGCAGCGGTTCACTAAATAGGTTTGGGGGGGTTAATATTATTATCATAGCAGCGCATAATTATTTTATAATTTAATTCAGACACAATAAATCGTTTCTGTGTTCTTCACCTAGAGCAGTTCCCTTTCTCATAAGGGAAGTAGGCCTACCAGTACTCAACTGCCCCAGGACTTATACACAATGCTATAGCGCCTGGCTACCGCGCCAGGGCATGCAAGCAAAGCAAACAGGTACTTGCTGTTGGCAGACAGGCAAAGTGGTTCAATGAGAGGCCAGCTACAAGATAGGCAAGGTTCAGAATAGTCAGGGTCAATACATAGTCAAAAGGCAGGCGGAGTTCAGAGAATAGTAGATATCTGATTCAAGGTCATCAACGAGGGAATCCAATATAGCAGAGTAGGGAAGACAAACATGGTGCTTGGAACATGTATTACACACCTTATCACAAGCATGAGATTGCAGGCTTGGCTGGCTTAAATCAAGTTTGGACTCCACCTAGAGACTGGCTATATCGATCACCTTGCAGGTTGACAGGCAAAGAGAATGTGTCACAACCAAAACAGCTGTCAAAGAACAGGAGAGTTTACATGCTCCTGACAGGTACACTGCAGTTCACCCTCGTGTCTTCTCTGGTGGGTTCTGTGTCGCTGAACTGGTGCAGTATATGATGTGCATTGTGTCTCAGAAGTGTATCAGTTCTTCCTCTCTGGCGGTTGTTAGAAGGAGCAGACAAACCCAGAACAACGATGCGGAGTACAGCCCGTTCCTGAAGGCTAAGCATTAGTAGGGAATTCGGTTGGATGTCTCTCCTTCTTCCTGCAGACCGGAGCCATCCTGCCTTTGACTGTGCCTGGAGCCAAAAGAGCCCCACTATTTTCTGGGATTTTTTTTATCATCTCCTTGTATGGTGCTTATAGTTCCAGCCTCAGCCAATGCAGTGTGTCGAATGCAGCCCAAAAACTACAGTTCGCAGCACTTTTTGTGCTCCATAGTATCTTGGAAAGTCAGCATATTCATCATTCCCATCTTATATAGTTACATAGTAGGTGAGGTTAAAAAAAGACACAAGTCCATCAAGTCCAACCTATGTGTGTGATTATATGTCAGTATTACATTGTATATCCCTGTATGTTGCAGTCGTTCAGGTGCTTACCTAATAGTTTTTTCAAACTATTAATGCCCCCCTCTGAAACCACTGCCTGTGGAAGGGAATTCTGAAATCCTTGCCCCTCTTACAGTAAAGAACCCTCTACGCAGTTTAAGGTTAAACCTCTTTTCTTCTAATTTTAGTGAGGGGCCATGTGTCTTATTAAACTCCCTTCCGCGAAAAAGTTTTATCCCTATTGTGGGGTCACCAGTAGGGATGAGCCGAACACCCCCCGGTTCGGTTCGCACCAGAACCTGCGAACGGACCGAAAGTTCGCACGAACGTTAGAACCCCATTGACGTCTATGGGACTCGAACGTTCGAAATCAAAAGTGCTCATTTTAAAGGCTAATTTGCATGGTATTGTCCTAAAAAGGGTTTGGGGACCCGGGTCCTACCCCAGGGGACATGTATCAATGCAAAAAAAACTTTTAAAAACGGACGTTTTTTCGGGAGCAGTGATTTTAATGATGCTTAAAGTAAAAAAAAAAAAAGTGAAATATTCCTTTAAATATCGTACCTGAGGGGTGTCTATAGTATGCCTGTAAAGTGACGCGTGTTTCCCGTGTTTAGAACAGTCCCTGCACCAAATGTCATTTTTAAAGGAAAAAATCTCATTTAAAACTGCTTGCGGGTTTAATGTAATGTCGGGTCCTGGCAATATGGATGAAAATCAGTGAGACAAACGGCATGGGTACCCCCCAGTCCATTACCAGGCCCTTTGGGTCTTGTATGGATAATAAGGGGAACCCCGCACCCAAATTAAAATAAGGAAAGGTGTGGGGCCACCAGGCCCTATATACTCTGAACAGCAGTATACAGGCTGTAGGTTTGTTGTTAAGTAGAATCTCTTTGTAATTTTGAACGGGTACATTTTTAACGTGTTTAGCTCCAGCCAAAAAATCTTTTTTAAGCTTTTTGGAAAACATAGGGAAGGGTTATCACCCCTGTGACATTTGTTTTGCTGTCTTTCCTCCTCTTCAGAAGATTTCACCTCACTTTTTGTCCCAATGGATTGGAAAGCATCAGTGGAAAGGAGAAATGTTTTTCCCATATTAACTCTTACAGGAGAGAATTTCCCTTCCTAGGGGTAGATTTATTCTCACTTCCTGTTGTCTCCTTCCGTTTGCAAGTAGGAGTCGTTTGTAAGTTAGTTGTTTGAAAGTAGGGTCCTGCCCTATATACTCAGCAGAAATTTGGGCCTTAGGTGTTGCTGTGGCCACAACACTGTAAGCCCTCACTTGGCCCTGCTGTGAAATATTAGATCAAGAATTGTAATTACATGCCCCTGTTGAACAGGAGCTGAAAAATTAGGCCTTAGGCACTGGTGCTGGTGCCACAACACTGCAACCCCTCACAGACACTCTAGTTGGAATGCAGGAACGAGCCCTGCTGCAAAGTATTGCATCAAAAATTGTAATTACACGCCCCTGTTAAACAAGAGCTGAAAAATTGGGCCTTAGGCACTGGTGCTGGTGCCACAACACTGCAACCCCTCACAGACACTCTAGTTGGAACGCAGGAACGAGCTCTGCTGCAAAGTATTGCATCAAAAATTGTAATTACACGCCCCTGTTAAACAGGGGCAGAAAAAATGGGCCTTAGGCACTGGTGCTGGTGCCACAACACTGCAACCCCTCACAGACACTCTAGTTGGAACGAAGGAACGAGCCCTGCTGCAAAGTATTGCATCAAAAATTGTAATTACACGCCCCTGTTAAACAGGGGCAGAAAAAATGGGCCTTAGGCACTGGTGCTGGTGCCACAACACTGCAACCCCTCACAGACACTCTAGTTGGAATGCAGGAACGAGCCCTGCTGCAAAGTATTACATCAAAAATTGTAATTACACGCCCCTGTTAAACAGGGGCTGAAAAATTGTGCCTTAGGCACTGGTGGTGGCGCCCAGAACCAAAAATGTTCTTACAAGCTATCAGCGTGATGATTGAGGAGGAAGAGGATAATTACTCAGGGATAGTCACTCAGCATCAGCATAGGCAGTCTTTGAAGGGATCTGAGATTTCAAAAAAAATTATTCGGTTACATCAGCATCAGGTGCTTGGTAGCTGGTGGTGATCCAAGACTGATTCATTTTTATGAAGGTCAGTCGATCGACCGAGTCAGTGGACAGACGCACCCTGTGATCGGTTACCATGCCTCCAGCAGCACTGAATGTGCGTTCCGAAAGAACGCTGGATGCAGGACAGGCCAGTAGCTCAATTGCATACTGTGCAAGCTCTGGCCAGTGATCCATCCTCAAGACCCAGTAACCCAGAGGATTTTCGGTGGGAAAGGTGTCCAAGTCTGATCTTGCCCCTAGGTATTCCTGCACCATGTAAAACAGACGCTCGCGATGGTTGCTGGAACCGATCATACCTTGGGGCTGCGGACCAAAAAATTGTCTGAACGCATCGGTCAGACGGCCACCTTCTCCACCGCTCCTTCTTTGACTGACCGAAGCCTCAGCAACACGTTGTCCAGAAACAGGAGTTTGTAACCTCCCAGTCTCTGGAAACGCGTTGCACAGACCTTTCTGCAAGGCCTCCCAAAGATGTTCCATCCTCTGCTCCCTCTGCGATGGCAAGATAAGGTCCGCAACCTTACCCTTGTAACGTGGATCAAGGAGGGTTGCCAGCCAGTATTGGTCCTTCTCCTTGATACCACGAATACGAGGATCCTTACGCAGGCTTTGCAGGATCAGGGAGGCCATGCAGCGTAGGTTTGCTGAGGCATTCGGTCCGGAGTCCTCTGGGTCACTAAGGACAACATGGTCCGCAGCCACCTCCTCCCAGCCACGTACAAGTCCATGTGTTTCTTGGGACTGATCCCTTAAAGACTGCTGCTGATGCTGAGTGCCAGGCTCCACCTCCATACTGACACAATCTTCCTCCTCCTCCTCCTCCTCCTCGTCCTCTTCCTGTGTGATCGGCGGGCACGCAGGAACACTGTCTGGATAAAGGGGGCCTTGAGAGCTAAGGAAGTCCTCCTCTTCCTGCCTCTGTTCTGCCTCAAGTGCCCTGTCCATTATTCCACGCAGCGTGTGCTCCAACAGGTGGACAAGGGGGACAGTGTCATTGATGCATGCACTGTCACTGCTCACCATCCTCGTGGCCTCCTCAAATGCTGACAGGACAGTGCATGCATCCCTGATCATGGCCCACAGGCGTGGGGAAAAAAAACCAAGCTCCCCTGACTCTGTCCTGGTGCCATAGTCGCACAGGTACTCATTGATGGCCCTCTGCTGCGTGTGCAGCCGCTGCAGCATGGCCAACGTTGAGTTCCACCTGGTGGGCATGTCACAGATTAGGCGGTTCTTGGGCAGGTTAAACTCCTTTTGGAGGTCCGTCAGCCGAGCACTGGCATTATATGACCGGCGGAAATGCACACAGACTTTCCTGGCCTGCCTCAGGACATCCTGTAAGCCCGGGTACCTGCCCAAGAACCGCTGCACCACCAAGTTAAGGACGTGAGCCAAACAGGGCACATGGGTCATTTGTCCCTGTCGGAGGGCAGAGAGGAGGTTGGTGCCATTGTCGCAAACCACCATTCCTGCCTTAAGTTGGCGTGGCGTCAACCACCTCTGAACCTGCCCCTGCAGAGCTGACAGAACCTCTGCCCCAGTGTGGCTCCTGTCCCCCAAGCACACCAGCTCAAGCACCGCATGGCATCTTTTGGCCTGCGTACTTGCGTAGCCCCTTGAACGACTACGGAGCACCGCTGGTTCCGAGGAAGAGGCCATAGAGGAAGAAGAAGAGGAGGGGGTGGAGGAGAGAGGTGTGTCACAATCATTAGTATTTTGGAGGCGTGGTGGCGGAACAACCTCCAACACTACTGCACCTTGTCCTGCATCCTTCCCAGCTGCCAGCAGAGTCACCCAATGCGCCGTGAAACTTAGGTAACGTCCCTGTCCATGCCTGCTGGACCATGAGTCAGCGGTAATATGCACCTTACCGCTGACCGCCCTGTCCAGCGAGGCATGGACATTGCCTTCCACATGCTGGTAGAGAGCCAGAATCGCCTTCCGTGAGAAAAAGTGGCGTTTGGGTACCTGCCACTGAGGAACCGCACATTCCACAAACTCACGGAAGGGGGCAGAGTCTACCAACTGAAAAGGCAGCAGTTGAAGTGCTAGCAATTTTGCCAAGCTAGCATTCAACCGCTGGGCATGTGGATGGCTGGGAGCAAACTTCTTTCGGCGGTGCAGCAGCTGGGGCAGGGAAATTTGCCTGGTACAATCTGACGTCGGTGTACCAAAATCAGATTGCCCACAAGTACTTGGCTGTGACACACCTAATTCTACACCTTCATTCCTCTCAGTGCAGGTCTCAGAGAGGACTGAAGGTCTAGTGGGGTTGGAAATCTCAGCTGATGAGGAGCAAGGAGAGGTCCTCTTTGTTCTTTGGTGTGGGTCTTTTAGATACGCTTGCCAACGAACTGCATGGCAGGTCAACATATGTCTGGTCAAGCATGTGGTACCCAAGCGGGAGATGTTTTGGCCACGCGAGATACGCTTGAGACATATGTTGCAAATAGCAGCGGTGCGATCTGATGCACTCGTCTCAAAAAAGGCCCACACCAAAGAACTTTTTGAATAACGCGCAGAGACTGCAGCACCCTGCACATCTGGAGCTTTGGGGTGTGATGCAGTCAATGTGCTGCCCTTAGGCTGGCCCCTGGAGGGCATCCTGCCTCGTTGGTGATGTGCCGCCTCCTCCTCCTCTCTCCTATCAGGCACCCACGTTGAGTCAGTGACCTCATCATCCCCTCCCTCCTCATCACTGGAGCAAACCTGGCAGTATGCTGCAGCAGGGGGAGCATGACTGCCAGATTGCTGTCCTTCTTGGGCACCCCCTCTGTCCGTGCTCATGTTACTGCCTTCATCGAGCTCAGTATCATCATCAGAGCCTTCCAAACGCTGGGCATCCTCCTGGAGCATGTACCCAACACTGTGGTCAAACAGTTCGAGGGACTCCTCAGGAGGACATGGTGGGGCTAGGGAAGGAGTCACTGATGACATTGAGCCGAGGGAAGAGGCCGCTGCTTTGCCAGACAAAGTACCCTGGGCATGGGTGAGAGAGGATGAGGAGGATGAGGACGGCTTGGTCATCCACTCGACCAAGTCTTCCGCATGTTGCGGCTCAACATGGCCAGCTGCCGAAAAAAAGGCCAAGCGTGTCCCATGGCCACGTGCTGATGAGGATGCACCGTCTCCACGACCAGCACTAGACACAGAGCCTGCTTGCCCTCTCTTATTGGCTTGTGACTGTCTGCCTCTCCTTCTTGGCCTTCCAGACATACTAATGGCCTGTAGCTGCACTAAGCTGGGATATATATATATGTACTGATACTGCAGCTAGCAAAATCAACTGCCTGCCTGTAGTATGAGAACACCACCAACCTTCTACAGGTAGCTTTAGCTGAACACTGTGAGGTGGACGCACCCCACTAACTTGTAGGTTTAGCTGAACACTGTGAGCAGGACGCACTGCACTAACTGTAAATAGTCTAGCTGCCTGACTGTGGTACTAATAGGATCAAAAGAACACCAGCAATTTTCTTCAGGTAGCTGTATTTACTGTAACAAGACAAGCCTGCCTGTCAGTAAGAAGATAACAGAAACGGATCTAGCTGAACACTGTGAGCAGGACGCACCCCACTAGCTTGTAGGTTTAGCTGAACACTGTGAGGTGGACGCACCCCACTAACTTGTAGGTTTAGCTGAACACTGTGAGCAGGACGCACCCCACTAACTTGTAGGTTTAGCAGAACACTGTGAGCAGGACGCACTGCACTAACTGTAAATAGTCTAGCTGCCTGACTGTGGTACTAATAGGATCAAAAGAACACCAGCAATTTTCTTCAGGTAGCTGTATTTACTGTAACAAGACAAGCCTGCCTGTCAGTAAGAAGATAACAGAAACGGATCTAGCTGAACACTGTTAGCAGGACGCACCCCACTAGCTTGTAGGTTTAGCTGAACACTGTGAGGTGGACGCACCCCACTAACTTGTAGGTTTAGCTGAACACTGTGAGCAGGACGCACCCCACTAACTTGTAGGTTTAGCAGAACACTGTGAGCAGGACGCACTGCACTAACTGTAAATAGTCTAGCTGCCTGACTGTGGTACTAATAGGATCAAAAGAACACCAGCAATTTTCTTCAGGTAGCTGTATTTACTGTAACAAGACAAGCCTGCCTGTCAGTAAGAAGATAACAGAAACGGATCTAGCTGAACACTGTGAGCAGGACGCACCCCACTAACTTGTAGGTTTAGCAGAACACCGTGAGCAGGACGCTCTGCACTAAATGTAAATAGTCTAGCTGCCTGACTGTGGTACTAATAGGATCAAAAGAACACCAGTAATTTTCTTCAGGTAGCTGTATTTACTGTAACAAGACAAGCCTGCCTGTCAGTAAGAAGATAACAGAAACGGATCTAGCTGAACACTGTGAGCAGGACGCACCCCACTAGCTTGTAGGTTTAGCTGAACACTGTGAGGTGGACGCACTGCACTAAATGTAAATAGTCTAGCTGCCTGACTGTGGTACTAATAGGATCAAAAGAACACCAGTAATTTTCTTCAGGTAGCTGTATTTACTGTAACAAGACAAGCCTGCCTGTCAGTAAGAAGATAACAGAAACGGATCTAGCTGAACACTGTGAGCAGGACGCACCCCACTAGCTTGTAGGTTTAGCTGAACACTGTGAGGTGGACGCACCCCACTAACTTGTAGGTTTAGCTGAACACTGTGAGCAGGACGCACCCCACTAACTTGTAGGTTTAGCAGAACACTGTGAGCAGGACGCACTGCACTAACTGTAAATAGTCTAGCTGCCTGACTGTGGTACTAATAGGATCAAAAGAACACCAGCAATTTTCTTCAGGTAGCTGTATTTACTGTAACAAGACAAGCCTGCCTGTCAGTAAGAAGATAACAGAAACGGATCTAGCTGAACACTGTGAGCAGGACGCATCCCACTAGCTTGTAGATTTAGCTGAACACTGTGAGGTGGACGCACCCCACTAACTTGTAGGTTTAGCTGAACACTGTGAGCAGGACGCACCCCACTAACTTGTAGGTTTAGCAGAACACTGTGAGCAGGACGCACTGCACTAACTGTAAATAGTCTAGCTGCCTGACTGTGGTACTAATAGGATCAAAAGAACACCAGCAATTTTCTTCAGGTAGCTGTATTTACTGTAACAAGACAAGCCTGCCTGTCAGTAAGAAGATAACAGAAACGGATCTAGCTGAACACTGTGAGCAGGACGCACCCCACTAACTTGTAGGTTTAGCAGAACACTGTGAGCAGGACGCTCTGCACTAAATGTAAATAGTCTAGCTGCCTGACTGTGGTACTAATAGGATCAAAAGAACACCAGTAATTTTCTTCAGGTAGCTGTATTTACTGTAACAAGACAAGCCTGCCTGTCAGTAAGAAGATAACAGAAACAGATCTAGCTGAACACTGTGAGCAGGACGCACCCCACTAGCTTGTAGGTTTAGCTGAACACTGTGAGGTGGACGCACTGCACTAAATGTAAATAGTCTAGCTGCCTGACTGTGGTACTAATAGGACCAAAAGAACACCAGTAATTTTCTTCAGGTAGCTGTATTTACTGTAACAAGACAAGCCTGCCTGTCAGTAAGAAGATAACAGAAACGGATCTAGCTGAACACTGTGAGCAGGACGCACCCCACTAGCTTGTAGGTTTAGCTGAACACTGTGAGGTGGACGCACTGCACTAAATGTAAATAGTCTAGCTGGCTGACTGTGGTACTAATAGGATCAAAAGAACACCAGTAATTTTCTTCAAAATACTGTAACAAGACAAGCCTGCCTGTCAGTAAGAAGATAACAGGAACGGATCTAGCTGAACACTGTGAGCAGGACGCACTGCACTAAATGTAAATAGTCTAGAAGATAACAGGAACGGATCTAGCTAAACTGAATACAGTGTATATATATATATATGCAACACCTGGGATGCATATATATAGACAATACACTTTAAGTGCAGCTAACTGACTGACTGTCCTGCCTAATCTAGCTAACTCAAATCAAATGTCACTGTCTGTCTGTCTCTCTCTCTCTCTCTCTCTCTCTCTCTCTCTCAATGAACGCCGGAACACACACTACACAGGGCCGCCGTGCAGGCGGCCTTATATAGTGTGGGGCGTGTACTAAATCCCCTGAGCCATAATTGGCCAAAGCCTCCTTGGCTTTGGCCAATTACGGCTCTCTGTTAACGTGGCGCTGTGATTGGCCAAGCATGCGGGTCATAGTGCATGCTTGGCCAATCATCAGCCAGCAATGCACTGCGATGCCGCAGTGAATTATGGGCCGTGACGCGCCACACGAATTTGGCGCGAACGGCCCATAAAGTTCGGAATTCGGCGAACGACCGAACAGCCAATGTTCGAGTCGAACATGGGTTCGACTCGAACACGAAGCTCATCCCTAGTCACCAGTATGGTATTTGTAAACTGAAATCATATCCCCTCTCAAGCGTCTCTTCTCCAGAGAGATCAAGTTCAGTGCTCGCAACCTTTCTTCATAACTAATATCCTCCAGACCCTTTATTAGCTTTGTTACGCTTCTTTGTACTCGCTCCATTTCCAGTACATCCTTTCTGAGGACTGGTGCCCAGAAGTGAACAGCATACTCCAGGTAAGGCCAGACCAAAATCTTGTAGAGAGGGAGAATTATTACTTTATCCCTGGAGTTAATCCCCTTTTTAATGCATGCCAATATTCTGTTTGCTTTGTTAGCAGCATGCTATTGCTGAGCCTATTATCTACTAGGACTCCCAAGTCCTTTTCCATCCTAGATTCCCCCAGAGGTTCACCCCCTAGTGAGTAGATTGCATTCATATTTTTGCCACCCAAATGCATTATTTGGCAGATCTTGTGGCAGAAAAGCGAACTGTTTAACTTAACATTTACATTACAGTCAATGGATGTTCTGCAAAATTTCAGTTACAGAAGACCTGGTTACACTAGAAAAAATTAAAATATAATTAATATAGAAATTAATATATATAATTTAATTTAGACCATAGATACACATTAGGTGGATCCACATTTAATGAAATATACATTTTAGGAGCGGTAGAGATTATTGTGACGGGAGTCACTTTGGACGCGGGGCTTGTGGAACCCAGCTTACCTTGGAGAGCACTGGAAGCTCCTTGTTCAGTTTCCCCAGCCTCTCCTATGTGTAAATCACCCTGTGTATATTAGGGGCACAGGGTGACCGAGAACCCTAGTCAGGTCTGTTTAACCCGACTCACTGTACAACCACACTGGACTCAGCATTTCCATTTATACCTGTTATCCAGGGTCTTATATGTGTGGTTTGTGTTGAAGGAATGAAGGGGCACTTTCACGTGGGACAGTAATATTTCTGAACTATATCCCTCAGGAATATATGAAGATAAAGTCCCCCTTTTGTCAGAGACCATTGCTAGATGGTTTGAGGTGGGGTGGGGGTTGCAATGTGGTTGTTAAGTGTCTGTATCCCATTGTTCTATTGTGTCTGTTTGCCTTGGGAGAAAAGTATTATGGGATGTATATGTGTATGTGGATTAGCTGTGAGGAGGGAGGGGGGAATTCCTCCAACAGCTCTTCCTGCTAATAGGACAGTTTACTGATGAGAAGTTTGAATACACCTGTGTGTCTGTTACTGAATGTAGTCTACCCCGCCCTGTGTCATTATGCAAAGGAGGGGGATTGTCCTTTGAGTGTATCTCTATGTGCCTCTGTTCAAATAAACAGTTCATGTTCCAGCTTTGCAGCCAAACGAGTCCTATCTAGTTCTTGGTTGTAATATGCGGCTATAATATCTAATATCTATATTCAGACTGGAGGAAGCAGTATAAGTCGGAAGCTCTCAAGCGGAGCGTGGGAAGTGATTCTGTTACAATTATCACCCCAAGCTACCGTATTTATCGGCGTATAACACGCACTTTTTTCCCCTTAAAATCAGGGGAAAATCACGGGTGCGTGTTATATGCCGATCCCCTGCGATCCAGAACGAAAAAATCGCTGACCGCGATTTGAAAATGGCGCCGCCGGCGCCGAAATACACAGTGCCGGTCCTCGGCTCTTCTCGGCAGCTTTGGGTTTCACTCGAGCGCCGCCCAAACCTAGCCGAGTATACTCGGCTAGTTTCGGATAGCTCCGCTCACCGTCCGAGTGGAACCGAAAGTAAACGAGAGCCGCCGAGAAGAGCCGAGGACCGGCTCTGTGTATTTCGGGGCCGGCGGCGCCATTTTCAAATCGCAGTCGGCGATTTTGAAGCTCAGAGGCTTCAGCAAGACTGCACTGGGGCAAGGCTGGACTGGGGCAAGGCTGGACTGGACACTGGGGAAGGCTGCACTGACATGGCTGCACTGACATGGCTGCACTAGCAAGGCTGCACTAGCAAGGCTGCACTGACAAGGCTGCACTGGCAAGGCTGCACTGGCAAGGCTGCACTGACATGGCTGCACTGACATGGCTGCACTGACATGGCTGCACTAGCAAGGCTGCACTGACAAGGCTGCACTGACAAGGCTGCACTGACATGGCTGCACTGGCAAGGCTGCACTGACATGGCTGCACTGAGAAGGCTGCAATGATGGGCATTTAAATGTAAGTTTTTTTCCCTTCAACTTCCCTCCTAAAAGTTTTTTTTCCTTAAAATTCCCTCCTAAATTGAGGTGCGTGTTATACGCCGGTGCGTGTTATACGCCGATAAATACGGTATTTAAAAGAGTTGACTATCTTAATGGATGTGGCAGAGATGGATAGAGGGGATTTCAATCATCAATAGGTAACAATACTGACTTCAATTTTATTAATAGTCCTGAAGAGTGACCAATATTAGAAATTATAGGCATACAGCTGTATGCAAATGTTTAGGAACCCCTGACAATTTCCATGATTGTCATTTATAAATATTTGGGTGTTTGGATCAGCAATTTCATTTTGATCTATCAAATAACTGAAGGACACAGTAATATTTCAGTAGTGAAATGAGGCTTATTGGATTAACAGAAAATGCACAATATGCATCAAAACGAAATTAGACAGGTGCATAAATTTGGCCACCCTTGTCATTTTGTTGATTTGAATACCCGTAACTACTTAGCACTGATTAATTGGAACACACAATTGGTTTGGTGAGCTCATTAAGCCTTGAACTTCATAGACAGGTGCATCCAATCATGAGAAAAGGTGTTTAACCACTTCAGATCCGGGCCATTGCCAAATGACGGCAACAGCGTGGATCTACATTGCCGGGACTACGTCTATTGACGTCGTCCCATGCACGAGCGGCCTGCTCGCCCCCTGCAGGGCGCGCAAGGCGCGCTCGGTGATCAGCGAGTCTATGAGACTCACCTGATCACAGATCAGAGTAAGGGGTCGGTCCCGACCCCTTACCACATGATCAGCTGTCAGCCAATGACAGCTGATCATGTGACATCAACAGAGCCGGTAATCGGCTATTTTTCCTCCTCACGCTGTCAGGGCGAGGAGGAAAAATAGCCGATTACCGGCTCTGTTGATGTCACATGATCAGCTGTCATTGGCTGACAGCTGATCATGTGGTGAGGGGTTGGGACCGACCCCTTACTCTGATCTGTGATCAGGCGAGTCTCATAGACTCGCTGATCACCGAGCTATCAGTCCCGATCACGGCGATCATCTGCCCCTGCCAGTGACACAGCAATAGGCAGCAGTGCTGCCTACCAGTGCCCACCAGCGTCACCCATCAGTGCCCACAGTGCCATCAATCAGTGCCACCCATCAGTGCCCACAGTGCCACCCATCAGTGCCCACAGGGCCACCCATCAGTGCCACCCATCAGCGCCCACATCAGTGCAACAACAGTGCTGCACATCAGTGCCACCTATCAGTGCCCATCAGTGTCACCTACCAGTGCCCATAAGTGGCCATCAGTGCTGCCCATCACTGCCCATCAGTGCCGCCCATCAGTGCCCCCCATCAGGGGTACCTATCAGTGCCCATCAGTGCCACCTATCCGTGCCACCCATCCGTGCCACCCATCAGCGCCCATCAGTGGCCATCAGTGCCGTCTTATCTGTGCCCATCAGTACCGCCTTATCTGTCCCCATCAGTGCTGCCTTAACTGTGCCTATCAGTGCCGCCATAACTGTGCCTATCAGTGCCGCCATAACTGTGCTCATCAGTGCCGCCTTATCTGTGCCTATCCGTGCCCATCAGTGCAGCCTATCAGTGCCCACCAGTGCCGCCTCATCAGCGCATATCAATGAAGGAGAAAAATTACCTGTTTGCAAAATTTTATAACAAACTATTAAACATGATTTTTTTTTTTTTTTAATTTTCATCTTTTTTTGTTTGTTTAGCAAAAAATAAAAACCCCAGCTGTGAATAAATACCACCAAAAGAAAGCTCTATTTGTGGGAAAAAAAATGATAAAAATTTCATTTGGGTACAGTGTTGCATGACCGCGTAATTCTCATTCAAAGTGCGTCAGCGCTGAAAGCTGAAAATTGGTCTGGGCAGGAGGGGGGTTTAAGTGCCCAGTAAGCAAGTGGTTAAGGTGGCCAATTGCAAGTTACTGTTCTCTTTGACTCTAATCTGAAGAGTGGCAACATGGGGGCCTCAAAACAACTCTCAAATGACCTGAAAACAACGATTGTTCTACATTATGGTTTAGGTAAAGGCTACAAAAAGTTATCGCAGAGATATAAGCTGTCAGTGTCCACTGTGAGGAACATAGTGAGGAAATGGAAGAAGTGGCAAGTCACATAAAATAATGGAGAGGCAAAGGCGAAGGATGGTGAGAACGGTCAAAAACAGCCCATGGACCACCACCAAAGACCTACAACATCAACTTGCTGCAGATGGTGTCACTGTGCATCCTTCAACAATTCAGCACACTTTGCACAGGGAGAAGCTGTATGGGAGAGTGATGCGAAAGAAGCCTTTTCTGCACACACGCCACAAACGGAGTCTCTTGAGGTATGCAAACGCACATTTGGACAAGCCAGCTTAATTTTGGAATAAGGTGCTATGGACTGATGAAACAAAGATTGAGTTATTTGGTCATAACAAGGGGCGTTATACATGGCGGCAAAAGAACACAGCATTCCAAGAAAAACACTTGCTACCCACAGTAAAATTTGGTGGAGGTTCCATCATGCTGTGGGGCTGTGTGGCCAGTGCTGGTACTGGGAATCTGGTTAAAGTTGAGGGTCGCATGGATTCCATTCAATATCAGCAGATTCTTGAGAATAATGTTGAGGAATCAGTCACAAAGTTGAAGTTACGCCGGGGCTGGATATTTCAACAAGACAACGACCCAAAACACTGCTCAAAATCTACTCGGGCATTTATGCAGAGAAACAAGTACAATGCTCTGGAATGGCCATCCCAGTCCCCAGACCTGAATATCATTGAACATCTGTGGGGTGATTTGAAGTGGGATGTCCATGCTCGCCAACCATCAAACCTAACTGAACTGGAGATGTTTTGTAAGGAGGAATTGTCCAAAATACATTCATCCAGAATCCAGACACTCATTACAAGCTATAGGAAGCGTCTCTAGAGGCTGTTATTTCTGCTAAAGGAGGCTCTACTAAATATTGATGTGATTTTTCTGTTGGGGTGCCCAAATTTATGCACCTGTCTAATTTCGTTTTGACGCATATTGTGCATTTTCTGTTAATCCAATAAACTTCATTTCACTACTGAAATGTTACTGTGTCCTTCAGTTATTTGATAGATCAAAACTAAATTGCTGATCCAAGCACCCAAATATTTATAAATGACAATCATGGAAATTGTCAGGGGTTCCTAAACTTTTGCATACAACTGTAGCATCTTATAAAGAGTCGAAAGTGGTAGCCTTGTTCACAGCACAACACACAATATCAAACTACACATACATATACATATATACAGTCGGAACGGAAAGTATTCAGACCCCCTTACATTTTTCACTCTTTGTTATAATGCAGCCATTTGCTAAAATCATTTAAGTTAATTTTTTTCCTCATTAATGTACATACAGCACCCCATATTGACAGAAAAACACAGAATTGTTGACATTTTTGCAGATTTATTAAAAAAGAAAAACTGAAATATCACATGGTTCTAAGTATTCAGACCCTTTGCTCAGTATTTAGTAGAAGCACCCTTTTGATCTAATACAGCCATGAGTCTTTTTGGGAAGGATGCAACAAGTTTTTCACACCTGGATTTGGGGATCCTCTGCCATTCCTCTTTGCAGAGCCTCTCCAGTTCTGTCAGGTTGGATGGTAAACATTGGTGGACAGCCAATTTAGGTCTCTCCAGAGATGCTCAATTGGGTTTAAGTCAGAGCTCTGGCTGGGCCATTCAAGAACAGTCACGGAGTTGTTGTGAAGCCACTCCTTCGTTATTTTAGCTGTGTGCTTAGGGTCATTGTCTTGTTGGAAGGTAAACCTTCGGCCCAGTCTGAGGTCCTGAGCACCCTGGAGAAGATTTTCGTCCAGGATATCCCTGTACTTGGCCGCATTCATCTTTCCCTCAATTGCAACCAGTCGTCCTGTCCCTGCAGCTGAAAAACACCCCCACAGCATGATGCTGCCATCACCATGCTTCACTGTTGGGACTGTATTGGACAGGTGATGAGCAGTGCCTGGTTTTCTCCACACATACCTCTTAGAATTAAGGCCAAAAAGTTCTATCTTGGTCTCAACAGACCAGAGAATCTTATTTCTCACCATCTTGGAGTCCTTCAGGTGTTTTTTTTAGCAAACTCCATGCGAGCTTTCATGTGTCTTGCACTGAGGAGAGGCTTCCGTCGGGCCACTCTGCCATAAAGCCCCGACTGGTGGAGGGCTGCAGTGATGGTTGACTTTCTACAACTTTCTCCCATCTCCCAACTGCATCTCTGGAGCTCAGCCAATGTGATCTTTGGGTTCTTCTTTACCTCTCTCACCAAGGCTCTTCTCCCCCGAAAGCTCAGTTTGGCCGGACGGCCAGCTCTAGGAAGGGTTCTGGTCGTCCCAAACGTCTTCAATTTAAGGATTATGGAGGCCACTGTGCTCTTAGGAACCTTAAGTGCAGCAGAATTTTTTTTGTAACCTTGGCCACATCTGTGCCTTGCCACAATTCTGTATCTGATCTCTTCAGGCAGTTCCTTTGACCTCATGATTCTCATTTGTTCTGACATGCACTGTGAGCTGTAAGGTCTTATATAGACAGGTGTGTGGCCTTCCTAATCAGTATAATAAAACACAGCTGGACTCAAATGAAGGTGTAGAACCATCTCAAGGATGATCAGAAGAAATGGACAGCACCTGAGTTAACTATATGAGTGTCACAGCAAAGGGTCTGAATACTTAGGACCATGTGATATTTCAGTTTTTCTTTTTTAATAAATCTGCAAAAATGTCAACAATTCTGTGTTTTTCTGTCAATATGGGGTGCTGTGTGTACATTAATGAGGAAAAAATTAACCATTTTGACAAATGGCTGCAATATAACAAAGAGTGAAAAAATTAAGGGGGTCTGAATACTTTTCGTCCCCACTATATATACATATACAATTAAAAGATGGTACAATCCACTCCCTCTAATTAGATGACTTCATCAAAGTGAAATGGGAAACACTGCTGTTGGTGTACACCCCCCCCCCCCTTAAGAGTGAAGGATATAATGAGAGAAAAAATTCTAAAAATATACTGGGTAAGCAAGCTGGAATCACATAAAATAAAAGTAAATGCATTTCAATTCAAAAATGAATCAAGACACAAAGATGTTAAAATGGTGGATATTCAACCTCCATACCAGGACACCATCTGGTATGAACTTTAGATATGATGTAGATATTTTCCTCAGATGATTGTTTACATGTTTTGACATCATTGTGTCTCGATTCATTTAGGAACTGAAACGCATTTACTTTTGTTGTATGTGATTCCAGCTTGCTTACCCAGTATATTTTTATAATTCTCTCTCTCATTATGTGCATCACTCTTAACAGGGTGTGTACACCACCAGCGTTATTTCCCATTTCACCTTGATGAAGTCATCTAACTATCTTTTAATTGTATATATATGTAAATATATATGTGTAGTTTGATATTGTGTGTAGTGCTGTGAACAAGGCTCCCGCCGAAATGCGTTAGCCTCACCGTTTTGTAAATGGTCATATAGTAATAAACATTATCAAGACTTTTTCTTCAGAAGTGCCGGCTCCATTATGCTTTGATTTTGTTTGTTTCTGTTTGGGCTGTTGAAAGGGTGTCCTAAGCCAGAGCACCTGGACTGGGTGTGCCGTTTACTATATTCCTAGCAGCTCCACTGATTAGAGTGGTGTTTTCTCTGAGCTCTATATCTTATAAGAGCAAAATATGCTCTAAAAGACCTTGTTTAAAGCCAATAATGTCTGATGAATGTCTGATTGTTGCTTCACATGGTTGAATAGCTAGTGCAAATAACAGTGGAGAAAAAAAGGCATAATTGATGAGTGCTGCAATAATTTCAATTAAGGAGACAGTATGTATGTTTGTTTGTTTTTTTTATCCCCATGCTTCTCCTTTAAGGCTCATAAAATAGCTTCTATTGTGAAATAGACCTGACTGCCAGGTAAATCAGATTACACATATTGCAGAATTACTTACCTAAAGGGACACACCTCATCACACACTGTCTGGATCACAAAGCATTGTTATAATTTTAATAAAAACTATCCTTTACAACCACTTTAAATGCAGTTCTTATACAAGGATCCTGATATAGAATTTAAACTCATTTAATACAATGACATTTCTTTCATAACTGCCCACAAGTAAAGCCATTCAATACTATCAAAGGCAATCGTTGATTTTAGAGATAATAGCACTCCAGTTCCCATATTTTTCAAAGGTATTTGTACATTTAAAGTGGTTGTAAAGGAAAGTTTTTCTTAAAATAATAAATATGGTAAGCTTACCTGCTCTGTGATCCAGGCAGTGTGTGATGAGGTGTGTCCCTTTTAGGTAAGTAATTCTGCAATATGTGTATTCTGATTTACCCAGCAGTCAGGTCTATTTCACAATAGAAGCAATTTTATGAGCCTTAGGCCCCTTTCACACAATCAGACCGTCTATCCGTTTTTCAGCCATCCGTCAACGAATGACAATGCATTCCTATGGGCAAACGGATGACCATCCGTTACCATCCGTTAACCTTCACACCCGATCTTGTCCGTCTTTCTCAGCGTACAAGGCTACGTCGAGATCCGTGAAAATGGTATTAACTGACGTTAACGGACAATGTCCGTCAACGTCCAATCAGTTAAGATCCATTTTGAAGAAATTAATTTTTTTTGTTTATATGTGAACTCAACCCATATGACCCAGGCAGTAGTTGGACAATATTAAGTACATTCGAAATTTATCCCCAAGGAGAAACATGGCCAGAGATGTCTCCCAGGAGCAACAAATAAACCTGGTGCTTGAAAGGCCAGGCTTGTGGGACTCAACATGTTGGCAAATCCACATATAGGCACATATGACAATGTCACGCTGTTCCAAAATTGTTGGAATCCATCGCACTACACAGATAGCACACACAAGGACAAGGGCACAGCAAGGACAAGTCACTCGCTGAAAATAGATGATCATCCATTGTCAACCGTTTTTACATAGACATACATTGATGTCCGTTTTTCATCCGTCAACGGATGGCTGAAAAATGGACAAACGATCCATAAGTGTGAAAGGGGCCTTAAAGATAAAGCATGGGAAAAAAAAAAAGATGTATTCACCTCTATGCTGCAGCACTGGTGTGATGCTGCAGCTATCCTATATCGGCTCTAGGACGGAGAACTGAGCATTCACATTACCGCTGATCGCTCAGCTCTTAGTCTTTTCAGACTGGAAAGCAGTGACGTCAGTCACTACTCTTCGCTCTACCCCTCCAGTGCTCACTGGAGCACTGCAGCGCTATAATGTCCGCTGAGTGTTCAAAAGCCCGCTATAAGTCAACTGTGGGTCAGAGGAGCGCAAAGGTAAACGCACTCCTGTGACCCAGAAGAGAAGTATTACCAAAAAAACTTTGGCATATGTAGCACTGGTAGATTTTCAATCTACTGCTTATAGGTAAATTTAGTGGGTTATCTGTTCATACATAGTCAGATTTGCCTCTGTTCCAGCTTGGCTGAGTTGTATGTAGTTTCACACTGTGCCTGTGGGTGTCTTTGTCACCATGGGTCGGTGTTGGAAAGGCAACACGCTGAAGTGTATGAGTGCTCCTCTGTCCCGGAGATAACTCGGTGGAGGTGGTCCTCTGAGTTGCATTCTGGGAGAGGGTATTTATGGGACAGACGCCATGCTTTAGGGATCGTTTCGTTCCACCTGCTGGCCCTCCTGGCCGACAGGTAAGCGCTAGGAGTACTACCTCGTGGTCCTCCGTCCGGGAGGCCCACGTCGCTGCGGCGTGTGGGTGGGCTCAGAAGCACAGCGGCAGAGGAATGGTCTTGAGCTGTCTGTCCTATGGGAGAAAGCTGGACAACTGAGAAGATCCCAGGGGAGCACCTGCCATGGAAGGATCATGCAGAGTGCTGGTCTGGAGATGGGCCTGGTGACTCAGTTGGAGGACGCATCCTAAAGTAATCTTACCGCATAGTACTGCCGGGTCGGCTTAAAGGTTCTAGTGCTGTGTTTGCTATTCATCGTAAACCATTACATCCTGTGGCAGAGGATCGTACGGGTTTTGTTCCAATCAAGTCTGTGGCAGAGACTTTTGTTCGTGCTGCGTACTGGCTGCTAGGTTAGTGAGAGAAACCTATCCAGGTGGGCAAAGATTCAACTATAAAGAGAGAGTACATTCATCTGCAAGCTCTCAATTCCTAATACTACACCAAGAAAAGGTATTTGAACTTCCCTGCAACTTTCCTTCTACCGCTTTCCTGCTACTTCCTTCAGTTTACGTTTATTAAAGCATTGGAAAAGATACTCAAGTGTCCGGTGCCTACATTGTCTGGTATTAAACTCAACGGGACCCTAGACCCGGTTCTGGTGAAATAGAGGTAACGAAGGTGACGGTAACAGCCCGCTTTAAACCAGCAGCTCCACCGAGAGTTATTTCTACACATACTTCTCTTTTAAGAAAGTATCATTTTTTATATCTATTTATATTCAATAAATTAAAAAATACTATATATTTCACTAGGTTAAATACTAGGATAGATGACCCCTCCCAGGTTATTTTTTCCACAACATATATAAGTGTGAGTTTCAGAAAATTCAGTTATCTAAGTAAGTTTAATGCAACAGACTTCTACCTGTGGAGTTCAGCTGTGTTCTTTTAAGGGCATTACTAAAAGCATGTTAAAGCCTAATTTTAGCTTCAGATCTTTCTTTCTTTACATGCCTTAGGCCATGCTAAGAATAAAATACCAACTTTCACTGCCCTGTTCACCATCTCCTCCCTGTTGTGTTGCACAGAAATTCTATTCTGATGTCTAGCCACTGCAACACTTAAGGGTTGAATTATGCTCAGAGTCATCCAACCCTTTCCTACCTGCACTGGCAATCCTTTTGGAAAAAAAAAGTGTCTGTATGTAATGCTGACCTCAGTGGCTTCAAATCTTTGCATCATTGACCTTGAAAAGGGTGGCAGGATATCAAATCTATTTTTGAATGTCCTGATATACTCTGTGGCACAGGAAGTACCCAAGCCAGTAGGATAGCATAACAGTCAGAATACCAGCATTTCTTCTGTAGTGGCAGTTGCTGTGTTGGCCTCCAGATAGATTTACAATGTAATAGTTTCTTGTGAGTAAACCTTAAGGCCCAGCTCTGGAAAACTTGAAAATTCTGCTTGTTTAGGTTAAGGGGACATAGAACTGATTTACTATCCCGATCCTCCACTCCTCCACCCCTGCAAGTTACTAGACCAGTCGCCACAGTGTCTTTCACCCCATGCTCCAGTGGTCTAAGGTCCTAATATCATCTAGACTGAAGCAGGGTCCTGTATTGGATGTGAAAACACAGAGGAACAGTCCATCACAGCATATGGGAGCATATGGGAGCCCTGTCTACCAGGGAACAAGTGATAGGGTAAGTAAAAGTGCATTCACTTTCCCCTGGAATAACAGAACAGTTAACTGTGGTTGAAGCCCTTCTGCAAGAGAGAATTTTCAGTTTTTATGGAGTTGGGCTTTAAGTGCACGTACCTACAATAACCTAAAACGTGCCCTGATATTTAAAAGGCTTCCCTTGCAAATTACACTCATAAATTGTCACTAACAATCTGTTTTTCATCTCAACAGTTGTTAAAGGTAGTGTTGCTTCAGAAGTGACATGCTGATTATAAACATAAACTCCATCAAACAGCAATTACAGTTTAACCACATCACCCCCGGAAGGATTTACCCCCTTAATGACCAGAGCACTTTTTACAATTTGGCACTGCGTCGCTTTAACTGCTAATTGCGCATCATGCAATGCTGTACCCAAACGAAATTCGTCCTTTTCTTCCCACAAATAGAGCTTTCTTTTGATGGTATTTGATCACCTTTGCCGTTTTTTTTTATTGCGCTATAAACGGAAAAAGACTGAAAATTTTGAAAAAAAATGATATTTTCTACTTTTTGTTATAAAAAAAATCCAATAAACTCAATTTTAGTCATACATTTAGGCTAAAATGTATTCGGCCACATGTCTTTGGTAAAAAAAAATGTCAATAAGTGTATATTTATTGGTTTGCGCAAAAGTTATAGCGCCTACAAACTAGGGTACATTTTCTGGAATTTACACAGCCTTTAATTTATGACTGCCTATGTAATTTCTTGAGGTGCTAAAATGGCAGGGCAGTACAAAACCCCCACAAATGACCCCATTTTGGAAAGAAGACACCCCAAGGAAATTGCTGAGAGGCATGTTGAGCCCATTGAATATTAATTTTTTTTGTCCCAAGTGATTGAATAATGACTAAAAAAAATTACAAAAAGTTGTCACTAAATGATATATTGCTCACACAGGCCATGGGCATATGTGGAATTGCACCCCAAAATATATTCAGCTGCTTCTCCTGAGTACGGGGATACCACATGTGTGGGATTTTTTGGGAGCCTAGCCGCGTACGGGGCCCCGAAAACCAATCACTGCCTTCAGGATTTCTAAGGGCGTAAATTTTTGATTTTACTCCTCACTACCTATCACAGTTTTGAAGGCCATAAAATGCCCAGATGGCATAAACCCCCCCCCAAATGACCCAATTTTGGAAAGTAGACACCCCAAGCTATTTGCTTTGAGGCATGTTGAGTCCATGGAATATTTTATATTTTGACACAAAATGCGGGAAAGTGACACTTTTTTTTTTTCTGCACAAAGTTGTCACTAAATGATATATTGCTCACACAGGCCATGGGCATATGTGGAATTGCACCCCAAAATACATTTAGCTGCTTCTCCTGAGTATGGGGATACCACATGTGTGGGACTTTTTAGGAGCCTAGCCGCGTACGGGGCCCCGAAACCAATCACCGCCTTCAGGATTTCTAAGGGTGTAAATTTTTTATTTCACTCTTCACTGCCTATCACAGTTTCAGAGGCCATGGAATGCCCAGGTGGCACAAACCCCCCCCAAATGACCCCATTTTGGAAAGTAGACACCCCAAGCTATTTGCTGAGAGGCATGGTGAGTATTTTGCAGCTCTCATTTGTTTTTGAAAATGAAGAAAGACAAGAAAAAAAATGTTTTTTTTTTTCTTTTTTCAATTTTCAAAACTTTGTGACAAAAAGTGAGGTCTGCAAAATACTCACTATACCTCTCAGCAAATAGCTTGGAGTGTCTACTTTCCAAAATGGGGTCATTTGGGGGGGTTTGTGCCACCTGGGCATTCCATGACCTCCGAAACTGTGATAGGCAGTGAAGAGTGAAATCAAAAATTTACGCCCTTAGAAAGCCTGAAGGCGGTGCTTGGTTTTCGGGGTCACGTACGAGGCTAGGCTCCAAAAAAGTCTCACACATGTGGTATCCCCATACTCAGGAGAAGCAACAAAATGTATTTTGGGGTGTAATTTCACATATTCCCATGGCATGTTTGAGCAATATATCATTTAATGACAACTTTGTGCAAAAAAAAAAAAAAAAAATTTGTCTCTTTCCGGCAACTTGTGTCACAATATAAAATATTTCATGGACTCGACATGCCTCTCAGCAAATAGCTTGGGGTGTCTACTTTCCAAAATGGGGTCATTTTGGGGGTTTTTGAACTGTCCTGGCATTTTATGCACAACATTTAGAAGCTTATGTCACACATCACCCACTCTTCTAACCACTTGAATACAAAGCCCTTTCTGACACTTTTTGTTTACACGAAAAAATTATTTTTTTTTGCAAGAAAATTACTTTGAACCCCCAAACATTATATATTTTTTTAAAGCAAATACCCTACAGATTAAAATGGTGGGTGTTTCATTTTTTTTTTCACACAGTATTTGCACTAGTAATGCACTAAAACACACTATATTGCCCAAATGTTTGATGAAATAAAAAAGATGATCTTAGGCCGAGTACATGGATACCAAACATGACATGCTTTAAAATTGCGCACAAACGTGCAGTGGCAACAAAATAAATACATTTTTAAAAGCCTTTAAAAGCCTTTACAGGTTACCACTTTAGATTTACAGAGGAGGTCTACTGCTAAAATTACTGCCCTCGATCTGACCTTCACGGTGATACCGCACATGCATGGTGCACTTGCTGTTTACATTTGACGGCAGACCGACGCTTGCGTTCGCCTTAGCGCGAGAGCAGGGGGGGACAGGGGTGCTTTTTTTTTTTTTTTTTTTCTTTATTATTTTTTTGCTTTTTTATCTTATTTTTAAACTGTTCCTTTCATTTTTTTTTTTTTAATCATTTTTATTGTTATCTCAGGGAATGTAAATATCCCCTATGATAGCAATAGGTAGTGACAGGTACTCTTTTTTGAAAAAATTGGGGTCTATTAGACCCTAGATTTCTCCTCTGCCCTCAAAGCATCTGACCACACCAAGATCAGTGTGATAAAATGCTTCCCCAATTTCCCAATGGCGCTGTTTACATCTGGCGAAATCTAAGTCATAAAATGCTCGTAACTTCTGGGTTCTTAGGCCATAAAGATGTTTGGAGCCACTCTGGTCTCTGATCAGCTCTATGGTCAGCTGGCTGAATCACTGGCTGCATTCTCAGGTTCCCTGTTGAGACAGGAGAGCCAGAGAAAAACACGGAAGACGGTGGGGGAGGGAGGGCATTCCCTCCCACTGCTTGTAAAAGCAGTCTAGAGGCTAATTAGCCGCTAGGATTGCTTTTACATGAAAGCCGACCGCTGGCTGAAAAGAATGATACCAAGATGATACCTAAACCTGCAGGCATCATTCTGGTATAACCACTCAAAGTCGTGAATGGCGTACCTGAAGACAAAAAAATGGTTAACAATAAAGCACAGTAAACGTTAATGTATAAAAAATTGCATACCTGAAAAGCAAACATGATAAAACATAATAACAATAAAACATTGCAGAATAGAATATAGTAAAAAAGAGCAGAACAATAGAGAGAGAATAGAGAGAGAGAGAACAATAAAACGACAACTATTTTTTTTTTTATTTTATATTTTTGTTTGTGTTTTTTTTTTTTTTTTTACATTTTTTTTTTGTAACTAACTTTTATAACTGTAACCGGTTCCAGGTTCGGGTCTCTCAAAATGCGATGGCATCGGGAGACCCTGTGAAAGTGTGCCTAGTCTGTGCAATGCTGTACCCTACGCTAATACTCAACTAGTGAATGGTAGCGTTCAAAACATTCACCAATGCAAAAACCAGGATTGTCAGGACAGGAGGGACAATAATAGCGGGTGTCACCCCTATATCTGCGCTTGCTGCAGACACAACATCTTTTTTGTGGGGGTTCGTTGGGTAGGGGTACTCGGGAGGACATAAAGAAAATGCCTCTCATGCAGCTGACTGCATTTGGTTGGGGATGTGAATGGGGGAAGTACGGGTGCTGCAGAAGTGGTAGGTTCCCAATTAGGATTGGCGAATGCAGCAGGAAGGGCACGACGGGCCTGTTTGTCTTCTTCTTGGTGGCAGCGGGACACTACTTGTGCTTGCCACCTCACCAGCTTGAACTGCACTTATGGGACTCGCCACGTCACCAAGTGTTACTGCAGTGCTGGTTTGACTACGACCGGGGTGTACTAGGCCGCTGGTGCTTGCCAGTTCACCAAAACGCTACCAAAAAAAACTGTTAGTGATCGCAGGGATCAGGCCTGATTCTGTGAACGCTGCAGTTATGCGTTTAGTGTTTTATAAGTGACAGTGATCGATCGATACTGCACTTGGCTGGGCTGGGCCGGGCGGAGGGGCAAAACGCAGGTGCTAGCAGGTATCTGGGCTGATCCCGCTAACACTGCATTTTTGGGAACCCTAAACTGCTGGGGACGCTAGTATAAATCTGATCGGATCAGACATTGATCCGTTCAGATACTATACCACTAAGGGAGGTGTACGGTACGTGCGCGGGTGTTAGCGGTACTGGCGCTAACCTGACGCTGCCTGGGGCTGGTGCTTGCCAGTTCACCAAAATGCTACCAAAAAAACTGTTGGTGATTGCAGGGATCAGGCCTTACTCTGCGAACGCTGCAGTTATGCGGTTAGTGTTTTGTATGTGACAGTGATCGAATGATACTGCACTTGGGTGGGCTGGGCTGGGCTGGGTGGAGGGGAAAAATGCAGGTGCTAGCAGGTATCTGGGCTGATCCCGCTAACACTGCGTTTTTGGGAACCCTAAACTGCTGGGGCCGCTAGTATAGATCTCATCGGATCAGATATTGACAGCTCATGGGGCCCCCGGGCAAAAGGAAATCATGAAGCCCCCTGTTTCTCCGCCCACGTTCAAGCTACATCCACACAAAGTCCCACCTACATATTGCACTGCCCACATTGCATGTGTTCAAAGAATTTCTCTACATGATGTTCAAAATAAATGTTTATTATAGGAATTAAAGAACAATAGAACGTACATTAAATTGCAACAATGGTACATTTTCAAAATTAAGGTTTTCATAAATTAACACAATATAACAGGTGCAACAAATGTCTTCTTAGCTGAACAGTTTAATAAAAAATATACCAAAAAAAAATCTCCGACCAGCATGTTACAAAAGCAGCAAAGAGCTAAGTTCAGGTGACGTCTTGGCAAATCTGTCGATGATTTTATCTTTGTCACTCTTTATGTTTAGTGCAACTTGCTTTTCCACTGCAATGAGCATCAATGACTCCAGGTTTTGTTGTGACAATGATGATCTTAATCTTGACTTTAGTATTTTTAACTTGGAAAAGCATCTTTCACATGTACACTGTGTAGTGCTCAGTGTAATTATATATTTATATGCCAAGAACAGATTCTCAAAGGCCACTGAACACAGTCGGTACTGATAAAGAAGTTTGAAAGCACAGGACACACAGTTCTTGCAGGAGTCCTTCTTTACAGCAGCTGTAGAAGTGGATGGCTCAGCGCTAGAGCTGGGGTGTTGCTCTTCCAAATCTGAATCTAATTCTTCACTCTCTTCATCATAACTGTCATTCAACAGGCCTTTACGAATATTTTTGTAGCTGGACGCAAAAGAGATTAGTTCTTCACGTAGAGCAACTGGGTCTAGCTCTGGTATTGCTTCTGATATAAAATTCAACTGAATTTTGTCTGAAGAGGCCAGTATTTCTTGAAACCTATTTGGATCCAAGCAAGAAATGTGCTTATAAAGTTCTTCATGAGTGGAAAATCTTGACTTCACACTCTCTGTTACAGTGTTGAGGATAACATTGTAGCAAGAAATTTCAAAATGTTTCCTATTATCTGTACCTTCTGCAGTTCTTGTGGATCTTAATTCAGAGAAGTTCTTTTTCAAACAGATGTTTTCACTTGCCAATTTCTCATTTATAAAATCTATAAATTCAGTTGCTGACTGCAAAACTCCAGCAAAATCTCTGCATATTTTATTCAAACGCTTGACAGCATCGTCCACCATTCTCTATGCCTGGATAAAATCAAGGCCTGTTGATTGCAGATAATCTGATACCGGGGTAGTGATGTCAAAAATGCGAACAAAGGTAAAAGCTACCAGGATGGTTTCAAATTTACATAGATTCTCAATAAATTTCAGAGCTTCGTGGCGAACAGAGGGTCGAAAATCAGGGGATTCGCTTGCTTGTTTTAGGATAATTATAAGATCAGAGCATAACTCTTTGGAATGATCATCAAAGCTTCCGAATAACTTCCGAAGTGCATTAGCTCTGCTTGACCACCTTGTTCTGCCAATATTTTCCAGCTTTTGAAATGTTGAACTGCCAGTCTTTTTTTTCATCTGGTCTTTCCAGAGTTTAATTCTTTTGTATGATTCTGTGAAAAATGTGGATAGGTTGCTAAGGAGCCCGAAAAGACTGATTGCTGGAACACACACAGTACTTGCATCACCAATAACTAAATTGAGTACATGTGCATAGCACCATGTGTGAATGTGCGTAGGGCGAACTTCCCTCATTAATGCTTGCAAGCCTGAGTAAGTTCCACTAATATTAGCTGCTCCATCAAAAGAATCACCTATGCACTTTTCCAGATTAAGTCCTAAAGCAGACAGTGATTCAGTGAGTAAGGCATGCAGGCTTTTACTGCTGGAATCTTCAATAGTAACAAGACGTAATAATCGTTCCTTAACTTTATCACCAGCAGCATACCGAACAACAATAGCACACTGATCTTGAGTTGACACATCTTGTGTGGAGTCCATTTGTATTGAAAATAGTCCAGAATTCTGCACTTCTTTTACTATTGCCTCTTTGATCAAGTCAGAAAGAATCACAAATAACTTTGTTATCGTAGATTTACTTAGGAAAGTTACAAACTTCCCTCTTCCCCTTTTCGCTGGATCATGGCTCTTTGCTTTTTCTACAATTTTATTTAGGTGCTTCTTTAAAACTGGGCTGTAGTCAGCAAGAATTTTCACAATCTCCAAAAAATTACCTCGATTTTCAAGATGGTCCTCGTCAAACACACCTGCCACAGACTCTACATGACTGCTTCTGAAAGGCAATGCTTGAACACCAATAAAAAAAACAATATCGATTATGTGGCTTACGATAGCACGACGTTGCAGTACTTGCTGATTTCTTAGAGACATCTGACTACCTAACAATTTGTGCTTAATGGATTTGCCACTCATATTAACAAAATAAGCCTCATTTGCAAGTTTATGGCATTGAGAGTTTTCATGTTCCAATAATCTTGTTGTGATGTGTCTCCAGTCGTTGCAACCTTGTATTAACTGAGTCTGCCTGTACTTTTCCTGGGCATAATATAAGCAGATGGAACAATGTAGACTGTTTTTTTCTCACTAAGAGTTACCCATTTTCTTTGAACGCTGGACCCTTGTATTCCTTTTCGGTAATAAACAACATTACCATTAAATAGTATGTTTATTGTGGGCTGGTAAGGATGGAAGTCCCAAAACATTTCCATGGAAATTCCTGCTTTATGTAAGTCTTGGGAAAAAAGAAAGTAGTCTTCTTTTAATGGCGATTTCTGTACTCCATTTGGCATTTTGGCAGGCAGAGGTTCCTGTGTATTTTCTCCAGTCGGTAGATCAATTTCAACATTTGACTCTGTTTCAAGATCTACAACATCTTCTTCTGCCAGTGATTCCATTGGTTCATCACTGATCTCAACAGGAGTATCTTCATGAGGAACATCTTCATGAGGAACATCTTCATGAGGAACATCATCTTTTTTTTTACCAAAGAATGAATCAATTTTGCTAGTAGATGCCTCATTTTGTCTTCTTTGCCTACTTAATTTTCTTTTTGTAGCACCACTTTTATGTTTATAAGTTCCAGACATTGCCAATTTATTTTTTATACCTGATGGTAAAATAAGGAACAAGTATCCCTTGTCATGGACAGTTGTGAAAAAACATTAACTACAACATGCTTTAACCACTTGCTGACCAGACTTTATTTTTGCACTTTTTGTTTATATCAGTATTTTTGTTAGAAAAGTACTTAGAACCCCCAAACGTTATCATTTTTTTTTAGCAGAGAACCTAGGGAATAAGATGGCGATCGTTGCAAGTTTTTATGTCATACAACATATACCCCATTTTTTTTTTTGTAAAATGTGAAAGATGTTACACCAAATAAATAGAATAGATAGATGTCACGCTTTAAAATTGTGCACGCTCGTGGATGGCGACAAACGACGATACTTAAAAGGATCCATAGGCAAAGTCTTAAATGCCTTTTCAGGTTACCTGTTTAGAGTTACAGAGGAGGTCTATTGCTAGAATTATTGCTCTCACTCTATGTTTGCAGCGATACCTCACATGTGTGGTGAGAACACCGTTTACATATGTGAGCATGACTTACGCGTACGTTTGCTTCTGTGTGAGAGCGCGGAGGGATGGAGACGCTTTAAAATAAATTTTTACGCTGTCCCTATAATTGTTTTTATAAGGATGACAGGTCCTCTTTATGGAGAAATCTGGGGTCAAAAAGACCCCAAATCTTTACCTTAGGAGTCCACCTAAAAAAAAAAAAAAAAAATATTAAAAGCCAGCAGCTACAAATACTGCAGCTGCTGACTTTTAATAAATGAACACTCACCTGTTCCATGGTCCAGTGATGTCAGCAGGCGAAGCCAATCACTCGCTCGGCTCTCGGCAGCTGCCACTACAATCCTAGGTGAGGGAATCAGGAAGTGAAGCGTTGCGGCTTCACTTCCCGGTTCCCTATTGCGCATGCTAACTGGTCCCCGCTATCTCCTGGGACCTGTGTGTGTCCCAGCAGGCAGCACGGGGGGACCGGAAAAGGCATAGACTCCCGTAGGAGTCTATGCCCCGAAGTGGGTGCAAATACCTGTCCTAGACAGGTATCTACACACCCCTCCCCCTTGAAAGGTGCCAAATGTGACACCAGAGGGGGGAGGGTTCCGAAAAGCGGAAGTTCCATTTTTGTGTGGAACTCCGCTTTAAAATCTAAAAAAAAAAAAAATTTGATCTTTTGCTTTAAAAAAAAACTATTTACTTTCAGCTTGAACCAGAAGTGACGTCATGACATCGCTTCGGTCCTCCAAGGCCATAGAGTCGATCAAAGAGAATCTACTCTTTATTTACCTATGGGAGCAGCCGGCTGCATCGTCGGATTGTTTCTAGGGTGAACCGGCGAAAATGGTAAGCCTATGAAACACTGCATTCCAGCGGCTCATGAACTGCTCAGAATGCATTCATGAAAAATCCGGCCATCAGTTGCAAAAAACAGCACCGGGGTTACTACTTGCAAACCGAAACGTATATATCTGCATTGCGGTCAGCAAGTGGTTAACAGACTGCCAAGTTGGAAGTTCAGGTGGTTTTCACCTGTCTCTGAATAGGGGGTTTTACACTGATGTTGAAAACATAATAAGCCAGCAACAGGAAATATGAAACACTAGAATGCACAAGAAACTACACGTTACATGTTCCACCCGTTTTTAGGGTGGAACATGTAACATGTTCTCAGTGCTGAAACAGCTCCCTGCTGACCCCCCTCCCTGTGACAGCAGTACAGGGAGACATTCGCTGTACTAGCTGTCACTTTTTGAAAATAGGGCGGATATGTGGGGCTTGCCCACACAGCTGCGTCATTGGTTTGCAGAGCTCTGTATGTGACTGAACTACAAGTCCCGAATCTTTTGCAGCTTGTAGTTTTCAATAAACTATCTTGATGCTGTTAAGCACTGTGGTAGTTCAATAAGTCTTCCTGTCAGTGTGAAACTGTCTGCTTGCATGGTACCAGCAATCTGCTGATCACTGGTGCGATGCTTTATAGCAGTGGTTCTCAACCCTACTAGTGCCGTGGCCCCTTGATAACATTTCCCAAGTTGTGGGGACCCCTAACAGTGAAATTATTTTCGTAGCGTGGGTTGTCAGCACCCAAGGCAAGACAAGCCATTTGCGCCCCTGATGGACATTTAGCGCTCCCTGAGTCCCTTCCACTCGTACAATATTGAAACCCCTTATGGTACATTTTAGGATGTACCACTCTCCTTGTTCTCCTTTCTTTCTCTATCCTAATTTCTTCTTTTTTCCCCATCCCTCTCTCTAGCCATCTTTCTTGTTCTTTTTATTATTTTTTCTCTCCCTTTTTCTTTGTTACTCCCCCTTTTTTCCCCTCCCTTCCATGTATTCTCTATTTTTATTCCTTCTCCTGCTACTTGGTGGGAATGGGATGAGTGGCATTGCTGGTGGGTAGTTGGGATCAGTGGCAATGCTGTGGGAGTTCTGATCAGCCAACTTAGGTGTTCTTGATCAAGCTCATCTGCTGATCTGAGAACTGTTTATTAGCAACTATACACAGGTAGCGTTACTCACTGTGTCTTCGACTTTGTGGTGTCTCGTAACAGTGACACCTATGCCGAAATCAGGAGATAGGGTCTCCTCCAGCCCCTCCCACATCACATTCCTCACCAGTCAGCTGACCTCTAGTGTCTGCCCCCCCAGCCATGCCGTGAAATGAATGTGCGGCTGCGAAGAGGCTGAGTGGGCAGCCACAGGCTCCAGGAACAACTAAGCTGGGCAGCCACAGGCTCCAGGGACAGCCCTGCTGGGTGGCCACAAAAAGGCTGGGAGAGCAGTGCGGGCTTCAGGAACAGCCCAGGATTCGGTGACCCCTGGCAAATCATCATTCGACCCCCAGGTTGAGAACCACTGCTTTACAGGTTCTGCAACAAAAATATAATAAAATGCACATTTTTTTACCTCCAAAAAATGTGCATTTATAATTTTTTCTAAAAAGGTGAACTTAGTTTTTAACAATTCAGCTCATGGTGAATAAATCTATCACTGAAT